>NC_090266.1:267575032-267884637 GCF_040414725.1 Anabrus simplex
CCAACGTCCGGGAATGTCGACCCCACCAGGAGTTGTTTGCCAAAACCAATCTTCATGGCACAACAGCCACGAAAGAGCATGGTCTACCAAGCAACCGCTGTTCAGCCCGAAGGCCTGCAGATTACGAAGTATCGTGTGGTCAGTGCGATAATTCCTCTCGGCCGTTGTTCTTGGCTTTCTAGACCGGGCCCACCATCTCACCGTCAGATAGCTCCTCAATTGTAGTCACGTAGGCTCACTTTCTTTCTTTGCTAGAGGCCTTACGTTGCACCGACACGGACAAGTCTTATGGCGACGATGGGAGAGGAAAGGCCTAGGAGTTGGCAGGAAGCGGCCGTGGCTTTAATTAAGGTATAGCCCCAGCATTTGCCTGGTGTGAAAATGGGAAACCACGGAAAACCATCTTCAGGGCTGCCGACAGTGGGATTCGAACCCATTATCTCCCGGATGCAAGCTCACAGCCGCGCGCCCCTAACCGCACGGCCAACTCGCCCGGTCATGTAGGCTCCAGTAGACCTCGAACAAACCCTCAGAACCGGATGAAAATCCCTGACCAGGCCAGGGATCACATCCGGTGCCTTTAGCAAGCTATCCCTACACCGCGTGGCCGGCAAGAGTTCTTTAAAGTGCCGAGAAATCTACCGACATGAGGTTGGCGTACTTGAGCACCCTAAAATACCACTGGACTAAGTCAGGGTCGAACCTTACAACTTGGAGTTAGAAGACCAGCATTCTACCGTCTGAGCTACTCAGCCCGGCTGAGGTACATATTGTGGAAAACCAGTTGTAAAGCTACTACTGTTCTTTCTTATCTTACGCTGATGTCTTGTCAAACGAACTTTTCGATTTCCTCAATCGATTATATAATATTTGAATTCCGGCCCGTTGGTAGCATGGTCAGCGTACTCGCCTTCGGTTCATAGGTTCGCAATTGATTCCCGGCCGGGACGAGGATTTTTGCTGCAGATGGTTAGTTCTCCTGGCTCAGGTACCGAGAGTAGTTAGACAGTCACCACTACCATACTCATTTGAGAGGCCACATCCGCCGCATAGATTTATTTTATTTAATCTCGTTTTACGTCATACCGAAACAGATACGTTTTATGCCGACGATGAGATAAGAAAGGGCTAGGTGTGGGAAGAAAGCGACCGTGACCTTAATGAAGATACAGCCCCAGCAACCGCCGCATAGATGTGCTGACTAAGAATGCTAACTTAACATCAGATGAAGTAACAAATAGCGAATACTTAAGATTAACTTAAATATTATACTTAAGTGGTCCGCGTATTCAATATATATATATATATATAATTTATTACATTTAATACATGTTTCGTCCCCTAAGGAACATCATCAGCTATAAGGTAAGGTAAGGGTTATTTTGCCCGAAGGCAGGTCCGAACCTTCGCAGAGGCGTTCCTGAACCGGAGTTTACGTGCGGTAGGGTGGCCAGTTCCTTTCCGCTCCTACATTCCCTTACCCCCCAACCAACAGCGCGTGGCAACCCATCCAACTCCTGACCACGCCCAAATGTTGCTTAACTTCGGAGATCTCACGGGATCCGGTGTTTCAACACGGCTACGGCCGTTGGCATCAGCTATAATAAACTACAATAATATATCAGAATATCAAAATTACATTATTAAATTGGAAAGACGCATTAAAAACATTATTGTATGATAGGACATTTAAAATAAAATATTGGCAAATTTTGTCAAAGTTGCAAGTCATATAATCAATAAAACTGGTTGAATTGTTCATTAAACTCTTGATGATAAAGTTCGTGGGAAACTAACAGTTGTATTAATAAAATCTTAAAATAATCGTTGTTGTGAATAAGAACTCTTAATTTAAAATATGTCTTGATGGAAGATCAGTAAGAACTTTGATGGACATTCCTTAATTTTTGTATAAAATTGAACGCTTCAGGATTTAAAGTCAACACGGCGCTGAAGCAGTAAAGTTATTTGTAGTACTGAATACTATTCTGTCTGAAATTAAAAGAAAAGCTAAATGTAAGTAAAGAGAGATGGAAGATGAAATAATATAATATGATTTAAATCGTGTTACTTACTTCCTTGCTATTGGCCCCGATGTGTGGAACGGAAAAGGACTCACTTCTGCTGGGGTAAATTTGTATCTGATTCAAAACAAATACTGGTAGTTGCTATGTTGAGCGGGGAATGTGGAGGGGAAGTGGGAGGGCGTGTCCTTGGGGAAACGACCGGAGAGTCACCGAGTGTGTGACACGTTCAAGTCTGACGTATCATTCTAACTTTCGTTTTAATTAATTCTTCATATAAGATGTTATACTTCTCAGAAAGATCGTTAATATTCCCCGTTGGATTGTTCCTTTGGTCCAGATAAATGCAAATTTCCTCGTATATATTCAATAAATGGCCTTTAATTATAGTTGTGAAGGTTTTAAGGTCACTGTCTATGTTTGTAAACATGTCATTGGAGTCTGTCATGTGATCACTCATGGCCGAGTATCTGTTGTCTTCCTTGGCCCTGGCATGTTCCTGATATCTTGTAAGAATGTTCCTTCCGGTTTGTCCAATATACGTACTTAAACAACTCTCATATTTCAATTTATATACACCCGAATTTTGAAATTTATTATCATTATGACTATTATTATTATTATTATTATTATTATTATTATTATTATCATTATTATTAAGATATGGGTGTTATAAAATAATTTCGAGTTCGTGTAATTAGTCCTAAAATCTGTTCTTAAATTATGTTTCTTGAATTGATTCGTAATCCTATATACTTTAATGTTATTATATGAAAATACAGCAAATATTTTATTCTCTTCTTCTTTTCGTTCTTTTACTAAAGTAGTCACAGGGTTATTTTTATTTTTATTATAATCTTGTTCACAAATTCTATATTGTAGCCATTCTTATATGCTATATAGTATTAATTTCTTGTTTAGATCCGGAGCTGAAAGAGGAACATTAAATGCTCTGTAAATCATACAAAAGAGACCGGCTCTTTTATATTTTAACACATTTTATTAATACAACTGTTAGTTTCCCATGAACTTTATCATCAAGAGTTTAATGAACAATTCAGTCAGTTTTATTGATTATATGACTTCCAACTTTAACAATGTTTGCCAATATTTTATTTTAAATGTCATATCATACAATAATGTATTTATTTGAATTCCTCCATTTGATTAAACGTTTAGGTGAATAATAATAATAGTGATAATAATAATAAGAAGAAGTTGCATCAAGCATTTCTCCTTTTCTTGAGGACTGGGAGCAGAGGGCCCCTTCATCATCTCGTGTTCTTTGCATTTTATGACCGTTTATAAGAGCTGGCTCCTCACCTTCTGCTCAGGTGATTTATACTCTCAACTTGCATTCTTCGCTGTGTAGGCAGACTTTTATCTAGTTGAAATCCGTCTGTGATCCTCGCCAAATTGCGCCATATCTCTCCTTGATACTGGAACCATTATTTGTGAAATGAAGACAGCAGATTCTCGTGGGAAGTGTGGCAGGTGTGGACAGACATGTGCACTTAAAATGGATACTTTCCACCTGCAGAAACGTACAGTTCTTACATGCTATTAGTGAGATTTATAAAAGAAACGTCTATTTCTTATATAGAGAGTAGGTGTGTGTCTCATACCCTACTGAATGATAAACCGTTAACACTGCCCTGATGTTTGACCGTCGAGAGATAGACCGTGGCTATCACATATATGTGATATTTAATTTAATGAAACTGTGAACGTTTGCGCTACACTTGTACAGAAACACGAGTGTACTGTTCAATATTCCTCTTATCTGAAGGAACAAGGTCAACTTTTCCCCGGTCCACCGAAGGGTACTTTCCATGGTCCGGCTGTAGCGAGCCTCTTACTCGCAGGAGAAAGGATCATTTCCCGGCCTGGTCAGGGAATTTTACCTGCACCTATGGTTTAGTTCTAGGTCCACTAAGCCTACGTGGGAACAATTGAGGAGCTACCTGAAGGTACAGAAGCAGCCTGTCTGGAAAACCAAGAATAACGACCGAGAGCTTTTATCGCGCTGACCCCGCTTCCCCTCGTATTTCACAGACATTTTGACTAAGTAGCGGTCGCGAAGTAGGCCAAGGCACATCAAGTCTATAGCGCTATGGGGTTTGTGCGTTTCTAAAGGGTGCTTCATCGAAATATATATTAAATCATTTTTATTTTATTTTTTTACAATCGGCTTTATGTCGCACCGACACAGACAGGTCTTACGGCGACGATGGGAGAGGAGAGGGCTAGGGGTTGGAAGGAAGCGGCCGTGGCCTTAGTTAAGTTAATTAAGCCCCAGCATTTTACAGTTGCGAAAATGGGAAACCACGGAACATCACCTTCAGGCCTGCCGACAGTGGGGTTCGAACCCACTATCTCGCGAATGCAAACTCACAGCTACGCGCCCGTATATAAGAACTCAAAAGCAATACCCATGAAAATGTGCAGAAGTGTAATTACTGTATACTGCATACTCCCACTGGCTAATGATGTGAAATTTTATGACTTGTTTTCGTGGACATCGGGCCGATGGGAAACCAAAGAAATAGTATTATGCGTAAGGTTTACTTTAGACACATCATCCAGATTGCTCACAAGAATGCGATGGCGTTTGTAAATGCGAGTGGGGAAGAATTTAGAAGAAGCTGGTCACAGGCAGTAGAAGTCGAAGGTCTTTCTGATAGTAGTTTGTAGAATGGAGGAATTCTAAAGAGGAGACAGATGGACGAAAACCTGACAACCCAACAAATTCAGACACGCGTTTTGAACCACGAATTTTATTTTTGCGCAGCAATAAACTTTTGAAATACTTGTGTTTTCAAGTTACTGTCCACTTACGTCGTGTCTGGACAATATCTTGCAAGTTTATACAAATGTGGTTTATGTTCATAGGTTCAGTTTTTAAATAATATTGTTGTGTCAGAGTTTCAAAAAATCCAAGTTATTTCTACTTCGGCATAATGCAAAGATTTTTCAAGACTTTGTAATGCTTTTCAATTATAAATGAACTGAAATTGTTGTTTGTAGGAGTATACATAGATTCAAACTTAAATTCCCGAAACTCTCATTTTTATTCCTTAAGAATTATTGTTATCATTCACATTTTAATTTGCTATGCTGTTAACAAGGAAAATTCTAGAAGACTGGCACCTCGCGGTCGACATATCTCTCGGTTCTACGCATTAATCACGATTGATATAGTAAATCCACTAAATTCTCCAAATGAGTGATTAACTGATCAATTAATTCCTTAATTTAACTCCCCTAATCTCATTAACTTGCTGATATATCCATTTGCTAATTCATTAATGTTTTAGTCGTCAGCCATTCAATCACTTAATTATTAAATTATGAATGCATTAACTTACTGCTTCCTCGAGTTATGGACTTAGTTCCTGATAACTTCTAACAGATGAGGCCCCAAGCCATTAAAGCATCGAGTGGATTTGGTGCCTGTCTGCTTTGATTTATTATGGTTAAATGTTGTTCTGGAGAAGTCACAGTCCCAGGGCTTTTCAGGACATTGGCATAGGTCCGGAAAATTTTAGCACATTGGTTGTATGATTTTCTAGGTACGTGGTAAAAACGTCTTATGGTCACATGATGAACGGAATTGAACCATGCATAAAATTTGAGAGTAATGATGTTCTATAGCTGGCCACCGCAATAGCCGGAGAACAGTATGATATGTTTCACTTGTGGCATTTCATGTACTTTTTCAGTCAAGAAGCAGTAGAGAAAGGAACGCACTAAGTTGGGGTCTATCTTCCCTTCACTTTCCACAAAGCAATAAAACTTGCTGGTACTACCATTATGGTAGTGTATGATGACATGTACAGCCAAATAAGGCTCCTGTAAAACTGAACTGACCGGGCGAGTTGGCCGTGCGCGGCTGTGAGCTTGCATCCGGGAGATAGTAGGTTCGAATCCCACTATCGGCAGCCCTGAAAATGGTTTTCCGTGGTTTCCAATTTTCACACCAGGCAAATGCTGGGGCTGTACCTTAATTAAGGCCACGGCCGCTTCCTTCCAACTCCTAGGCCTTTCCTATCCCATCGTCGCCATAATACCTATGTGTGTCGGTGCGACGTAAAGCCCCTAGCAGAAAAGGGAAAAACTGAACTGCGTAGTTTAGTCGTGGCAAGCATAAGTTTTGACCACCGTCGAAATCAGCAGTAAGTTTATCACAGTATTCTTGGTTTTTCATTGAACTGATGAGGTCCTAATTTATGGTATTATAGTGCTTCACTTTCCTTAGATGAAAATTCAGCTGAGTCCTGTGACCTTTTGTCATTTGGGTTTAATTTTAAAGCGAGCTCCAACTCCCTACACATGTTACAATCATCAGTTCTGGAAGTCGAAAAAGCACATGGACATTTCTCTCTGAAAAACTTCTGACAGGTTTTGTATTTCATCTGTAGCCCTGCATTAGTTTCTTGGAATAAGTAATGCTTGAAACTCTGATACAGTTTTGACACAGTCACATTTCGTTGGTCGAAGTACCTCCTCTCAGATAGGATAGTGTCATAGTGTGAAAGTTATGAAGGAAATAAATCCCAATGAGCTTTGACACAATCTCAAATATTTGATTTATTTTATGGGGGTGATTTTGATGTTTGCCCTATTTATCTTTGTTAACAGCTTTTAGTACTGTTTTCACACGCTATACACTAACTTGTAATAGTGACATTTAGAAAAGTACGCACGGAAAACTTTTCAAAATTCTACTGCACATAATAAATGTAATGATATAATGTACTATTACCGCTTTTGAGATTGACTATCGAAGTGGCAATATTTCTTCTTTCTAATAAACCTATCAGCAATGAATCTCGTGTGTTTTTATCACTAAACTCTCAAAAGCCACGAAACAGTCTCTACGGCTTCTAGTATCAAGTTTTGTGTAACACTGGATAACACTACTGGACTACCGTGAATTTCTTACCTTTCACTTTTCTACCAGATGCTGGAGATGCATAGGCCTTCCCAATATTTCAACGCATTTTATCTTTATTCTCCTTCCATTAGTCTTCACTTATGTTGCGTTTTACTCCGTTGGCTACCGTACCATTTACCAAATCGCCGTTAGCATTGCAGTCCGAATTACTATTGCCATTAAGTTCATCTGAACATTCACTTTCAGTTTTAGTACAAGTAAGGCGTTTGAAACCTGCCAAATTCAGATATCAACAATACTAATCCGCATGAAACTAGAATGCATCAACAAACCTTCGGCGGGAAAGTAATAGTCAGAGCTACTCCACGGACGACTTGGTTAGAATTGCAACTACTTTGGCGCCGAATGTGCTGCCTGGAAGAACAACCTAACGCATGGACGAACATGTTGCACAATGCTCCACTCCCTGTTTAGTTTAGTGAATTGTTATTTGGATTGGACGCTCACTGATTTGAGGAGAAGGACGTAAGCACGGAAACCGAGTAGGTTTTCCTTTCAGAGACTTCCTCAATTAATAAACGCAGTTAATTTTTTATAATGCAAAGTATTGAAGATAATCCAAGGAAAATATGATATAAAAATCACTGAATTATAATTTACTAATATGCTGTGTATGCAATAAATACACTGACTGACAGAGCAAATGCAACACCAAGAAGGAGTGGTCAGAACTTTATGCCAATTGCAGGGTAGACTGACGTCACTGAGGTATGCTCATGAAGTGAAATGCGCCGCTGTGCTGCGCACGTAGCGAACGATAAATGGGACACGGCGTTGGCGAATGGCCCACTTCGTACCGTGATTTCTCAGCCGACAGTCATTGTAGAACGTGTTGCCGTGTGCCACAGGACACGTGTATAGCTAAGAATGCCAGGCCGCCGTCAACGGAGGCATTTCCAGCAGACAGACGACTTTACGAGGGGTATGGTGATCGGGCTGAGAAGGGCAGGTTGGTCGCTCCGTCAAATCGCAGCCGATACCCATAGGGATGTGTCCACGGTGCAGCGCCTGTGGCGAAGATGGTTGGCGCAGGGACATGTGGCACGTGCGAGGGGTCCAGGCGCAGCCCGAGTGACGTCAGCACGCGAGGATCGGCGCATCCGCCGCCAAGCGGTGGCAGCCCCGCACGCCACGTCAACCGCCATTCTTCAGCATGTGCAAGAGACCCTGGCTGTTCCAATATCGACCAGAACAATTTCCCGTCGATTGGTTGAAGGAGGCCTGCACTCCCGGCGTCCGCTCAGAAGACTACCATTGACTCCACAGCATAGACGTGCACGCCTGGCATGGTGCCGGGCTAGAGGAACTTGGATGAGGGAATGGCGGAACGTCGTGTTTTCCGATGAGTCACGCTTCTGTTCTGTCAGTGATAGTCACCGCAGACGAGTGTGGCGTCGGCGTGGAGAAAGGTCAAATCTGGCAGTAACTGTGGAGCGCCCTACCGCTAGACAACGCGGCATCATGGTTCGGGGCGCTATTGCGTATGATTCCACGTCACCTCTAGTGCGTATTCAAGGCACGTTAAATGCCCACCGCTACGTGCAGCATGTGCTGCGGCCGGTGGCAATCCCGTACCTTCAGGGGCTGCCCAATGCTCTGTTTCAGCAGGATAATGCCCGCCCACACACTGCTCGCACCTCCCAACAGGCTCTACGAGGTGTACAGATGCTTTCGTGGCCAGCGTACTCTCCGGATCTCTCACCAATCGAACACGTGTGGGATCTCATTGGACGCCATTTGCAAACTCTGCCCCAGCCTCGTACGGACGACCAACTGTGGCAAATGGTTGACAGAGAATGGAGAACCATCCCTCAGGACACCATCCGCATTCTTATTGACTCTGTACCTCGACGTGTTTCTGCGTGCATCGCCGCTCGCGGTGGTCCTACATCCTACTGAGTCGATGCTGTGCGCATTGTGTAACCTGCATATCGGTTTGAAATAAACATCAATTATTCGTCCGTGCCGTCTCTGTTTTTTCCCCAACTTTCATCCCTTTCGAACCACTCCTTCTTGGTGTTGCATTTGCTCTGTCAGTCAGTGTACTTCTTTGGCGTTTATTTAAGGTAACCTGGACTCTTCAAACGATAAAAAATTTGGATTTCACTTTTTTATAATGAAATAAAATACTGTACCTTTTCCATAATCTTCCTGGTAGTTCAACTCCAACTATTAAATTTGTTTTCATAATGTGCTGTAGTGGCTGTGTCACCATATACAATTTCTATGGATGCGTGTTGAGTAAAAATATCATTATTTAAATCTGCAGCTCTTTCCATAAGTATGTAGGTTATATTTCTTGTGTTGGCTTCTTGATTTGACAGGCTATTGTTTTATTGCATTCCTGTATTTCTTGGATATCGCTGTTTACATTGAGTCATTTGGTGATTAGATAAACTTAGCATTTGAGGTATTTGTAAGACTTCAACTAAATTATAGAGTCTAGGAAATTTTTCCATGTGTATACCTACTTATAGCTATATACATTTTCTTTGTATTTGTCTTCTTAAGATTTGTTTTCCCAAATTCCTTTGATAATGTTATACCGTTTTTTCCTGTTTTCCCTGGTGTCTTCCATTCTCTGTTCAAAATCTGAACAGGAGTGTAAAGATCTGGCCCATTTTCATTGTAACCTATCACCTTTCAATCCACTTCACTCTCGTGTTTGTTATTTATTTGCAGTCATTTTTTGGTGTGCCACTTCCATATCATCCTCCCTACTTTCATTCAGCGCAACGGCTACGCTCGAGAGCATACGGGTCATGGTTATATTCGAGAATATGAAATGGGCATGTGATATAAATATCTTGAAAGAATGGCACTATAGCAAGAGGAATACACAATCTACTACATAACAGGAATTCATTTCTTCTTATTACACAACATAATTTTAATCACTGAGGGAAATCATTGGTTAGAAAAACTTTATACACACGAGAGATGCCACATAATTGCCTACGTGCAATTTTAAGGTTTAATACACTTAATGGGTGATGCCATTTAGTATGTTGGTCAGTTCGTTATTCACTCCTACCTTTCATGCTGCACTATGAAAAAAATAAGCCTCTGGCTGACATGGAATATACATCTGACTGAAAAATATTGAGAGGACTGATTATCGGCCGGCAGGGTGAGGCCCCCTTTCATAGCAGACCCGTGCAATTCACCCTGGAGAGGAAATGCTTCTCCTACTTTGACACAATCGATCCCCTAGCAACCAACTTCCAGAGTCGACTGGATATTCAATTTATAGATCTTTACACCCTCTCTCTACTGAACTATTTTCATTCAAATCTCATCGCCGGTTTAATAGTAATTGCTGAAGCGTTCTTTGACTTCTTGGCGCGTGATACTGGGGGTAGTGGGGACCACTGCTCTTTGTTACGAAAAATGCCATGAACATCTGGCGTTCATCACTGCGGTGCTATCTTTAGTGCGTCATTAGGAATGCGTTCGAGAAGTAACTCATATTTATACATTACTAGATACTGTAAATTATGCGGAGTTTATTGACTCATTTCAAGTATTTCTCCTGGGCTTTTGATGAATTATTATTATTATTATTATTATTATTATTATTATTATTATTATTATTATTATTATTATTATTTAGCACGCGAAATGTTTGGGTTGGTATCCAAGGAATAGGTAGGGAAATGGTGGTAATATCCAGTTCTTGAGTTTAAATACTGGAAGTTAACCACGACTTCTGACACAGGCAGCATTTTGACCGTAGCGTCATCTCTCTATGTCCTTTGTACGATAAGAGACGGCAATACTAAGGTCGCGCTTACTCAAAGCTTCTCCCTCTCTGTACGCGTAATTAGAGCTCTTGCCTCCGAACTCGCGCTGTTGCAACCAAGTACTTCATAAACTGATGCGGAAAAACGGCACATATATCTTATTGGTCTTCATGACGTATCTATTAACGTGGTATTGAACGATTTCAATAAGAAATTAACTGTAAGTCATTCGAGAAAATAAGTCGAAGAACTCCATTTCCGTAGAATTGTCAGGAATATCTACTTTCAAACCTCTTTGCCCAATCAATTGCAGTTTATCGGGGAAAGAAACTGAATCTAGACATTTGGGGAAATTTACGGTATTTGCAGACCCGTCACCATCACCCGCTGCGGTAAAACTATATCGAGAATACCATGAAAATAAAAATCCACATCCTGTTTCCAGTCATTCGACTCTCTCAGGAATGGAATGAATGAAGCCCCTATCTAGCGGCGAGGACTGGAATTTTGTCGGCTGCCAAAGCCTGTCCCATTCCTCTGGGGCAACGATTAATGACTGACAGATGAAATGAAATGATAGTAGAGAGTGTTGCTTGAATGGGATATGGCAGGGAAAACCGGAGTACACGGAGGAAAACCTGTCCTACCTCCGCTTTTTTCCAGCACAAGTCTCGCATGGAGTGACCCGCGATTTGAACCACGTAACCCAGCGGGGAGAGGCCAGCGCGCTGCCGCCTGAACCACGAAGCCTCACTCTCGTCTTCATCATCACTGTTATTTCCATCATCACTAGTTTCACATGAACTCTCTCTTTCTCTAAATAAATAATTATCACGTTACAATTCACTTTATGAATCATCAAGTAGCAAAGAATAGAAAACACCTCGCGATGAGGAAACTATAGTGTAAACAGACAGTGGCTAAAGTCATTTCTTTGTCTCTAGTTCGGCCATGTAGAGAGGATAAATACTTAAATCAACGCTATTGTAAAGAGAATGTTTTCTTGAACCCAATGATGTGCAACAGATGGCGTTTGGGTTCATTTTCGGCTACAATCAAAGCTATTAAGGTAAAGCTTCACCAGCCCGAGTACGTACTCGGGAAGACAGAGAAGGAGATATCGGTAAGAGAGAGTGCGGTCGCCGTCACATCTTTTCCGTACGGTCGAAAGGAAACCCAATCAATTTCGATAAATGGATAATCAGATAGAAACCAATTAACCTTCCCCCGTTACTGTAAGTGTAGAAAATTCTCTCTCTCAGTCTGTAGACCAGCTTGTAGCCTGTGATGGTATTCCGGTACTCTCTCTGCAATTCAACCTCATGAAACTCGAAATTTCCGTGCGAATTGCATTTTCTGTTCTTTAACGGTGCGGGTTTACTTCTATACAAGCTATCTTTCAAACTACCCAACAAATAGATGTCGCTAGACGTTAAAGCTGGAGAGCAAGATGGCCTTAATTCTACACTAATTATTCAGTCCCCATAAACATCACGCTCTGCATTAATTGAATTACGAGTGGTATGTGCTGTAGTCCCGTGATGCTCGAAATATCCGAGCAACCCCCCTATTAAATCAGTTGAGGAAAATCTCGTTCAGTTATTTCTATGTAACGGTCGGAAAAAACGGTGTCGTTAAGAAAAATTGACCCTAGAGCTCACTTAGCATGAATAGCGCACCAAACTCCAATTTTCATTTCACAAAGTGGAGTTTCATGAATTTTGGATTTTCACGTGACCAATCTTCCTAAAAATGCATGCAAATAAAACCACGTCTCATCAGAAAACAGCTTTAACTTGGAATTTATTTCACCACTGTTGACAGACTGAAAAATATTTTACAATATTTTCTTTCGGCTCGACCTATTGGGGTTAAACCTAGCACTTCTTTGACTTTATAAGATTTAAATGTAAGTTTTCTTACCACCTATAAGGATTAAGTGAATCTGGAGTTGGGAACGATGTGGTTATGTTCTGTAAATTTTGTTGCATCCGAAATACACCTGGAATTAAAGTAAGAAGCCAACGAATACGTCTTCTAGGATGGCCTAAAGTGGACGAACACCTGTCCCACAAAACAGTAGGCCTAATAAATTTACTGTTTCACGAGGAATCGAATCTCAACCAACCGGATGGACAAATCCGGTAATAGCATCCAGACCACAGCATTTCGAGTACGGATGAAAAATTTCGGGAAGTGATTCTCTCTGTCTGTGAAAACGTATGTCACGCGGTATGACAGACGAAGACATCGTGTTAACTAGATGGCATACCTAAATTTACCAACCCTTTGGCTGTAAAATCTCGTAAAAAGCTACGGAATGCGGAAGTTCTCTCAATATAACACACACAAATCGTTAGCAAGATGACGACTGGACTCACGGCAGCGATGGGAGAAACTACTGCTAGCTGTAGAAGTTACCGTCATGTAATATAATGGAGAGTACCAAAGTGAGAGGAAGGGACTAAAGAGGGAAATTTATGATTCTTTATCATTTATTCATGTACATGAAGAAGTATTTGCAGATTTTCAACCAATATCCTTCGGATCAACTTGTCTCCATTACAACACTAGCTGGGTTAAGGTGTTACTAGCTGCGGTAGTTCAACGGTTGGCATGTTACCCTCTCGGCCGGAAAGCCCGTGTCTTTACTTTCAGCGGTGAAAATTGCTTTCACCTCGTAAGCAAACTTCATTGATGTCTACGTTTGATTCAGCTAGCTGTAACTTTCAGGAGTAATTTCATTTTTGTAGTATTTTGTCTCTCACGAATATCGTCTTTTCCTGCACCGAATGTTCGCAAATTCCAGGACCGTTTCACAGTCTCATCTAGCCAGTACATCAAAAGTAGTAATTATTAGTCATTATCTTATAGCAGGGAAAATCTGCTTTTGGTCAATAGAGTACTCGGCAGCGGGCAAGCTAGTGTATTCCCTGAGTTCCTGGTCAGCTAATTTCAGCTTAATAAACCGTCATCCTGCTTGAAGGTATTTCGTAGGTATTTCGTAGAAATGCAGTTAAATATTATTCACAGGCCCGCGAGAGCATTCAGTTGTTACCAATGGCAATTTCCCCGACCTCTTTAGAGTATGCTAGAAGCAGTCCATTCATTAATTGTGAGTGACGATACTCTTCAATCTCTGCTATTTGTTTTAGGTCACACTGAAACAGGTAGGCCTTATGACAACGATGGGATACGAAAGGCCTAGGAATGGCCTTCACTAAGGTACAGCCCCAGCATTTGCACGGTGTGAAATTGGGGAAACACGGAAACCATCTTCAGGGTCGCCGACAGTGGGGTTCGAACCTGTTATCTCCCGGATGTACCCTCACAGCTACGCGCTCCTAACCGCACGGCCAACTCGCCCGGTGAGTGAAGACACTCTTGAACAAAAACAACTGTTTCACGCGCAGACTGTTGACCATGAGACGGGTGAGCGGGATAACAGTGTTCCCAAGCAAATATCGAAACTTAAATCAAGTTACAAAGACACAATTTGAATACTACTAATGTTATACAAAGATGCAAAAAGAATCAGTAAAACTGGATATTCTGTTATATATTGAAGGGTATAAAGAATATGATGCCCAGTACAGATGTAGCGATGGAATTTAGAGACATGCCTCAGTTTTTATTCTTCATGTAGCCTTTTTTAGAGGTCTTCCATTTTAATTTGCTTTACGTCGCACCGACACGTGTAGTTCTTACGACAAGGATGGGATAGAAAAGGCGTAGGAGTTGGAAGGAAGCGGCCGTGGCGTTAATTAAGATACAACCCAGCATTTGCCTGGTGTGAAAATGGAAAACTAAGGAAAACCATATTCAGAGCTTCCTACAGTGGGGTTCGAACCCACTATTTCCCAAATCCAAACTCATAGCTGCGCGATCCTAACTGCACGGCCAACTCGCTCTGAAAATTGTTCGGTTGTTAACTTTTTCTCTGGGAAAATACTCCTTGTTGTTTTTCTAGTGAAATTTTTTATCCTTCATTGTAAAATAATTATTCGTAAATGTTTCCATATACTTCCGGTGATAGAATTGGCACGTCTGATCGAAACGTTTTGTTGTGAGACGTTAGGCCGAATTTTCTCACAGAAAAGTCGGGTTGTAAAGAGACTTTTGGAAAGAAAGGCAATATGCCATATAAATATAACAATGCAACGTAATGTTATCATTACCTTAATTTACATTTGGAAAATCAGATTTGGATAGCCATAAATGGCAAAACGAAAACGGGGCAGCAATAATCGAAAGGAAAAATTTGTAGTGAGTGTTATGGTTCAGTAATGACTGGAAAAGTTTATTAAAATGAAGCAAAATAAGCCGTGCAAGACTGGCAGTCGAAAACGAGCAGAACATAAATAGAAGCATCACAAAGAGAAACTCTCTGGGGGAATATTCTTTGTTGTTTTTCTAGTGATATTTTTGATCCCTCATTGTACGTTATGTGTTGTATATTCTAGAATATAACTTTACTAGCCCTAAAAATTGCTTCGTGTTCTCAGCCGTAAATTAGTACCATGGCCTACCGGTGAACGGGATAACAGTGTTCCTAAACAGCTATCGAAAATTAAATTAACTTACTAAGACACAATTTTTAAGTGTTATTTGATTTACGTCCCACTATCTCCTTTTACGGTTTTCGGAGATGCTGATATGCCGGAATTTAATGCCGCAGGGATTCTTTTACGTGCCAGTAAATCCACCGACACGAGGCTGACATATTTGAGAACCTTCAAATACCACCGGACTGAGCCAGGATCGAACCTGCCAAGTTGGGTTCAGAAGGCCAACCTTCTGAGGCACTCAGCCCACCAAGACACAATTTAATTTCTAATAATTTTATATATAAATGAAAACTGAATCAGAAATAAAAATAAACTTGAGGTATTTTACAAGTTATTTCATTGTACTCGGAGGTTTATGAATCACTGCGTTCATCAATTTCTCTGCCCGTTAAGGTGCCTATTACCCAGTAAATGTTGTTGGTATTTTGCAGCTTGGCTTCATAAATTTAGCGTTAAACTGCAACCTGTACTTGTAACTTCAACTAGGTTTCACTTTTCTGGCTGCCGTAGACCTTCTAGTCGTATGTAAATAAAATTATTCCCTTTATAAATCTTTCGGCCATGTATCTACGAATCCATTCCTTTGAAGCAAGCTCGTCTGATTTTCACTAGTTTCACAAGTTGCACTACTAACCATCCTCATAATACAGTTGCTCATTTATTCGCCAGTATGTCTCTTCATTCCTCTCATATTTATCTGAACCTTAAATTACAACTACAACAACGCAACTCAGCTGCTAGACAACTAAATTGCAACGATTGTTATGCACTTTTCAATATTTACTGGCTTTTTATCGAAAGACAGGCAATTTCTGTCGGAAGGAAAATCGCATGGCTCTGAAGGAACATATTTGGAATTGCTGCTGTTTGGAATTGCTGAAATATACATTGTGCAGATCAAGAATGAAATATCGTCGCTCCTATGCCAAAACCGCGAATGTGACAATGCTCCTCCTACCCATTATTTCCCTTAAGAATGGTCACGCCTCCCAGCCACATATTGATATGCAGTCCATCAGAACAAATTTCGTTAAGTTCATTGTTTAATGTGTAAAGAAAAATGAACCTTATTATACCGTACTGTAGAAATGTAGTTTTGCATGCCATATTTACCAGCTTCTAGAGTATGATGTATACCAGGTTCATTTTCGTTTACACACGCGCATAGGAAACTGAACTCAACGAAAATGGTTCTGATGGACTGTATATAAATACTAGCAAGATACCCTTGCTTCGCTACGGTATTATACTGAAATTTATAATTGAATGCTTATTGTTTTAGTTATATAATCCGCCGAAATTCGCGAACTGACTCGTTTTCTGCGAGAATCCACCAAAATCCCGATCTGACTGGTTTTCTATTATTTCACGGCACGTTTCCTCCCATTTTTCAATCTTCCTTTCCAGCAATCGATTTCGTACTTCCCGGGCTAGGCTCAGGTATTCCTCCCGGTCAGTTGGGTCCGTAAATCTTTGCCATATTTTCCTATAATCATTTTTAATATGGATAAAATCCTTCAGGAAATCCGGCGTGGTGTCATATTGGGTGCCTTGGCGGCACTGAACCCGCGGCCGAACTGCATTCTTAGTCATTTTTCCAGGAGCCGTTACCAGCGCGGTCCGCACATTTGACGACGGTCCGGAATATTATTATTATTATTTTTATTATTACTATTATGTGTTGCTGGAATGGCTGATGACAGGGAAAACCGGAGTATCCGGAGAAAAACCTGTCCCGCCTCCGTTTTGTCCAGCACGAATGACACATGGAGCGAACGGGATTTGAACCACGGAACCCAGCTGTGAGAGGCCGGCACGCTTGCGTCTGAGCAACGGAGGATCCTTATAAGTACATTAATAACAGTAAAATCAATTGGTCTCACCTCCTTCTACACCCCACCGCCGTTAAGTTTATTTACCGCCATCCCCCCCCCAAAAAAAATAAAAGAATGCTTGTTTCTTTATGTTTAAGGGAGATTCCAAACACCAATGTTCACGTCTATTACCTTCAGTTTTGAGATATAAGTATCCCCATAAAAATAATTTAATTTTTTTCACTTCATTTCACAATAATCCCCCCCCCCCGTAAGTGAATTTTCCCGCAAAAAATACTTGTTTCTTTAATAGTAAAGGATCTTCTAAATACCAATTATCACGACTCAAAATTCTTCAGTTTTTGATTTATGTGTCCTCATTAAAGGAATTCAACTCCTTTACACTCCCGCCCTCCAAGATGGTTCCCCCGCCCAAACGCGTTTTTCTTTGTTTTCAAAGGAGATCCAAATACGAATTATCACGTCTGTAACAACTTTCGTTTTTATTAGATGTATGTATTCCCATACAATTAAGTCAATTAATTTTTCAATTCTTTCACCCCTCCCCCCTTCATTGGATTTTCCGACAATACGTGTTTCTTTACTTTTAAAGCGGATTCCAAATATCAAATTTCACGTCTGTGATATCTTCATATTTGAGATATCAGTAGCCTAATTAAAAGAATTCAACACCATTTTCAGTCACTTCTACCCCCCCCCCCCCGCTCCACCCAAGTGGTATTTCCGAAAACTAAAAATACACGTTTCTTTATGTTTAATAGAGATAAAAAATACCATTTTTCACTTCTGTAACATGTTAAGTTTTTTGAGATATACTGTAAAAATTCTCATTTTAAAATTTCACCCCTTTTGAGTTCCCCTTACGTGGAGTTTCCCAAAACAAATCACCTATGTTTCTTTACATTTACAGGAGATTCCAAACACCCACTTTTTACGTCTGTAACATTTTACGTTTCCAAGATATTCTGTAGATATAGTTTTTCAAAAAATTCACCCCATTTTGTCACTCCTGTTTAACCGCCATTAATTGGATTTTCCAAAAACTAAAAAATACGTATTTCTTTATTTTTAAAGGAGATCCCATATACAAATTTTCAGTTCTGTAATATCTTTCGTTTCTGAGATATATGTATCCTTATTAAAGGCATTCAACCCATTTTTCACCCTTTTAAACCCCTCCTATTGGGATTTAAGGAAACAAAAAAAGACGTGTTCTTTTATTTTTAGAGGAGAATCTTAGTACCAATTTTACATCTGTAAATTTTAAAGTTTTAAGATGTAGACACACTCATTTTAAAAATTCACCCCCCCTTTTCACCCCCCAATATTTGGATTTTCCAAAAACGAAAAAATACGTGTTTCTTTACTTTTAAAGTAGATCCCAAATACACATTTTCAGGTCTGTAATATCTTCAGGCTCTGAAATATAAGTAGCCTCATTAAAGGCATTCAACCCATTACTCACCCTTTTACACCCTTGCTATTGGGATCTTCCGAAAACAAAAGAAAACGTGTCTCTTTATTTTTAAAGGAGATTCTAAATACCAATTTTTACGTCTATAAACTATAAAGTTTTGAGATATAGATACACTCATTTTAAAAAATCACCACCTTTTCACCCCCCATTAATTGGATTTTCCAAAAACAAAAAATACGTATTTCTTTATTTTTAAAAGAGATCCCAAACACCAATTTTCAGATCTGTAATATCTTCAGTTTCTGAGATATCAGTAGCCTCATTAAAGGATTCAACCGCTTTTTCACCCCTTTTCACTCCTCCTATTGCGATTTTCCGAAAACAAAAAAATACGTGTTTCTTTATTTTTAATGAAGATTCTAAATACCAATTTTTACATCTGCAAACTTAAAAAGTTTGGAGATATAGATTCACTCATTTTAAAAATTCACCCCCTTTTCACCCTCCGATTAATTGGATTTTCCAAAAACAAAAAATACGTGTTTCTTTATTTTTAAAGGACATTCTAAATACCAATGTTTACATCTATAAACTTTAAAAGTTTTGAGGTATAGATACACTCATATTAAAAAAATCATCCCCCTTTTACCCCCCACCATTAATTGGATTTTCTAAAAACAAAAAAATACGCGTTTCTTTATTTTTAAAGGAGATCCCAAATACCAATTTTGAGGTCTGTAATATCTTCAATTTCTGAGATATAGGTACCGGTATCCTGATTAAAGGCATTCAACCCGTTTTTCACCCTTTTTCACCCCTCCTATTGGGATTTTCTGAAAACAAAAAAATACGTGTTTCCTTATTTTTAAAGAAGATTCTGAATACCAATTTTCACATCTGTAAACTTTTAATGTTTTGAGATATAGACACACTTATTTTAAAATTTCACCCCCCTTTTTCACCCCCTTAGCGACGGAATATCCAAAAACCCTCCCTTAGCGAGCACCTACATCTTAATATGAATATATCCCCAAAATTTTATTTCTTTATGTCCAGTAGTTTTGGCTCGGCGATGATGAATCAGTCAGTCAGTCAGGACAAGCTACTTTATATATATAGACTAGCAAGGTACCCGTGCTTCGCTACGGTATTATAATGAAATTTGTAATTGAATGCTTATTGTTTTAGATATATAATCCGCCGAAATTCGCGATCTGACACGTTTTCAGCGAGAATCCACCAATATTCCCGATCTGACTCGTTTTCTATTAGATTACGCCACGTTTCCTCCCATTTTTCAATCTTCCTTTCCAGCAATCGATTTCGTACTTCCCGGGCTAGGCTCAGGTATTCTTCCCGGTTAGTTGGGTCCGTAAATCTTTGCCAGACCGTATTTTCCTATAATCATTTTTAATCTGGATAAAATCCTTCAGGAGATCCGGCGTGGTGTCATATTGGGTGCCTTGGCGGCACTGAACCCGCGGCCGGACTGCATTCTTAGTCATTACCCCTCCAGGAGCCGTTTCCAGCGCGGTCCGCACATTTTACGACGGTCCGGAACATTATTATTATTATTATTATTATTATTATTATTATTATTATTATTATTATTAATGTTATTATTATTATTATTATTATTATTATGTGTTGCTGGGATGAATGATGACAGGGAAAACCGGAGTATCCGGAGAAAAACCTGTCCCGCCTCCGTTTTGTCCAGCACGAATGTCACATGGAGTGACCGGGATTTGAACAACGGAACCCAGCTGTGAGAGGCCGGCGCGCTGCCGCCTGAGCAACGGAGGATCCTTATAAGTACATTAAGAACAGTAAAATCAATTGGTCTCACCTCCTTTTACACCCCACCGCCGTTAGTTTTTACTGCCAACCCCCCCGCCCCAAATTAAAAGAACGCGTGTTTCCTTATGTTTAAGTTAGATTCCAAACACCAATGTTCACGTCTATTACCTTCAGTTTTGAGATATAAGTATCCCCATAAATATAATTTACTTTTGTCACTTCATTTCAAACTACTCTCCCCCCCTAAGTGAATTTTCCCGCAAAAAATACTTGTTTCTTTAATAGTGAAGGATCTTCTAAATACCAATTATCACGACTCTAACTTCTTCACTTTTTGATTTATGTGTCCTCATGAAAGGAATTCAACTCCTTTACACTCCCGCCCCCCAAGATGGTTTCCCCCCCAAAACGCGTTTTTCTTTGTTTTTAAAGGAGATCCAAATACGAATTTTCACGTCTGTAACAACTTTAGTTTTTATCAGATGTATATATTCTCATACAATTAAAGTCAATTAATTTTTCAATTCTTTCACCCCCTCCCCCCGCTTCATTGGATTTTTCGAGAATACGTGTTTCTTTACTTTTAAAGCAGATTGCAAATATCAAATTTCACGTCTGTAACATCTTCATTTTTAAGATATCAGTAGCCTAATTAAAAGAATTCAACACCATGTTCAGTCACTTTCACCCCCCTCCACCCAAGTGGTATTTCCGAAAATTGAAAATACACGTTTCTTTAGGTTTAATAGAGACAAAAATACCATTTTTCACTTCTGTAACATGTTAAGTTATTTTAGATATACTGTAAAAATTCTCATTTTAAAATTTCACCCTTTTTGGGTTCCCCTTAAATGGAGTTTCCAAAAACAAATCACCTATGTTTCTTTACATTTACAGGAGATTACAAACACCCACTTTTTACGTCTGTAACATTTTATGTTTCCAAGATAATCTTTCAAAAAATTCACCCCAATTTGTCACTACTGTTTAACCGCCGTTAATAGGATTTTCCAAAAACTAAAAAAATACGTGTTTCTTTATTTTTAAAGGAGATCCCATATACAAATTTTCACTTCTGTAATATCTTCCGTTTCTGAGATATATGTATCCTCATTAAAGGCATTCAACCCATTTTTCACCCTTTTACACCCCTGCTATTGGGATTTACAGGAAACAAAAAAATACGTGTTCCTTTATTTTTAGAGGAGATTCTAACTACCAATTTTTACATCTGTAAATTTTACATTTTTAATATGTAGACACATTCATTTTAAAAAATTCACCCCCCTTTTCACCCCTCAATATTTGGATTTTCCAAAAACGAAAAAATACGTGTTTCTTTATATTTAAAGTAGATCCCAAATACCAATTTTCAGGTCTGTAATATCTTCAGGTTCTGAAATATAAGTAGCCTCATTAAAGGCATTCAACCCATTATTCACCCTTTTACACCCTTCCTATTGGGATTTTCCGAAAACAAAAGAATACGTGTTTCTTTATTTTTAAAGGAGATTCTAAATACCAATTTTTACATCTATAAACTGTAACAGTTTTGAGATATAGATACACTCATTTTAAAAAATCACCCCCTTTTCACCCCCCCCATTAACTGGATTTTCCAAAAACAAAAAATACGTGTTTCTTTATTTTTAAAGGAGATCCCAAACACCAATTTTTAGGTCTGTAATATCTTCAGTTTCTGAAATATAAGTAGCCTCATCAAAGGCATACAACCCGTTTTTCACCCCTTTTCACCCCTCCTATTGCGATTTTCGGAAAACAAAAAAATACTTGTTTCTTTATGTTCAATGAAGATTCTAAATACCAATTTTTACATCTGCAAACTTTAAAAGTTTGGAGATATAGATTCACTCATTTTAAAAATTAACCCCCTTTTCACCCTCCCATTAATTAGAATTTCCCAAAACAAAAAAATACGTGTTTCTTTATTTTTGAAAGAGATCAAAAATACCAATTTTCAGGTCTGTAATATCTTCAGTTTCTGAGATATAAGTACTGGTATCCTGATTAAGGGCATTCAACCCATTTTCCCTATTTTCACCCCTTTTCATCCCTCCTATTGGGATTTTCTGAAAACAAAAAAATACGTGTTTCCTTATTTTTAAAGAAGATTCTAAATACCAATTTTTACATCTGTAAACTTTTAAACTTTCGAGATATAGACACACTCATTTTAAAATTGCACCCCTCTTTTCACCCCGTTAGCGAAGGAATATCCAAAAATCCTCTCTTAGCGAGCACCTACATCTTAATATGAATATATCCCCAAAATTTCATTTCTTTACGTCCAGTAGTTTTGGCTCTGCGATGATGAATCAGTCAGTCAGTCAGTCAGTCAGTCAGGACAAGTTATTTTATATATATAGATGTATCTGGGAGGCGTGACCAGTCTTAAGGGAAATAGTGGACAGGAAGAGCATTGTCACATTCGCGGTTTTGGCATAGGAGCGACGAAATGTCAAATTGTTGCTTTCTTTGAACTAGTTATTTCGTTAAGAATGATCGATTACAGAAGATTTAACAGCAAAATGCAATATAAACAAAGTTAGGATCTGTTATTGATATGGACTGGCGAATGGACATAGGAACTTGTAGAGGCTACCTGAACTGGTAAGTTCGGTATTTCTATCACATACCTTTCTATAAACTCACTGAATGTGAACAAACAGATCAACGTGTTGTGAATGAACAGTCTGTCGGCGACAAAATGGAAAGTTCAAGTACAAGTTCAAGTTTTCATTTCCAGATCTTGGGTAACAATAAACACTGACGAATATACATAAGATGTCAGTGGTTATTAAAACATAGACAGTTGCATTTTGCTGAAATCTCTTCACTACAACAAACGGTTAGTGGCACATAAGAATAAAATTACTAACTTAATTATACTTGTTCATGGAATACTAATTTTTGTCATAACTCACACACACAGCGTCCAGTACCGCCATTTTGTTATACAATTTGCTTTACGTCGCATCGACACAGATAGGTCTTATGGCGACGATGGGAAAGCAAAGGCCTATGAGTGGGAACGAAGCGGCCGTGGCCTTAATTAAGCGTTTGCCTGGTGTGAAAATGGGAAACCACGGAAAACCATCTTCAGGGCTGCCGACAGTGGAGTTCGAACACACTATCTCCCGGATGCAAGCTCCCAGCTGCGCACCCCTAACTGCACGGCCAACTCGCCCGGTGATATCGGTGATAACTGTGAGTAGCATCCGTAAGTGTTTTACTTCACGAATGAAATGAAAACCTACGACCTGTTTTCCAGTCAATGACCGGGTCGGGGATGGGATGAATGAAGCCCCAAACTTGCGGCGAGGATAGGAATTGTGCCGGCTGCCGAGGCCTGTCGCACTCCTCTGGGGCAATGATTAATGACTGACAGATGAAATGAAATTAAAGTGGAGAGGGTTGCTGGAATGAGTACACCTAGGGCCCGCCACACAACGCCACCTTATTGGGGTCCCTCGTACCCAGTCTCCGATCCCGGAGAACGAGGCCAAGCCCGCTTGGGCGGGGGCCTCCTGGGTGGGGTGGGTCCTGAAGCCGGGCCTCCTTCCTCTCTGCCCGCGCCATGGCCCTGAACACAGGGTAACTGGGATGAGAGCCAGGGTGGCCTCCCGCGCAGTTGGCGCACACCGGCGCCTCCTTAAGTGTTACGCAGGCCGTGTAGTGGTGATCACCCCTACAACGGTTGCACCTCACTAAGAGCCCACACCTCTACTGCCGGTGGCCCCTCCTCAGACAGTAGAAACACTGCAAGAGCTGTTGAGGGGGATGTTTCAGTCTCACCTGACTGCCACTATCTGCTGAGGTCCTCTCCTGATTGGCTCCTCGGTGTACTGCTGTCCTGGGAGCAGTCGTGGATTGCGGCTTGTCGGCCCACTCCTGGTGGGCGTGCGCCTTCTTCTTTCTCCTCGTCCGTGGGCGGCGGTTTCTTCCCGGGGTTCTCTTCTCGGCAGGTCAGGAGGGCTTGTCCTGGTGAACTTGTGCCCGGCCTGGTGACCCCGGGGTAGCGGGTGGCTCCGCTGCATCACCGCCCTGTCCCTCCTCCTGGCTGGCGGCGGTGGCGTCGGTCTCCGCTGACACCCGACTGCGTTCCCTGTCCTGTGGGGCGCACATCGGTGTCTGCAGCTCGACAGACACGCTGACATACTGGGTCTGGATAGCAGCCTCAGAACGCCAGGGAGCGTCCTCCTCTACTGCTGTGCTGCTTTCCGCCGTCAGGGGCGCTTTCGTTGATTGCCATTCCTCGTAGGCCTAGGTCTGCGAGCACTTCGCGCTGGTTGTTGGTCGACGGTCCTAGTTGGCGGCCTTGTTGGTCTGCGTGTACTTCGTGAAGTACAGCAATCCAACTGTGGTCGCGACGTCGCGGCGTCCGGTAGCGCCACCGTCGTCGTCATTCCTCGGCTCCGTCTGGGTGGCTTCCTCCTGACTGCCTTTGTTGTCCGGCTGCTCCCTGAGTCCTGGTAGCCTGACAACCTGGAAGTATTGGCACACCAGACTCTCGTAGGCGCGAAGATGGCTTAGATCCCTAGGGCGGATGACGACCATTCAACCGGGAAACACCTCATGGACGATCTGGGCGATCTTCTCTTCTCCCAGTAGCACCGCAATAGCGGTGAGGAGATCGATGATGAGGATCGTCTCCACGTAGGCGTGCTTCCCCCACCGGTTGTACACCATCAGCGCCGGGCGTCTAAGGTCGGGAGTGGGCTCCGAGTACTGCCTCGCTCGGAAATCCTTCGTTGCTCCCACGAAGTCGTAGTCGGCAGATCTCGCTGGGATGGATAGCTTCTCCATCCTGGTCCTCCTGAAATAAAACTCCTGAAAGAGAAAGCGAACACTGAGAAGTGCTACGGCTCAGACAAACCTCTTTCGAAAGTGTGCCAAGAAGTACAGCTGCCTGACTAGTACTAAGGAAATACAAATTGCCTGGCGAGGAGAGAGAGAGCAAGTGAGCGGAATACGTCCTTTCACTACGACAGTCAAGCTCATCCTCACTCAAACCCGGAGGTCGCGCCTAACTTAAATACCTGGCCCCACGCCATCTGGATGCTTCCAGAAAGGACACGCCAACCAGAGTCTTCCCGAGGGCGAATACTCTCCGCGCGCCGACCAGATCCTTCCATTAAGCTGGAGGCCTCCAATGAGCTAGCAGGACAAACCAGATAGCAGCGATGGGGGCGCTGACCAATCCCCAAGCGCCTGTTCTCCGCCTGGTGACAAGAGTAGAGAGAGGGTGGGGATTTCTTTGGCGATGAGCGTGCGGTTAGAGTTGGCTACCTTGCAGTACTTCCCGTGGTTGCACATTGGCATGGCGGACGCAGCGGCTCACCATGTCCCAATACCATGAACAACGCAAGGAGAAGGACGACAGCCTTGTCTAATCCCTAAAATTACTTCGAACCAATGCTATCATCAGTGTGGCCACATTGCCAATATTGCCTTTGATTACCTGTAATAACCTACGCCTAATTATCTGCATAGGTTTTGGGGATTGATATACAACTTAGAGTATACGATTTTAATATTTGTATATATATCACCAGCATACTTCTGCATTTTGAGTCATAAAATTCACTTCATTATGTCCAGGTTTGAAATTGTTCTATGCCCATGCTAAACCATTGTACAGTTTCTGGTAATTTCAAATTTATAAGAAGTATACTTACTTGATAGCATTGACATTTCGCATGTGACCTGTTTATTTCCCTGAGATATGTGGCGTATGTCTGCAAATTATCGATCGATTCTGATTTCCGCTGGCTATAGAAAGCAGGTAAGTACCAGGCAAGACTCAACTCAATAAATCTCTCTCTCAGTCACACGGGTTGGTAGCCAAAGATGCACAATAGTACAGCACTGTTGGACAAATGAAGAAAATTCTTCAGTAGTGCTTCCATCTCGTCTTGTCTTTTACGGATGGATCAAAGGTCTTGAAAACTATGCAAACCAAGTCTTTAACCTGGTTTTACTGAGGTGTTTTTCGCATTTAAACACTTAAAAGAGTCCGGTTCTTCTAAAATGCTTAGGTACTTCGACAATTTCTACTTCCACGTGACACGATAATGAAGTCTGAATGCGTGATTGCGTTGTACAAACTGTATTTATTACGTAATTTTCGAAGATTCTAAGAGTTCACTACATAAAATTTACAGTAGTGCCTACATACTGAAAACATTAGTCTAAATGAAATATACATAATCATATGTACTTCAAAATTTGCTGTGTTCACTTCTACCGAAGTTAAATTGTATACCTACTAGGATATATTCATTTTCTGTTTGTAAGTCTGATAGTTTGCTGCTCGTTTCTTATACAATAAGTTTACGTCACTTGTTTTCTTTATTAGATTTATAATTGACAACTTCAACTACAAAGGCTGTTATTTCCCCTTTAATAACGTTGAGACTTTCAGTATAATGGAATCTTAATTGGTAATCATGGTGACATTTAGAATCCTCAAAGCGCTACGAACAACGATGTTGTAACAGGAGCCAACAGTAAATTGTGTACAGTTTATCTGTCGCTGAAACTATCCCATGAAATTCCCTATGAGCCGACCTATTGCCTGAGGTAATTTGCTACGAGCTACCCGTCGATGCGTTAAAATTACGCGATCGAACTCGTGTGGAGTAGGTTACAATTTACATACGTACATAAGCACATACACAACATCACTGTAGACTATTTCCTTTCAGCAAGTCCGTATGCCGTCCTGTCTCCATAAGCAGGCGCCCCTAGTAGCATTGTTTAGTCTAATTTTACGCCTCTTCGTCTATTCGTCCCACATGGCCCTACCAAGGAAGCTGGGACATGTGTACTTCTTCATTCATCAAGTTCATTTCCGGATACCTTGTGAGCTTTTTACATGCCTTTGTGTGTGGCGAAGTTAGGGGTCACGGCCCTCTCTTGCAAATAACCACGACATGCAGTACATACTCACATAATTTGAAAGTGAATAGGACTGTATACATAATCTAGAAACTACCTAAATGAATGGAATAAAATTGTATGATATTAGTTATTTTGTTAATGATTAATATAATCTATATTAATTAACAATATAATATAATATAATATTAATATAATATAATACAATATAATATAATATAATATAATATAATATAATATAATATAATATAATATAATATAATATAATATAATGTAATGTATATTACCTTGACAATGGAAAACGAAAACTAGCAAATCCACTGAGGTACGGTGAACAATATTATTGTTTTGAATGTTTTCCGTTGCTGCTGTCAGATTCAGCTACTTAAGTATAGACATTCAAGATCCCCACTGATGGAAATGCATTCAAATGTTTTTTGTGATTTCTATGGTTTAAAAATACTGAAAGGAAAGGGGCCTGTTTTATGGATTTGATGCTAGTATCAAATGAAAACACATAAAGTATGTTATTTCAATTTCTATAAAACGTCAAGAGGCGTTAGCGTACTGGAACATTGTCCTAAAATGGGGTTATTTAACTCGTCAATAAAACTACTGACACGAAACTCTCCTTTGTGCAAAGTAGTTCTAGGAGCTAGTAAGAATTTAACATTTCACCCTTATTTCTCATCGCATATATGAGTCATTTACTGGATGGTGCAGTATGAAATGGCAGTGTAATATTCTACTAGGTGAAAATGTTGTAAGCACTTTTACTGTTGCTGATTAATTAGTCGTAACGGCAGTGTGCGTAGAAAACTCGTAAATGCAGCGAGTTTATATTAAAATGAACATTTTTTGAAACAGATAAATGTTGTTGGTATGAAACTTAAGAGGATTTCCAGTAGGGAATGCTGTACAAATATCAGTACATGTGGATTATTTCGTGTACTTAAGGGCATATTTATTCTCCCACGATAAAAGTAGAGTCCGTGTAATCCAGTCAAGGTATAGAGAAACTAATGCAGCGAGTTCTTAGCTGCGATCAATAATATTTTTGTTAATATATCTTTATCATAATCTGGAAGTAACAAAAACGAATTTAGTGAGACCGGTTTCTGGTTCAAGAGGTGGGAGTAGATCTCTGGCAATGAGAGGATAATGGCAAATTTAGAAATGCTTTTCACTAGACCTTTTACCTCGCACCGACTCATATATAAATTCTATGGGGACGATTGGATAGGGCGGGGATAGGACTGGAAAGAAAAACATCGTGGCATTAATCAAGGTACATACTCAATATTTGCCAGGTGAGAAGATGGAAAAACACAAAAGCCCATTTTCAGGCCCGCCGAGAGTGGGATTCGAAAGCACGATCTCCTAATGAGATCTAACATCTACACGTGAAACATCGTGCATGGAATTAATTAATTACGCCCTTTAAAGAAACAGGAGAATCACCGAACAGCACCGTCTTGACTAGAAAAATAGGTGAAATCTCTGGGGTGAGTCTCAAAGAAATCGGTCCAGAGGTCATCAAATGGAATGATTGCACAACAGTAGATAACGCCGCGCAGAGCGTCCTACAGAATGCGTAAATACCCCACCTCAAGCAAGAAGAGTCAGTCATCATTCAATTGTCCTAGAGAGTGTACCTACGTCGCATGACATTAAGAAGAAGACTTCAAGTGTGCAAAATAGGCTTGGAGAACCTCTAATGCCAGTTGGCTTGACGGATGAATCTTTTACCAAGCGGTAGTAGTGAGCAAAGATAATTTAGATACTGAAACGTTGTATTTATGACATCCATCCCGGTCGGGGGAAAAATCATAAGTTAAATAATTGTACGATTCCTGAAGTTCTGCGTAGGGAGACAACAGATTCATAGATATATCTCTGAATGTTTGCGGACAAGGTTATTTTGACAATCGGTAAGGGAGGACTGGTTGTAGTCTGGCAGAGATGAGCTCTTGGTCCCACGGTTATTCGCATCTGTGGGACACCTGGAGGAAGAGCATTTGGAAATTCCCCGACTGCATCTGTTGAATTCTCGACACGAAGTTTGGTGGTTTAATTGTTGTATGTGTGTACAGAAAATGTAGTGTTAAGTTTAATAAAGTAAATCAATGTATGTTGCTTCAAGAGTAGTGCAGAATCAGTGTATTTGTAAGGTAGTATTTAAGCGAATAATGTTTCCTGCAAGTATGAGGGGCTAAGTCAGAGGTGGCTGGCGCAAGATGAAGCCGAGATAATGCCACGCCAAGCTGCACAATTGCAGGTCTGTCTCAATTAAATATTATGTTTAGTAGTTAGTGATGTAAATGCTTGTCCCTTTCAATTAAATAATTGATTAATTAATCATAACATCACGTTGTATGTTGCGTGTGTAATTAAGTATGTTATGATGACGGTGAGTGTCGTGTCGTTATTCCATTGTGGAGGCGAATTGTCTGTTATTTAGGTCAGCGCGCGAGGCGTTAAACTGTGTTTAAATTCCTTTAAAAATTAAAGTGAACTTAAATATTGCAATGAAAATCAATAAAATAATGTTCGGGCCGGTAAAAATTACAATAATGATAAGGATAAGGTAACCGTTATCAGTGTGGTAAAGTTAAATAAAATATCTAATAATAATAATAATAATAATAATATCAGGGTAAAATTGAGATGATGATGATAATAATGCCATCGGCAGTTAGGTGAACGATATTTGCCGTTTAGATTATCTAAATTCAGTGAAGTATGATAAAGTTGGCATTTTGGGAAATTTAAATTTTGTGACACCGTGTATTTATGACATAGAAAATCAAGGTATGCTATTTTGCTCCTGAGGTCCGGAAAAATTTCGAGAAGTTAATAGTGAGATCATTATAAAGTTGTTTGGTCATGGGATCGTTTGTATCTAAGAAGTTTCAAGCAAGAAGAAACTGCATTGTAATGGAAAGGAAATATTATGAGAATAATTATCAAGGTGTTAAAGGCTGAGTGAGCCTGTATTTTATGAGTTATGTATAATAAGAAGGACGCCGAGAATAAGAGGCCCTGTAGTTCGATGGAGAGGAATTTTCGTGACATGGTGTATAGGTTGAGGTGTAATATTTCTGAGACAGGCTGTATGAATGGAATAATGTCCTGTATCAATCCAGAACGATTGAAGAATGTAAGGGTTGTCGAATCCAAGTGGGTGCGTTTTAGGACGCCTATTTTTAGTACAAGCTGATGTTCATCCATGATTACTATTTTATGTAAGACCGCAGGTATCGGCAGATAAGTCTAGGTGACGGATCTATTTGATACCGGCGAAGTGCATTTTATTATAGCCGACCTAACGCACAAAATACTTTCTGACACACGGTCAAGATACAACTTAATTATTGAAAATTGAATTCTATTCCGTATCTTGAAGAGGCGAAAATATCACTGACTGGAAACATTGAGGGTGTGAAAATTAATTTTATTAGAATGAGAGTTTAGCTTGCGTAGGTTGATGAGAATTTACTGGACAGTACACGATGATTCATGTTTGGAGTGTTTACATGGCAGGTCAGTTGGAACCTCACACTCGAGTTATGCCGTGAATGTCGCGATGGTTGTGATTTTTGTTTTCAGTAACATTACGTAATGTCAAACGAGATTTGCATTTATTTTTATTTAGCGAACTAAACCGCATGTGTTTAAACTGTAATGAGTAATAGATTAAGCTTTTCGAACATGTTTATTTTCGATTTCACGCTTTAATGCAGAAAATAGACACAGTAATATTTCCATATTCGAGTTCATTTTCGTAGCGAATTTCACTTGATGTGTTATCGTTTCAGCGAGGATCAGAGTTAAATATCCGGACATTGTGTTAAAGTTTCGATTTCGCCTGGCAGCATGAGTGATGTGTAGATACCAAAATGTTCGCTCAATGATAGATTTAGGATGCCGCGTGTATTACAATAACTTAAGGATGAATTGACACAGTAACGTTGATTCAACGACAGGATAAGGACGACGCCTGTACATAGCCCAAGTCATTGATTAGGCATTCTTGCGAATCGACTTGAACAATGTTAGTGTTTGCAGTAGTGGATATGAATGTGAAAGATACTAGCAGGTACTATTTAGGCCATGTTTCGGCATAATTCTTACTAGCCGGAACGTGCTCCCATAATAGCGTTGCATCAGCAGTGGCATGAATGTAAGGGTTGTCCCACATGAAAACCTGGCTAATGGAGATTGATCACTACTACTTAGCCGCGTTTGTTCAAGTTCGATTAACTTTCGTTTATATTTGTTTCTTTCTCTTTAATTTAAGTTTTATTGTTAGGGTGTCCGGCATATTATGATAGTGCCATGAGTTGACTCTTGATTTATGTAGGATTTACACTACGAATGCGGTTTCAATTCGTCAGCTGTTAATATATTTTATTTTATTTTTTCTTTTTTTCACATTATTTATGTGAGACGTTGATCCACCGACCACTTGTAGATTGGTTTAATGGGACAAGTGTAGGTAGAGATATTTGTTATTGCAGTGGTAGTTATAGAGTATTGGAAAGAATTCCTGTTGTTTGTTTTATATTGTGGACTTGTATTTTAACGAATTTAATGACATAACTGTTTCATAACCTGGAAATTGGTTAAGAAAGAACATTTTCAAGTGATTTATCACTTTCCTATAACTTTAGTGTTTAGCGTTTCTTCTAAGGGCATAATGAATTAATGTTTTCCTGCATTTCGCAGTTTAGTTTCTTCAGAACGATGTAACGTAAGATCCCATCGAATCAAGCGTTGCTGGTTCTTTCTGAACATCTATTTGGGGTGATGCATGTTTCGGCATAGGGATTCCTCTGTAACATAAGGGTGTCACGAGGTGACAATACATGATGGAATTTTAGTTTTGATTGTGATAATTGCTGTTAACTTGTAATGAACACCATGGTTTCAAGTAATATTTCGCAACCTATCCAAAGCAACTGATAGTCGACTTGGTTCGATTAAGGATCCATCCGGGGGATGTTCCATTATCCGATAGGATAGCCGACTGGTGGATAAATTTAATTAAATGTAAATCTGGAATTCTACTTGTTGAAGGTCAGATTTTCCACGGATCGTATGGGTTAACTGTCGGTTATCGTTTGGATCAATGTTTTCTATTCTGTTTCGGGTTTTTGCTGTCCACGAATCTTACATAGAGTTTTCATTCTTTGGAAGACGGTTAATAATCAATTTCAAAATATATTTACCACTCACGTTATGCATTGTGATTGCGTTATAACATGTTGTGAAAAATATAACTGACTTTTCTTGCCTAAATAATAAACAAATTATCGTGATGTACATTGAATAAATATTTTAATAAGCACATTTTTGCTCCTCATTTGAAGTAGTTATGCTCTTCTCTGAACCCTTTCGTTTGGTCGATGAAGTGACAGAAAAGGACTCGGAACGACCCCAAGATCCGAGAGTACGATATTAATCTACCGAAGCAGCCGAGGCAGACGACCAACAATGGAACGGTAAGTTCAAATGTTACAATATTTACGCCCCTCTTATTTCGTGCATGACAGGAACTATCACTGAAGCTCACTTCTTACACTGGATGATATTTAACGGGAACAATTATTGTTATATATTTCTACACTTCAACTATTTTTCTCTTCCTGATTGCAGCTTGTTTTCATCCCCCGTGCGTCGCCTCTTCATGCCATCCCGATTTCATACGTCTGATTTTATCACTTCCACCTGACTGAAAAGAAAAGGCACTCGCTTCTTTCAGATAGAGTAATGATAGGAATACGAATAACAAACATATTATTATGTAAAGCACGTGTTATTTTAATTTATTCCATATGACACTGAAAAATGTGGTTTTAATCGAATGTTGAGCTTCTTACCTTCGGTATATTTTAATGGAATGTCTATGTAAAGTACGTACTATAGTTTGGGCTGGGAAGACTTGGGAGAAAGAAGACGAGCTGCTCGACTAATTGGTATGCTCCGAGCTTCCAGTGGAGAGATGGCTTGGAATTACATTAGTAGACGAATAAGTTTGAGTGCTGTCTTTAAAAGTGGGAAAGATCGCAATATGAAGATAAGGTTTGAATTCAAGAGGACATATTGGGGCAATTATTCGTTTATAGGATAGGGCGTTAGGGATTGGAATGACTTACCAAGGGAGATGTTCAATAAATTTCCAACTTCTTTGATATCATTTATGAATAGCCTAGGAAAACAACAGATAGGGAATCTGCCGCCTGGGTGACTGTCCTAAATGCAGATCAGTAGTGAGTGTTTGAGTGATATTGAAACACTGCTATAGCACTACATTTTGTGAAATTCACTTTAAGCGAACGGCCGTTATTAGTTCACATGGACAGTAAAATCCTCACTTCACTTCCTTGCCTAATACATCTTTGCTAACAAGTATGTTTTCATACTGAGCGAGGTATGACGTCACAAAATTCCAATACTCAGTATTCTAACTTCATCGTTTTGATATTCGATTTCATAAGCTTACATTACATGCTCGTTTATGATCATTGTTAACATTATTGTTTTGGTACTGAGGAGGAAACTAATAACTCCGAATATATTATATCGGTGGCAATTAATTTGAGATTTAAATGAATGTTTTCACGACTCATATGAACATATATTCCCACGACTGACACTCCAAGTCGTGGTCGGACGAGTTCCTCTTCTAAGAATGCGGAGTGAAGTCTTCGCGAAACATAAATAATTCCTACAGTTTATTCTGTCACACGGTAAAAATCTAAACGGTATCACGTCAATTCATTTAAGATTAATTTCATATTTAGAAGAACTGAAAGGTGTTCTGGAAAAGTAAATTTTTCTTTGCTAGGGGCTTTATGTCGCACCGACACAGATAGGTCTTATGGCGACGATGGGATAGGAAAGGCCTAGGAGTTGGAAGGAAACGGACGTGGCCTTAATTAAGGTACAGCCCCAGCATTTGCTTGGTGTGAAAATGGGAAACCACGGAAAACCATCTTCAGGGCTGCCGATAGTGGGATTCGAACCTACTATCTCCCGGATGCAAGCTCACAGCCGCACGCCTCTACGCACAGAAAAGTAATCTGAGAAAGAAGTGATCGGTATCTAGAACCTGAGATGTCGATAGTGGGCCATCTCTACCCAAGAAGGAAAACTGACTTTTTATATGGAATTTCTGGTTAAAAGATTTTGGGCACTATTCAAAGAAAATGACGGAACTCTTTATTTATTAACACTGTATGAAACAATCGTAGGTGTCCGACAAAAACCTACTTGAAGGAACATAGACTACGCTAATTTTCACATTACTCTATGACTTATCTTTTGATCATAAGGCAATTATTTCTGTTCATTTCAAATAGTGGACTGGATAGACTATATTCACTCAATAAAACATGAAAATACATTTTAATAAGTCAGTTTAATTAGTCATTCGTTTGAACTGAACTGTAAAAATCATTAAGTTACAAGTTTCTGTATTCGATCAAATTTTGGGACTTTTTTCACACGTAGAGCCGCCATGGCTCAGTTGGCAGCGCGCTGGCCCCTCACCGATCGTTTCTGTGGTTCAATTCCCGGTCACTCCATGTGAGACTTCTGCTGGACAAAGCGGAGGCCGGGCAAGCTTTTTCTCCGGGTTCTCCGATCTTCCCTGTCATCTTTCATTCCAGCAACAGTCTCCAATTTCATTTCATTTCATCTATCAGTCATTAATCATTATCCCAGGGGAGTGTAACAGGCTTCGGAAGCTGGCACAATTCCTATCCTCGCCGCTAGATGGGGGCTTCATTCTTTTCATCCGTGACCCTGTTTGGTGACTGGTAACAAGTTGTGGATAATTATTATTCTACATATCCGTTTCTCTTTAAGTGAAGACATTATGCAAGTGGTAATTTGTTTGATGATGAATGCACTATATTACTATAGTTTTTATAATTGAAGGAATCATCAGTGAGAGGCGTAAACGCCAACATAATACTCCTTAGACGATGTAGATTTTTCTCCTTTTTGTTGATATTCCCCACACATCAATATGGAACATATAATGTTTTCAAGAATATTCAGATAAAATGCTCCCACCACCGCTGACAAAGCTGGCAGCTACTACTGCTCTCCGGCGCTGAGAAAATTGGATCAGGAAGAAAAATATGTTACTGCATTCGCCTTGAGTGGGTTGGACCGATATCCGACGAGGGACCCGTAGCCCGTTAGCATAAGAATTGGAATTCTTCAAAATATGTTTATAGGTAGGATGTGATCGTCACACATAGCCACTGCAAGTTTTCATTCTGGGAGTTCGCCGGTCCCCGCGACATACTGGCAGGTAAAACCCATGATACAATAATCTTCTCTTTTTTACTGCACTTATTTCTTACTAATGGCAATATACAATGATATTGTGTATTTTTGCAGTATTTTATAAAGAATATTTCTGTTCGACTAAATTTTTCCTTTTATTCTTTTTCGTCTGTGAATTCACTTTCTTGTTTTTGAAATACTGTTGATCGCAACTGTAAATTCTCCCTGTATCTTTCATACAACTCGACAGGATTTCTTTCAGTACATTTTCATCCTGGAGGAACATCGTATACACTCCAAATAATGCACCTTCCCGCATTTCGCATTGCCACTCCAGAATTCAATTGTCGTACATTTCATCTCAACCAACATCGCTTTCGCATTGGAAATGCTAATTTTCACATCTTCAAGTTCCAACCGATGAGATTGCAACTCTTATCTTAAAATACTCCTTGAATTTATGGATCATAATCCAGAGATATTTCAGTCTTGCCTATTCCCAAGAACTAATTTTACTATCAACACACTCTGCAAACTGTTCGACCAAATAAACTGACCTTCATTGTCTATAATTGCCCTTGATCTCCTAACCCTTCCGTGTAACCAGCGTCCTTTCCATTGGTACTCTGTTAATCGCCTTTTCTAGATGTGCAACCGAGCTCGATAGCTGCAGTCGCTTAAGTGCGGCCAGTATCCAGTATTCGGGAGATAGTAGGTTCGAACCCCACTGTCGGCAGCCCTGAAAATGGTTTTCCGTGGTTTCCCATTTTCACACCAGGCAAATGCTGGGGCCGTACCTTAATTAAGGCCACGGCCGCTTCCTTCCCACTCCTAGCCCTTCCCTGTCCCATCGTCGCCATAAGACCTATCTGTGTCGGTGCGACGTAAAGCAACTAGCAAAAAAAAAGCTAGATGTGCAAAACTGAAACAACTGCATATTCATTTATAAAAATTTCTCATTTGTCTTTTTAATGAAACTATCGTCCTAAAAGTACTTCTGTGGCCAGAATACAGTTAAAAATATTAGTTCCTCTTACCTGTCGATGTCACAGAACTCACATCGTCCGTCGCTTTCTAGAATTATTTGGGTGTATTCCACAAAAGTATCCCCCAATCTTTAGAATTTGATGTCCCGTACGTTCTGACGACTAAATAGGTGAAATATTTCAAAGCCTTCAAAATAAAGAAACGAATATACATTTTACTCCAGTTCAAGGACCTGAATATGGCCTTATGGTATATTTTATAATCTAAAAGCTCAATGGGTAAATGGTTATCATGCTGGCCTTTGGTTCAAGGGGTCCCGGGTTTGATTTCCGGTTGGGTAGAGAATTTTAATTTTCACTAGTTAATTCCTCTGGCTAAGGGACTGGTTGATTGTGTCTTCTCCAGCATTATAATTCACAGCCGCGCAGGTCGCCTATACGGCGTCTAATCAAAAAACCTGGTATAGTCCTCTCCGGAGACCACACGCCGTTATTAATAATAATAATAATAATAATAATAATAATAATAATAATAATAATATTAATAATAATAATAATAATAATAATAATAATAATATATCTGATTTAAAATCTTTCTTCTCGACAGTTGTGCATGCTTTTCAGTGTAAGCACTCGGCAGCTGGATTCCTACGAGAATACAGGTTATAAGTGTATACACCATAGAAACTTCAGAAAGGGAGTTTTTTCTCTTTAAAGATTAAGTTAAAAATCATTCCTACTGTATGATCGCAGTCACCTCAGAGATCTTTATTATCCATTTTGCGGTAGTACGTTCAAGAAATATTTTCCATTTTATCGTATAAGTTCGGTTAATACGATGTACATGCCTAAACATGGCCTACCAGCGAAGGAAGTAATGCAACGCTGGAGCAAGCGATGTTCTGAACTAATTTAACATTCTGAGACGACTTGTATTAGTTTTACTGATTTAGTAATTCTGAATCAATATTTATCGATTGGTAAATTATGTAAGAAAACGTTAGGAAATCAAACTATTCCAGAAACGCACTTTCGTACTAGGAAACTGTAAAATATATTGATGAGAGACCGTAATTAGTTCCCTTCTAGAGTAAGACAGTTCAGTGTCCAGAAATGCAGGTTAGACTAACTTATTACAAGAACTGCAATAACCTAAATCGGGTTGTCAAATGTACTCATTCCTTTCGGTAACGAGCTGGTAACAAGTATAAGACAATTAAAGACCTCGGTGCAAACATCGGTCGAGTCCAAAAAGTGAACTTTTACAAGAGACAATGGAATCATTCCAGAACTTCCAAATATGCATGAATATCAAATCAAATTGCGCATACAAAATGTACATTAATTATCGGGAAATCTTGAATCTAAAACGGTACGATTGTGTGACCTTACCAGGAATCAAACAAGAATCGACTCTTATCACTTACAGGTTCACTAAGGACTAAAATTATAAATCGTTTCCTTTGCTCTTTCGTTATTTTTCCACATTCGTTTGCCTCCACATGATGTTTCATGGGCATGTTGAAAGATTATTTGGAACATCTATGCTGAAAGTGCCTTGTGTCTCTTGAAAACAGATATACAGCGTGTTAGCTATTCTGTTACGCATTCATAAAGCCACATACGTTGCAAAGCTGTGTGCAGAACTATATACAGACTCCAACAAGGAAGCTGTAGTTTCCTCTTCCATGTGAGATAGTGCTAACAATAAAGACATTTCATAATGAAACTGTCTTTGGTCTCTGTTTCAAATATCCTTTGTTCATACTCCTCTGTGTTGTAAATCTGTTCACTTCCTCCACAAACTCTTGTGCCTTCCAACGTAAAATATTATTTTCTTCCTTCCTTACGTGTGACGAATGTAGTGATATGCCTGAATAAAATGTCATACTCAGCCTTAATTTTGTTCATGAAAATAATGTAAGCTTCGAAGTTGATCAGGATAATCATTTTAGACGCTTCTAGTGCCTACATTTTCAGGCTCCAATTGTGAACTGTGAATCCAAACGCCCTTGATCTATCAAACTGCGACGTTACACTCTGTCTGTAATTGTGACAGCATGTTTCCTTTGAAGCGAGCTCCACCTCATCATTTGCTAATCACATTATTTTAAAATGAACTTTCAATCTGATTTCGTTCTGAATCATTTATAGCTCCTCATTAATTTGTTAAAGGAGTTGAAGATATAATTGCAATAGCCTTCATAAATATTTTTTAGTATTCTGTCATCAGTATTTTCTAATACACTGAGCTTCGACTTTTTGGGGTGGAGATAGTTCATACTCGTGTCCCCGTTGCTCTGGAGTTGAAAGTTTTGTACTGCTTGAAAAGTCACCTTCAGGAGAAGGATTTATCTCTTCTTTAAAATCTATTCAGTGAAACCCATGCATTTTCGAGTCATCCCAATTATATTTCTACATTATTATGCTTTATGGCATAATCGTGGTCTCCATACCTTTGAATTCTAGTGAGCTTCCATATTCAGCACCCCACAACTTTGTATCTGATATTTTCACAAAATTAATGGGATTAATTCTCCTCATGATGCGAATGTGCACAGTTTACGTTGGAACCCGCAACCAAACACTCCAAGAGAAGCACTTGCACTGCAGCTATACTTGTCAGTGCACATACAACAGGGCACCGTTTGATGGCGCTAGCGGACGGCGTATGTGAATGACAGACGGCGATAATTCATATTGCTGGAAGCTGAAAAAAACAACCGGTGGTGCCAGTATTGATCAATCTTTAGGTGCGAGTTCAGTCAAAATTAGTTCATAACAATTTGCCTAAAATATGGGGTGGTCGGGAACAACGTGCATCAGAGGGTTTATCATACTGACAAATAATTTGAAAGAAATAATTCGTTATCTCGCACCATTGTCAATTTAACAGCTGCTGAAGTTAGCCAATCAGATCACTTCGCGGGTGAATTCAAATGGGTTTTGCCAGGCGGTGTTGTTAAATCTGCATGTGGTATAAGATCGGCATGAGAGCACCAGTCGAAGAAAAAAAATTCGCCGGGCAAGGGGTTTAAATACAGAACTGACAGGGTAGCTACGGTGAGTCTGCCTGAAAGAAACAGTGTGTTTGTGTTTGATGCCGATTTCTCGGCATGGCTCTTAAACCGGTCTTAAGTCACGCGGAAAGCCCATGTGAATTCACCCGCGAAACGATCTGATTGGCTAACTTCAGCAGCTGATAACATGACAGCGGTGCGAGATTTCCAACTATTTCTTTCGAATTATTTATCAGTACGGCCAGCCCTATAACGCTTATATACCCGGTTCACATTATTTCCGGTCACCCTGTATACTTTGTAATATATAATGTTATCGGTTTCACTTTCCACTGATTACTTTCAAGGCTTTCAGAGACTAAACCTTGGAGTTCAGAGAATCTAGTTATGATGTGTAAAGATGTTCACTGATGTGCGTTGTAATATTCCTTAAGAGGTGTATTAAGTAAATGCCAGGTGTTGAGGGACATCTCAGCCTGAAAGGCAGTCCGAACACAGTTAAAGCTTTCTCTTCTCGAAGGTTTAAGAGCTGGGCTAGACATTTCCGCTCGGAAGCAGTGAACTGAACGAGGCTTAGAGGAAATTGAACTGTAAACGTTTGTGTCACCTGCTCGAAGGTGGCACAGTGGGAGGAAGCCGTCTGGAGACCCCGTCGCAAGCTGTAACAGGATGTCAGTCGTGATACTGCAATGTATATGATATAACTTCCTAAACCTTACGTACTTTACAACAGTTATAAATGATCTTCTTCTTTTTCACAAGTTTAAAGGTAATGCATGAATTACGGGGCTCAATCAAGCCACGCTATGAAATCATCGAGTGGTAGGAAGAGACACGTTTCCTCTGACGAAATATCACCATTTAGTATCGATCTACAGTATTTGGAGTACGGTATCCAGTAGCCGTGTGAGAGGTGTCCGGTTTTTGAATTATCCGAGGATACTCGTATGTTGGAGTTTAGTTTCTAATTCGAACATAAGTGTCCACAGACAATATGACAAGAGAATCCAACATGAGGAGCAAGTTTGAAGTTGGGTAGAAGTAAAATAATAATAATAATAATAATAATAATAATAATAATAATAATAATAATAATAATAATAATAATAATAATAACAGGCTGGAACCACAAGCAGATCCACAAATAGGAGAACACCAGACAGGCTTCAGAAAAGGGAGATCATGCATCGAACAGATCTGGAACTTGTGATAGTACATATATCACACCCCCGAATTATATGTAGAAGTTAGAGATATTATTGTCAGTATTCGATTTATTATTATTATTATTATTATTATTATTATTATTATTATTATTATTATTATTATTATTATTATTATTATTATTATTATTATTATTATTATTATTATTATTATTAGTATTTCATTTATATATTTTGCCATTTATATTGGTAAGCTGGAAGATATCCACATATGTAGGTATGAGTAATTTGTTTTGCTTTAATAACTCTGGTAATTTGAATGAGTCATATGGCTACCCCAGTGTCTGTTGTGATGTACTTGTGTCAGGAAATTCCATTAGTCATGTATATATCCCAGCCTGATGAGATGAGCTTGTTGTTGTACCAGGGAAATTTGATTATTCATGTAAAACTCCAGAGTTTGTTATTGTCTTGGGAGGAAGTAGTAGTTCAGGGCTTGGTCTTGACTAGAGATCACTCATGATTGGCGGGCAAGCACCAATCCAGACGTATCATCTGAGAGGAGGGGAATGTTGATGTCTATAAAGGTTGATCATACGGCGGCAACCAAGGACATTGTGAAAAAGACATTGTAAGGGACATTGTAAGGGTGATTGTAGAGGTGATTGTAAAGGAACGAGAAGGAAGATAACTACAAGCAGTAACACTGTATGAAGGAACCACAACTGACGCACTGTACGGGAAGGAAGTGGTGCTGATACACGGTACTGGAGTGACACGGCTGCAATGGACTGGACTTAAAACGTTCGTGGAGCGTAGTCTTGTTATGTTCGTCGAAAGTGGCTGATTGTGGAGAGTGCTTGCGCATTAAGTATTGTAGCACTTGTGGCGGCCTAGCATTATATGCTGGTGAAAGCTATCTCAGACTTTCAATAATTTATGTTGAGGATCGACAGACGTGTGTATATATCTTTACAACAAGTGTTAAAATATGTGAACACAGTAGTACAAGGTACAGTATCTGTGTGATGTGATAACTGCCGATTATGAGAATCGGTAAGTCGAATTGATATAGAGACAGTGAAGGGTATTTATCTTCATACATGTACATTGTTCATCGGACTATCTACAAATGGTACCTTAGTTCTCGCTTTCGTTTTCCCACGATTTTCATTATTGTTGTTGTTGTAAATATGGAGTCTTCCAGCAATATTTTATGTGTGTATTATATGTATAATGTTGTATGTTGATGAGGTGCTCATGCACGGAATTTGTTCAGAATATAGTTAGCTATTTTAGAATCAGTGTTATTGATGAACCTAGGTGCAGTTCCTACCTTTAGTCGTTTTCAGGAGGTTAGGTAAGGCCTGCAGCAGATGTACCAGTACGCAGCATTATGTACACGCCCTGGGATATACAGTGTATCATGCTCTTATCTAAATTCGAGGGATCCATTCTGGTGAACTCTGGCGCCCATACTACGGACATTTCGGTTAATTATGCTTATTAATTTTATTAAGTTTCTGAGTAATTTTATTTATATATTTTCATTCATGATTTTATTTATTATTATCATCTAAAAAGTTACAATTGGCGCCCAACGTGGGGCTGAATGATTGGTACATCTGTTAGGCTTATAAGCGTAGGTGCACTTGTCAGGTGTGGATGGAATTCTCCAAACTATGTCAGTGAAGTGTTTTATATGTACGTGATATGTATGTTGGAGTATGAAGAAATGTTGTAGCGAGTCGAGTATTATAAAATCGAGAAGTAGAGAGGTTGTTAAAGTTGCTGGTACCATGAATCAGGATAAGAGAAGTCAAAAGAATTCCACCACATTGAGTCTATCGAATTTAAGTGAGAGTAGCGAAATGGCTGATAGTAGGAAAGATCAGTTGGCAACAATAGGTGAGGAACCAAGTAACCCGTCTCAGATTCAACATGTAGGAGATCAAGGGGCGACTTTAACTCTTAGTATGCTTCAATCCTTATTTAATCAGTTCAGTAAGGAGTTCAAGGATAAATTAAATGTTGTTAACAGTAAGATTGATAGTCAGCATGTTCAACTGTCTAGTAAAATCGATAATATGTATGTTAGTGTGTCCAGTAAGATTGATGAGAGAGGTAAAGTGTTAAGGGAGGCATTTGATAAAGTAGAGAGTGAAATCGTTTGTCAGAGAGATCTTCAGAATAGGGGGCGTGATGAAGGTAAGAAAGCTGTGTCGGATGACTTACTTTGTGCTAGTGCTGATGGTAATAGCGGTGTTGTGATCGATAATCTTGTGGAAGTTTCTGAAATTGAAAGTGAAGTTTTTTGTGAAGTTGATGAAGGTTGTTTTGTGAGTGAAGAGTGTTTACGGAGTATACATCATGAGGATGTTTTTGTTGATTTAAGTGTACGTGAGGAGAGTAAAGTGAGGTCCATTATGTGTGAAAATGGTGACTTTGAAATTAATGAAACTTCTGATAAGAGAGTCGAAAGTAGCAGTGTTGTTGGCATGAAAGTGGTGCAAGTAGGAGCTGATATGGAAGGTGGTGAATATGGATTGATTGTTATGGCATTAAGTAGTAATGATTCTGATCTCGAAGTGAATTATGGTGATGATTTCAGTAGTAGGGTGAGCGTGAGTGATGGTACGTGTGCTAAGTGTGGTGTGAATGAGATTGAGGTAACTGAAGTACGTATGTGTGATTAGTGTGTGTTAACTATGACCGTTGTTCGTGAAGGGTTATTTGAAGCGAATTGTACGTCAAGTTTTGTGCTTAAGGGCATTCATCGGAAGGGTGGTAAATTATATGGTGATTCAGGATTTGAAGATTTTATGAGAAATTTTTGTGTCAGAGACTATGTGCGTGTGTGTAAGGTTTTATTTAAGACTGAGAGTTGTGTGAATGATGTGAATGACGTGCTGAGTGATAGCGATGTGGAATGTGTGAAAAAGTATGTGACCTGTTTGCTTGCATTAATTATGGTTTTGTGGAAGAGTAAACGTAGTGAGATTCCCGCGCATTTCAGAAATTGGGATTTCTATGTTCCGAATGAAAGTTTGTATGATTCTTGTGTGACTGGATGGTACGAATCTTTGTGTGTGAGATAGAGTGTATTCTAGAAGTAGTTAGTTTTATTACGGTACGCATTCCTCGCTTATCGATGCCAATGTTAAGTTTATGTATAGTTTTTTCATTAATATCAGGGTCCGTATACTGTGGACAGTAGAATAGGCAAGTGTGCTTATCAGCTTCTAACTTCTGACGACTAGGTCCTTGGGACATTTAATATCTATAGCCTTCGCAGATATAAGATATTGGATCTGCACCTTGGATGTATAGATTATCAATTATGAGTTATGTGTACAGTAGCAAGAAGGGATTGTGTTCAATGGTATATGAAACAATCAGAGTTTTGTGTATATAGCCATATTATTATTATTGTTTGGACAAATTGTATTTCGTGTGTGCGAATACAATGCAGTAGACGCAATGTATATATCATTATTACAGTAAATTAAGTGTTCAGTTATGTCATTATAAGGTTATGTATGAAGTTCTCTTTTATGGTGAATCATAATATGTGATATCATCGATTCACCAAGGGGGCGTTATGTGATAGTACATATATCACACCCCCGAATTATATGTAGAAGTTAGAGATATTATTGTCAGTATTCGATATATTATTATTATTATTATTATTATTATTATTATTATTATTATTATTATTATTATTATTATTAGTATTAGTATTATTATTATTATTATTAGTATTTCATTTATATATTTTGCCATTTATATTGGTAAGCTGGAAGATATCCACATATGTAGGTATGAGTAATTTGTTTTGCTTTAATAACTCTGGTAATTTGAATGAGTCATATGGCTACCCCAGTGTCTGTTGTGATGTACTTACGTCAGGAAATTCCATTAGTCATGTATATATCCCAGCCTGATGAGATGAGCTTGTTGTTGTACAAGGGAAATTTGATGATTCATGTAAAACTCCAGAGTTTGTTATTGTCTTGGGAGGAAGTAGTAGTTCAGGGCTTGGTCTTGACTAGAGATCACTCATGATTGGCGGGCAAGCACCAATCCAGGCGTATCATCTGAGAGGAGGGGGATGTTGATGTCTATAAGGTTGATCATACGGCGGCAACCAAGGACATTGTGAAAAAGACATTGTAAGGGACATTGTAAGGGTGATTGTAGAGGTGATTGTAAAGGAACGAGAAGGAAGATAACTACAAGCAGTAACACTGTATGAAGGAACCACAACTGACGCACTGTACGGGAAGGAAGTGGTGCTGATACACGGTACTGGAGTGACACGGCTGCAATGGACTGGACTTAAAACGTTCGTGGAGCGTAGTCTTGTTATGTTCGTGGAAAGTGACTGATTGTGGAGAGTGCTTGCGCATTAAGTATTGTAGCACTTGTGGCGGCCTAGCATTATATGCTGGTGAAAGCTATCTCAGACTTTCAATAATTTATGTTGAGGATCGACAGACGTGTGTATATATCTTTACAACAAGTGTTAAAATATGTGAACACAGTAGTACAAGGTACAGTATCTGTGTGATGTGATAACTGCCGATTATGAGAATCGGTAAGTCGAATTGATATAGAGACAGTGAAGGGTATTTATCTTCATACATGTACATTGTTCATCGGACTATCTACAAATGGTACCTTAGTTCTCGCTTTCGTTTTCCCACGATTTTCATTATTGTTGTTGTTGTAAATATGGAGTCTTCCAGCAATATTTTATGCGTGTATTATATGTATAATGTTGTATGTTGATGAGGTGCTCATGCACGGAATTTGTTCAGAATATAGTTAGCTATTTTAGAATCAGTGTTATTGATGAACCTAGGTGCAGTTCCTACCTAATTAGTCGTTTTCAGGAGGTTAGGTAAGGCCTGCAGCAGATGTACCAGTACGCAGCATTACGTACACGCCCTGGGATATACAGTGTATCATGCTCTTATCTAAATTCGAGGGATCCATTCTGATGAACTCTGGCGCCCATACTACGGACATTTCGGTTAATTATGCTTATTAATTTTATTAAGTTTTTGAGTAATTTTATTTATATACTAGCAAGATACCCGTGCTTCGCTACGGTATTATACAGAAATTTATAATTGAATGCTTATTGTTTTAGATATATAATCCGCCGAAATTCACGGTCTGACTCGTTTTCTGCGAGAATCCGCCAAAATTCCCGATCTGACTGGTTTTCTATTATTTTACGGCACGTTTCCTCCCATTTTTAAATCTTCCTTTCCAGCAATCGATTTCGTACTTCCCGGGCTAGGCTCAGGTATTCCTCCCGGTCAGTTGGGCCCGTAAATCTTTGCCATATTTTCCTATAATATTTTTAATATGGATAAAAAAATTTAGGAGATCCGGCGTGCTGTCATATTGGGTGCCTTGGCGGCACTGAACCCGCGGCCGGACTGCATTTTTAGTCATTACCCGTCCAGGAGCCGTTTCCAGCGCGGTCCGCACATTTGACGACGGTCCGGAATATTATTATTATTATTATTATTATTATTATTATTATTATTATTATTAATATTATTATTATTATTATTATTACTATTATGTGTTGCTGGAATGGCTGATGACAGGGAAAACCGGAGTATCCGGAGAAAAACCTGTCCCGCATCCGTTTTGTCCAGCACGAATGCCACATGGAGTGACTGGGATTTGAACCACGGAACCCAGCTGTGAGAGGCCGGCGCGCTGCCGCCTGAGCAACGGAGGATCCTTATAAGTACATTAATAACAGTAAAATCAATTGGTCTCACCTCCTTCTACACCCCACCGCCGTTAAGTTTATTTACCGCCATCCCCCCCCCCAAAAAAAAAATAAAAGAATGCTTGTTTCTTTATGTTTAAGGGAGATTCCAAACACCAATGTTCACGTCTATTACCTTCAGTTTTGAGATATAAGTATCCCCATAAAAATAATTTAATTTTTTTCACTTCATTTCACAATAATCCCCCCCCCCCCGTAAGTGAATTTTCCCGCAAAAAATACTTGTTTCTTTAATAGTAAAGGATCTTCTAAATACCAATTATCACGACTCTAACTTCTTCAGTTTTTGATTTATGTGTACTCATAAAAGGAATTCAACTCCTTTACACTCCCGCCCTCCAAGATGGTTTCCTCACAAAAACGCGTTTTTCTTTGTTTTCAAAGGAGATCCAAATACGAATTTTCACGTCTGTAACAACTTTAGTTTTTATTAGATGTATGCATTCTCATCCGATTAAGTCAATTAATTTCTCAATTCTTTCACCCCCCCCCCCCCCACCTTCATTGGATTTTCCGAGAATACATGTTTCTTTACTTTTAAAGCAGATTGCAAATATCAAATTTCACGTCTGCAACATCTTCACTTTGAGATATCAGTAGCCTAATTAATAGAATTCATCACCATTTTCAGTCACTCATACCCCCCTCCTCCACCCAAGTGGTAATTCCGAAAACTAAAAACACACTTTTCTTTATGTTTAATAGAGATAAAAATTACCATTTTTCACTTCTGTAACATGTTAAGTTTCTTTAGATATACTGTAAAAATTCTCATTTTAAAATTTCACCCCCTTTTGAGTTCCCCTTAAGTGGAGTTTCCAAAAACAAATCACCTATATTTATTTATTTACAGGAGATTTACACCCACTTTTTACGTCTGTAACATTTTACGTTTCCAAGATATTCTGTGGATATTGTCTTTCAAAAAATTCACCCCAATTTGTCACTCCTGTTTAACCGCCATTAACTGGCTTTTCCAAAAACTAAAAAATACGTGTTTCTTTATTTTTAAAGGAGATCCCATATGCGAATTATCAGTTATGTAATATCTTTCGTTTATGAGATATGTGTATCCTCATTAAAGGCATTCAACCCATTTTTCACCCTTTTACACCCCTCCTATTAGGATTTACTGGAAACAGAAACAATACGTGTTCCTTTATTTTTAGAGGAGATTCTAACTACCAAGTTTTAAGATGTAGACACACTCATTTTAAAAAGTTAACCCCCCTTTTCACCCCCCAATATTTGGATTTTTCAAAAACGAAAAAATACGTGTTTCTTTACTTTTAAAGTAGACCCAAAATACCAATTTTCAGGTCTGTAATATCTTCAGGTTCTGGAATATAAGTAGCCTCACGAAAGGCATTCAACCAATTATTCACCCTTTTACACCCTTCCTATTGGTATTTTCCGAAAACAAAAGAATGCTGTTTCTTTATTTTTAAAGGAGATTCTAAATACCAATTTTTACATCTATAAACTTAAAAACTTTTGAGATATAGATACACTCATTTTAAAAAATCACCCCCTTTTCACCCTCCCACCCCATCAATTGCATTTTCCACAAACAAAATATACGTGTTACTTTATTTTTAATGGAGATTCTAAATACCAATTTTTACATCTATAACCTTTAAAAGTTTTGAGATATAGGTACACTCATTTTAAAATATTATCCCCTTTTCACCCCCCCGCTTTATTGGGTTTTCCAGAAACAAAAAAATACGTGTTTCTTTATTTTTAAAGGAGATCCCAAACACCAATTTTCAGGTCTATAATATCTTCAGTTTCTGAGATATAAGTAGCCTCATTAAAGGCATTCAACCCCTTTTTCACCCCTTTTCACTAGTCCTATTACGATTTTCCGAAAACAAAAAAATACGTGTTTCTTTATCTTTAATGAAGATTCTAATTACCAGTTTTTACATTTGCAAACTTTAAAAGTTTGTAGATATAGATTCACTCATTTTAAAAATTCACCCCCTTTCCACCCTCCCATTTATTGGATTTTCCAAATACAAAAAAATACGTTTTTCTTTATTTTTAAAAGAGATCAAAAGTACCAATTTTCAAGTCTGTAATATCTTCAGTTTCTGAGATATAAGTACCGGTATCCTGATTAAAGGCATTCAACCCATTTCCCCACATTTTCACCCTTTTTCATCCCTCCTATTGCGATTTTCTGAAAACAAAAAATACGTGTTTCCTTATTTTTAAAGAAGATTCTAAATACCAATTTTTACATCTGTAAACGTTTAAAGTTTTGAGATATAGATACACTCATTTTAAAATTTCACCCCCCGTTTCACCCCCTTAGCCACGGAATATCCGAAAATCGTCTCTTAGCGAGCACCTACATCTTAATATGAATATATCCCCAAAATTTCATTTCTTTATGTCCAGTAGTTTTGGCTCGGCGATGATGAATCAGTCAGTCAGTCAGTCAGTCAGTCAGTCAGTCAGTCAGGACAATTTATTTTATATATATAGATTGGCTTTACTTCGCACCGACACAGATAGGTTTTATGGCGACGATGGGAAAGGAAAGGGCTAGGACTGGGAAGGAAGCGGTGTTAGTCTTAATTAAGGTACAGCCCCCAGCATTTGCCTGGTGTGAAAATGGGAAATCACGGAAAACCATCATCAGGGCTGCCGACAGTGGGGTTCGAAGCCACTATCACCCGAATACTGGATACTGGCCGCACCTAAGCGTGAAACATGAAACAAAAACCATGATAAAATGTCTGGAATTTTGCAGATGGCATAGCCATACTCAGCAATAATACACGGGAGGCAAAGGAGGCACTGGAACGCTTGCATGAAATAGCTGCCAAAACAGGATTACAGATACGTATCTTACGAGAAGAACCAATGCATGGAACGACAGAACAAATACTGTATATGGATCCGTAAAAAGACTCGAAAAATTTAAATATTTAGGGAAATACATAAAATAGGAAGATCAAGCAAGGCGTCTAACATTGAATGAACGAAAAACTCCCAGAAAGCATAAAAACTCACATGGTCACATTATAATAAGAAAATAATAAGACACTACAAAACAGTCGCATTACTAGGAGCATTGTATTCGTCAGAAACGACCACAATTGGAGCATCAGGAATCATAGAGACAGAAAAAAGGACGTAAAATTCTCAGAAATATATTTGGACCAATACACAGAGATGGCATATGGGTGAAACGACCTACCCAGGAGCTGTACCAGCACACTTGCAGACTCACAGACATGATCAAGGAAACGCAGACTAACTTTCTATGGGCACATACAGAAAATGGATAACAAAAAACTTACAAAGAAAATGTTTGATGTAGTAAACAGTTCAAGCAAGAAAACCAATTTGTATCATGAAATATAGGAAGAATTAAGGCAGGTGGGGACCAACAGACAAATGATAGGATACAGAAAATAATTCAGAAACAGAATTTATAGCAAATGAGAAGGAGAAGAAGACAGGAAAACTGTGGGCAGAACAGAGGAAAGAGGAGCACAGCCAAAGGATGAAGAGATTTCGGGAGGAAGAAGGGAAAGAAGTGAAAATTGTGTCATCATGAGATATTCGAGTTCAAACACTGTCCATACTGTATCGGGTGGTACACCTCAACTCCGCACATTTAAAAGAAGAGCCGTTAGAAACATTGACCAGAAGATGTCACCATTGAATTATTAAGTAATGTGTTATTTTGAAGTTGCCCAAACTGACTGGATTTATTTGTTTTGTGTTTGTTTACTTCAAGGAGTTTGAACTTTTCTCCATAGATGTCCTTACAAAACTGTGGTCATGCACTCTGGTGCACGGTGGAAGAACAAGTGATTTAAAGAAATTTTGTGTTATTATGTTTTCTCAACTAAATTAACTTTCATTTATTTTGTTATTTCGCCGGGCTGAGTGGCTCGGACGGTTGACGCACTGGCCTTCTGACCCCAACTTGGCAGGTTCGATCCTGGCTCAGACCGATGGTATTTGGAGGTGCTCAAATACGTCAGCCCCGTTTCGGTAGATTTACTGGCACATAATAGAACTCCTGCAGGACAAAATTCCGGCACCTCGGCGTCTCCGAAAACCGAAAAAGTAGTTAGTGGGACGTAAAACCAATAACATTATTATTTTGTTATTTCAAAGTTTTCAACCCTTCTTTCTCATTCCGCCAGCTTCTGAATCTGGCCAATCAGGAATGTTCTGTAATTATTACTCAACCAATAATCGGCTTCTTGTACCTTTTGAATTTGGCAATAAAAATGAGAGGGTGAGTCCGGATTTAGTCTAGAATCCTCTCGAACCATCCCCCGGGAATATAAGCTGCGGATTTTTCAAGCTACCTTGTCTTTGATTTCCGAATTTCTCTGTGACTGTGCGTTAAGACGGGAGGCGGGGCGCCTCATTCTTCGCAAGGCAGTTCATCAGCCCAGGTAAGCCACCAGCTTTATATTTCTGTAGCTACCTCCGCAGAGTTACACGACGGAAAGTTTCTAATTTCTAACTATGTAACCACCCGTTTTCTTAAATGTAATTCTTCTTTCGGCTAATGCAAAATTTCATAAACACTTGAATTGTAAATCGGAGATAGAGAGTGCGTTACCCTCTCGGGTTCCCCTTCAGTTCATCTTGAGGTGACTACGATTTTGTAACTGTTTCTGCTTTCCGTAAAGCATTAAATTAACCTTCATTCTACTCACCTCAGTAGCTTGGGTTAGCCTCTGCATCATCGGGCCGCGAGCCCAATTAGGGTTTTATACTTAATTTTCTAGGAGCGCAACTGTAAGCCTCCATATATTTTGTTTTCGGGCCAGTAATTTAACTTGTTCTTCTTTCCATGAAGGCCCAGTAGTTGTGGTAACAGATAACCCTGTGTAAAAATTTTAAATTATAGTTTGGGCCTAGAGAGGCCAGAAATTTGTAAGATTTCTTTTTTGGTTTAATATTTCCTTGAGCGAGCTGTGAGAAATTGGGAGCGCAGTCTCCTTGGTTAAAGTAGGAGAGCATGTAAGCTCTTTTCTGAGATTGCTAATTTGACTATAATATTGAAGGGTGCCTTTGGAAGGACGTATTTGTAAACCTTGGAGCAAAGTGCTCTTGAATTGGGAGATTCTCACCTCATCTAACTAAATGCAACATTTGCGATGTTGTAAACTTGTACATTTGGAGCTGGATTGTAATTTCCAATCTGCTATTTGTACCTGTAACCTTGTTATTTCACATAGTGAAAAGTTTGTTAAGTTTGTGATTTGAAAGGAAATATAACCTTTATTTAAAATTTTAAGTTAATCTTTGATATAGTAGATAGCAGTGGCGAAGCTAGCTATATTACTTGGGGAGTCTAAGAATATTATTCAAGCTTACCTTAAATTCTTTTATAAAGCAAGTGTATGCGGCGCTCCTTTCCTTCTGCAAATATATCAATCACGCGGTCCCTGAAGCTTTGGTTATTTGACAGTTCGTGCAATAGAGATTTCTCTATCGCAAGTGTACTTAAATTACATAGTCTTCTGTTTGTCATTGAATCATTCAGGAAAGTTTTTATGCGTTTTAGCGCACTCATAGTTCTTTCACTCGAACATGTTGTCACTGGAAATGTGAGAACTAAACGAACCCAAACGTGTTGTTTTTTCGTAAACCTTGTCCAGACCATTATCCAACATATGTTTTAGCAGTATTTGTGGAGGTAGATGTTTAGCTTCATCAGAGTACACATTCACAAGTTCTTTTCTCAGTTGTTCACTTTCGAAAAAAAAGGTACATCTTCAGGAGTTGTTTCATTTTAATTGAGGGAAAACCTGTGTTGTAAGCCTTCATTTGATTCTCATCTAATAATTCAGTAAAATGGAAGTTTTCAGAGTCACAGAACCGTATTTTCATCTGTACCACGGTGTTTTCAATAATTTCATATGCTAATACTGTGAGGGTTGGCACTACAAAGGATTCTGTTGTCATTGCGGTATTGAGAGCTTTGCTGGTGCATATGCATTCATTCACTGTTTCTTCATTTCTCAGATTTTTTAAGTTATTTATGGTTTTCTTTATCTCATGGTTACAGATATTTACATTAGATGTGCATTTTGCTTGCAGCACCTTGAATAAATATTCCGTGTAGCAAAGTATATTGTTGAAGACGCACAACAGGAAGATGAAATTAGGGTAATCTAATCTCTTAACCAGTCCCATAGCATCATTAACAGATTCGCCATCCCATTCTTTATCTTTATCAACAATGTTTGTAAGAGCTTCTTTCAAGTCCTTGAAATGGGATGCTATTGTTAGTGTTGCTCTGGAGTGGAAGTTCCAACGTGTCGTACATGCCGGGGAAGTTTAAAGCTTTTATCTCTTAGGACTTGAGTTCTCTTTGATGACTTGCTCAAATATGTATGGAAGGCAGTCAAATCATAAGTAAAGAAACGCACATTCTTTATAGCTTTTGCTCCATACAAGAGTACAAAATGAAGCTTATATGCATAGTAATGTATAAACATTGCATGTGGGCAAACTTGCTTTACGATAGTTTGAACATCCCCTGTAGAACCCGCCATTACGGAAGCCCCGTCATGAGTCTGACATATTAATTTCTTTTCTACGCCACATTTTCTTAGGACATCCAACATTCCAGTGGCACTTTTATCTTTTGAGACGTCGTAGAACCCCACAAACCTCTTGTGAACGTTATAGCCAACGCAGTACCGAAATATAATGTTCATCTGATTCTGACAAGATATATCTAATGTTTCATCCGCCTGAACTGATACAAATTCACAAATAGAAAGTTCTTTCTGAATATCTTCATTCATCAATTGACTCACACCGTCAATAAGTTCATTCTGAATGTCACTCGAAGTTCCTTTAAATCCTGAAGTTGCTCCAGGATGCTCTCTCATGAATTGTTCTTCTTGTGCTAACAATTCCAGGGTCTCTAGGTAGTTACCTTTATTTACGGAGTCACTACTCTCGTCATGCCCACGGAATGGAAGTTCTTGTTTTCCGAGGAAACACACTACTTGAACTAACCTGCCAAGAACCCATCTATTATGATTTACTAACTCATTATGCTTTAGAGTTGCAAGACGAGCCGCTTCTGATAAGGCATGCTCTATTCTACTCCTGCCGAGAAGAAGAAAACGCTCACTGTTCTGAATATGTCTTTTTGGAATCTGGTGTTTACGTGCACTTCTATGAAAAATTTTAGGGTACTGATACCACCCTCATTCCATTCACTATCACGTCCAAATAATATGCAAATATAACAATAAAACTTACAATCTGTCACACTTGCTGTAAGCCATGTATAATACTTATACCATTGGGACTGGAAAGTTCTTATTTGGTTTCAATCCTTTTGCACAATTTTCAATAATGGCTGTGGCCGCATGTCTTTCAGGGCACATTTTTCTTCGAAAGACAAAGAAGAAAATGGAGTTCGAAGCAAGTATGTAATAAGATCATTACTTTCATTCATTATATTGGTTTTACGTTCCACTAACAACTGTTATGGTTTCCGGAATGAATGAGATGTCGAAATGTTGTTTCGAAGAATTTTTTTTGCTTGCCAGAAAATCCTCCGACACGAGGCTGAAGAAATTGGGAACCTTCCAACGCCATACCTATATTTATTTCAAGTAATTTAGAACGAACACCCATGCTCTATGAGAATGTTATCTTCGTTCACAATGCCTGTATAAGAATTAGGAAGTAGTTGAAGCCTTTCAAGGAAGATTAATTAATTTGTCTATGGAGTCATGGGTATTGAGCCCACTGAAGAACTAGTATAGATAGAGTGAATAATTTGGTTGTTGTTTTTGTTCTTCTTCTTCTTTAACACGTCATCTGACTGAATAATCTATCTTCATTAAGAGCTTGGAGAATGATGTGGATGTACACGAATGGGGCCATGTGACTTTCGTCAGCTGAAATGTTTGGTTTTCCATCGACTTGTCTACAATCACCCCGGCCAAATTCGCGAACAAATGCTTAATTAAGGGACCTCCGTGGCTCAGGTGGCAGCGCACCGGCCTCTCACCGCTGGGTTCCGTACCTGAAATCCCGGTCACTCCATGTGAGATTTGTACTGGAGAAAGCGTAGGCGGGACAGGATTTTCTCAAGGTACTCCGGTTCTTCCTTTTCATCTTTCATTGTAGCAACACTCTCCAGTATAATTTCATTCCATCTGTCATTGCCCGAGAGGAGTGCGGCGCAGGCTTTGGCAGCCGGCACAATTCCCATCCTCGCCGCTAGATGGGTGCGTTATTCATCCCATTTCTGACCCGGTCGAATGGCTGGAAATAGCCTGTGGATCTTCATGTATAATTAAGGGTCATATTTCTAAGAGATTACAGCAGTAATTCACAAGGAATTATGTCCTACAACGATGCAGCAATCAGCCACTACCTCGCTCATTACGTTCGAGTAGATGATGGCGAAAGTATTCTTAGTTCTCATGAGAATAAGCATAACAAGTTTGTAGATAGAAACGCACACAAGCCATATTGCACTAAGTACGTTTGGTAGATATAATGTTGTTAGCTACATCGGAGCTACGAGAGTACAAGCAATGTTCACGAGAATTAGAACAGGAAAGGAGTAAAAGAAGACAAAATTATTATTTAATATGAAATGACTTTGTTACGATCAACGTAATTATCCCGGGGATTCTGTGGAACGCAGAGGTGAAAGAAAGTGCGGGCATGAATGGGTGGATAGAGAAAAGATGGAAGATAAATTTAAAACTTAAAATTTGCGATTTTATTTTTTCCTTATATCTTTTGTTTCTTTTCAAATTTTAAACATGGTTAGACAATAACAAATAATCAGGTACAAGGGTTTAGCTCGTAAGCTTGAGTAACACTTTTAGAAAAGTCTGGAATAATCAGATAACAACAATTTAATAATATGAGCTTGAAGCTCCCTAGTTACAAATTTAAAGTAGAAAATGAGCGTCCTTGCTCCACACAATTACTCTCTAGGGGACTAGTCTCCCAAAATTTACAGGTTTGATGCTTGATGCTTGTTGTTTTAAAGGGCCTGATATCGCAGGTCATCAGCCCCAATTTACAGGTTTAAGCCTCTTAAAGGCACAGTCTACATTCAACAAAACCAACAGTAGACACTCTCTTATCTGCTCAAGAGTCGACATTACATGAGAATAGTGAACTTTAACTTTAACTGGGACAAAAAGTGCCTATTCTACGTGGCCTTGGTTAAAAAAGGAAAGGGTAAAGTTATTGGCCGAAAACCAAAATGTTAGGAGACGAGCACTTGCACTCCTTTGGAATTCACCAGAACATCATTAAAAGCCTATGCGGACTTACAGCCCGACTTTACAGAAGGTGGGCCTATGCTACGGAGGTGACTAGATGAAGAGAAATTTTTAAGTTACAAAATTACGAGATCATTTTAAGTTTTACGAAAACATAGTCACCTCAATACCATGTTGAAGGGGAATACAAGAGGGTACCACTCTTTTTTTCCCTTAGTTAGACTAGAGTCCTCAGACTTAATTGAAATTTACATTTAAAGTTTCGAATTTATATTAGCGAATGATGTTGAAACATTCCCCTCGAACTAGCTTTCTGAGACTATTACATGCTTAAAGAAAATCTGCCATTACCTTGAGCTGGTGGGCCTTCCGGAGATGGACGAGGTAGCCCCGCCCCCCCCCCCCCTGTGCCTCCACTAGGAACACACTCTAAACCTTTTCATTGGAGCGACCACAAAGACAACGTGGCCCGCCAGAACCCGGCTTTTATAACGGAGAGGAAGGTTCAGGATTTCTCTGGGCCGAGGCCCTGACACACTCACAATTCCTATTGGTTAATTTAATAAATATCAAACATTTCTTATTGGCTGGAATATTAAGTTGGCGGGAAGAGATAGAAGTGTTGATAACTTTAGAACACCAAAAACATTTTACAAACAATTCAGTTTTACCAACTTATGAATACCAAATTTATCTTGAATTTTAACTGTCCATCCTCTCATCAGAGGGTGCACCTAGGTTGCCAGTAGAGACCTCTGTAGAAAAAACTTTCAAACTTCTTCCGATTGCAGTTTCAGAGTTTGTACTATAGATGGCCTTCTAAAAGGAGCTTATTTTAAATGCGCGGGGCGGGTGTACCTCCAGTATAATAATTAATTACAGTGAATTGTTCAAACTTAATAATAGAAACTCGGCTAATTATTTCGGAAATACAACTTGAATTGTACATTTTTGATCCGTGACTACGTTGATGAGAAGCTACTGACACTGTATCCACGTTTCACGTCTCCAATGAGAGGATAATATCCGAAGCATATAGTAGTAATACCGACCACGTTTTCATTCAGCTCGTTTCAGCAGATGTGGAAAACCAGCTACGAACAGCTCATTGTCTATCGGTGAATTTTCAGGCTTGCCACAGTAAGACTAGACTCGTTATGGACTGGCAAGAGACAATGGCGTACTGCTCCATGTCTCCTGCACACTATGTACTCTATGTGTGTAGGGTTCTATTAGAATCTCAAGGCACGGAAGAAAAACTGTGCAGAAACTGATTCTCATGGCAAGAAGTAATGTACTGCGGCTTGTTCACAATGCCGCTAGCTACAGAACTATACACATTGGATATACTGACACTGTATTAATGTTGATCTGAATACTTCTAATAAATCTGGAATAGAAGAGTGATAATGTTATAATTTATGAATTGAAAGTCATTATGTGACACTTGACTAATTTTTATTCAAAGTATACATTATAAACAAAAGCTAACTAACTGAGGATATAACGGTGTGCTCGATTCATCCAGGAGGATGCGGAATTGATTCGTCTTCAGAAAGTAAAATGTTAGAAACAAGATTTCTACTTATAGATAGGTGGAGAGACAGTTAGACACATGGCTCTAAGGTTCGCACGTTCTACACCAAAAACAAGCACCAGTTTATCCTAGGACCAAAGGTGGCCGTGTATACGGCTAACCTATTTATCCTACTTAGTGCTGAGATTATAGATACTGGAAGCCTCCATCTTTCCCTCCTCCTGGAGGATGGCTTTCTGAATGCATCAAAAACCAGTTGTGCTTTCTGATTTGGAGAGTAATGTTATAGCGAATTTGTTCTGCTTTGTTCAAGCCCACAACTTTGTTACTTCCTCTCTACACCCCTAGCGGTGCGGAAGTTTGTGTCATCAACTAGTACCAGAGCTCTAAATATAAAACAGCCCCCTAAACCGGAACACTTATGCACATGACTCATTTGACAAGGGAAATTTCTAATCATTTGTCCGGTGTTTGCAGTGTGTTGAGTAACATATCTGAAAATCGCAAAATACCCATAACTACCAACCATCTACAGTAGAAAAGAAAGAGGTTAAAAGTGCCCCTGAGCAGATTGAGACCAGTTGAACATTGGGACAGAAGAGGCCCAATTCTTGAAGTTAATAATGATGAATCGAAAATTTACAAGAATATTAATTTAATTTATTCAATATAGTTTCCTTGTCCAACGGCACAGCGTACATAAAATGTATTTGTTTTTGATGTACAGTACGTCTCAGTGTCATTCATAGTGGTGAATGTACCGACGTTGTTGAAGTATGAGTGGTGCTGAGTAACGCCGATCTGGGCGCAGTCAATTTAGGAACTTACTCATACGGCTAGTGGTGCTTCTATAGCTTAACTGGCTCAGTTATATGTACCTATCTCACTGCTCATCATCACTGGGAGATCGGCTACGCCGATTCGCTGGGTGTACCGTCACGATTGTCACGGAATGAAACTCTGCCCGAACGAAGTAAGACATTAACTTCGTTGTGAACTGTGAATATCGCCTGTGACGACGAACTTGTGTTCTTCGTGAATAAATTTTACTTCCGAATTTATACATTTCACGAGTAAGAGTCGACAATGGACTTGTATTTATGTGAGTGAACTTGATTTTGAACTTGTAAATTTTACGAGTGAAACTTATCTTCAAGGTTTAATTATTTCAAATTCCGATGAACTTTGACTTTGATCAGTGCACGAGTAGTAGACTTAACATTCCAAACGGGGTGGTTTTGATTTTTTTAGTGCAGACGTATAGTATTTAGAAATAAACTTGAATATTTCCAATGAAGAGACTTTACATTCCTTCGTGAAGTGAATAGCATTTATAAATCAAACTTGTATCATAGACACTAGCCGTCAATGAGTGCAGTACTATAGTGAAATTAATTCGGACATTTAACCTAATTCCAACGTAAAGTTGTAGAGTACTTTTATAAGGAATTTTAGTGATAATTATTTCAACGGTCATTCAAAAACCAATGCTGACGTGTGCATTAGAACTTTTATTATTTCAGTGCAAGTAAACTGTATGAATCTCATTCAACGCTGAGTATTTTTTATCTAATTATTGTCGAAAACCACCACAGGTTCTAGAAGCTTCCAACTTAGTACAGTTTCGTTTCGAGTGAAAGGTCACCACTAGTTTATTTCATGTGCGAATATAAACATTTATTTTTCACATGGAGCAGTTGTGCAGGTTCTAGTGACCACAGAACCTACCCAGTGATCATAAATTGCGATATGCCACACAAGTTAATATAATCATGCGCAAACTTATTCTGGTGTTCGGGGGACTGTTAATATTTGATACTCGCACGAAGTAAAACAGAGAGTGATTTCCCCGCTGCGAGACCTTCTAGAACGACCGACGTGGGAGTATGGTATCATGGTGATGGCTGTCGACTAGGAAACATGGTGCCATGGAGAGGATGCTGCTCAAAAGATCGCCTAGGAAGACGACGTCCAGATCTAGATGCACTTGTAAGGGGATATGCTTTAAATTGTTACTGAATAAATTCACTTCCCAAGAAGGCCTTAATTAATTTAGTTAGAACCTCTCACTCTGTACATTGCTCCAGCCTACCGCAATAAATTCAGTGAATGAAAGTTCATAAATTAGTCGGGCATTTCCTGGTGCAATACATAATTTTAATCTATGGAGAACTTGTTTTGAATGCAGTCGAAACTCACAGACGGTGTGCACAGGAGTTTCAAAATAGCCGCATGCAATTATGATCTAACGAATCGTTCAAGGCAGTATCACATATAAGCAGCTATTTAGTGGAGTGGAATGTCTGTACATGTATAAATTGGTGAGTAATTAAACTTCATTTTCTGCATCTTTGTCCTATTTACAAAAGCACCTATTACAGAACATTTGTAGTAAAATGACTGCTACTTGTTTCACAACTGAAATATAGTATGTTGTAGCGCTCCTTTGTAAACCAGCGACTGGGCATCCCATTCATCATTAGTGCATGCGGGATACTGACAAGTAGAAATTAAGGGGCTGAACGGCCACCTGGTTCATATTCTATACTTTCGAAACACTACGCTAAAGGTGTTTGAAATGGTCTCGGATGCTCAGTGGAACATCCACACTAGCAAAAAGCAAAACCGATATTTTAAAAAGAATATATTGGCTCGAAATTCCAATGAATAATGGAAGGAAAATAAATCGCTCACATGATGGTAAACATTGACTGGATTTTGAAGACGGACACGTAAATGTTAGCAGTGGTTACATATCCAAAATATAATGTACTATTAACCGACACACACACACACACTTGCGCACAAATATTTTTCACAAAGGTCTCTTCGGATGAAGGCAATATGGCTACAATTCGCCATGAATCATTCTCCAGCAAGTGTACTTCCAAAAGAAATATGAAGACATTTAAAGCAGGCACGGATTTTTACTGGAAGACCAACATTTCTAGAGAAATCAAAATGAATATTTTAAAATATATGTTGGGCAAAAAAATGAGTAAACATGAAGATATATGTCGTTTTCTTATGTGCATGAAAATTAGCAGCAATATACATCTCAAGAATATCGTAAGTCATGTCATGAATGCATTCACCAATGAAAAGAAGCGCAAATCATGTTGCGATGTTTATCTGGGTAAAATAATAGTACAATAAAATCTTAACTTCAGTTACGACATTTGTACATGGAAAGTTTACTGTTTGCAAGTAGCAAAAGCAGTAAAACACTGTCGTAAATCAAATGTGCGAAGTGTGCGATGTGCATCGATGTTTATCGTTCTCCCTGTAGGTACGAACACTGTCGTCTAGGGCCGTCACTAGCCGTGTGCCCATTGCCGACGCGGTCATAAGTATGAGTTTAACCGGAGGCTTCGCTGAGAACGGGTTCCGTGATCGCTATTTATGTCTTTCTGGTGTCTGTTAAGTTCTTGATTAATTATGTGCTCCAGTCGAACGTTAAAACATATTGATGTGATTGACAACCCTACGAATAGTGTTGACCGTATGTAATAGTTATCAGTGATAAAAATAAAATGAAGAGGACTCCGAGCCTGCCTTGATTGAATGACGAAGAAAGAAAACCAAACTGTGTGTGTTCCGGATCAGAGGGTCTCATTATTTAGGATGAGTAAGATCAGCGGCAAGCCATAAAAAGTCCATGAAATGAGTTAGGACTTAATATACAACTTAAAGAAAATGGTGTAGAAGTAAAACTGGGTGCACCATACCAATAAAAATAAGGTGATTTGCCGCTAAGTCTTTTCTGTCTTAGAAGGTCGACCACACGAAGTACATTTACGAGTAAGAAGCAAATTGTATTTTTGACCAGAAGAGATCTAGAGGAAGGCAGCCATCATCCTGTGAAATTCATGAGCAGGTATAGCATGATCAACGAGCAGAAGTTGAAGGACTTGTCCTTACGCGATAGCAAATGCATCCCTACTGCTTATCGACACTTTCATCAATGCCTGGTTTCAAAATAAACAGGTACACCAAAACACACTAAGGATGATCTATCAAATGCTGATGAATGAGCGTCTTCTTGTGAAGAAGTCGACGTCGATATCTGGCAATGCTTATATCATATGAGAATCTGGAAACCGTCATAGCACTACTTACGATCTAAACAATTTGCACATATTCCAAATAAATTCATCGGAAGTCTGGTAAAAATTATTGGAGAGAAAGCGTGCAGAGTATTTAAATACCTTCGTTTTTAAATGTTCATCTGTGAAGTTTCAATACAATTGTAATTTAACTGTATTTACAGTATTTATTTAAACATATTTTGCTTTCCCTGTACATTCGACAATTTGTCATTTAAGTGATTTACAGAATTTATTTAAACTTATTTTGCTTCTCCTGTACATTTGATCATTTGAAATTACGATGTTAATACTTGGAGCCGTCGATATAACAGTGAGGTGACATTTGCAGCGCTAATGGACGTTGAGGCAGCAGATTTCACCTCACAGCCAATTAAATGTAGGCTACTATTCGCTGAGGCGTGTGAATTAATTTTATTTCTACGAATTCCATCTATTTAGTTGATACTAAACAATGTATTAAAACTGCTCTCCTCAAATCATATTTGATATTGTTTTACCCGGAACAGTAACTGTCAACTGGTGAGACGAGCTTGGCCTACAGCTAGGCCCTGCTTTGTTTCCTCTTACTTGTACTTCTACTTGTACCGACTTCTTTGTCATTAACTTTCTTACTGAACTTCCTTTATCAACTCCTATTCTATTTTTCATTCTGATGTTCTTGGGAGTCCAAACTTTCTCTAAATTTCATGGTCTTACACCCACTCATTTTCTGATATTCCGTTATATCCTCAGTGGGTTGGGCTCCTCTTCCTCTCACAGAAGGGGCTCAACCAGCAGGTTAGTCCACCTCCTTTCCGCCCACCCAAGAAACAATAGATCTCAAGGGTGGGAGTCTTCATGAGCTAAGCTTGTATTTTCTATGTACCGTGGTTTTAAACCGATCTTAGCTGATTAACACCAGCTTCCTTTGTTCCTACTTAATTTTCATTTGCCATTTTCAGTACCATTTGCAACATTTTTTTAGACATACACACGGGTGAGCACATGTAACTCGCTCAATATGTTAATTAAATGGAACCAAGCATCACCTAGGCTGTGCTGATTTCAGCGAGCACTTGAACCAACAACAAAACTGCATTTCCATTTCCTTCTTTTCTTTAAAGAAAACCAAGTGAGCTTCGGCAGTTGCAGTTTGCGAAAGTAAACTTTCGTTCACGTTGGAAGGAAAGTGACTTACCTCACTTTATGATCACACTCACATGAAGGAGGATAGTTGCCCAGTTGTACTTTCTCCCTAAATAATAATCACCACCATCACTAATACTTGGGTTGGAACCAAAACATCTAAATTGTTCTTACCATGAAACGTTGGTTGATAAGCTAGAAGCACTGACTTCTGTAACAAAGAAGTTGCCTCCCGAACGATTATGGTTTCGGTGATGCGAATTAGGAAGCCAAAAGTAACTGCGCACCTTGGAGGTTTATCTTAGTGGAATTATGTTGCAAAAAAGGGAAAATTTCTAGTGTCACAAACGCAGAACGATGACATTAAATGGACCATTGAAACTGAAGAAAGTATCACGAAGAGGAAAATCGACACTGACTGAGCGAGTTAGCCGTGCGGTTAGGGTTGCGTAGCTGTGAGCTTGTATTCGGGAGATGGAGGGTTCGAATGGAGCTGTCGGCAGCGCTCAAAATGTTCTTTTGTAGTTTCCCACTTTCTCACTAAGCAAATGTTGATGTTGTACCTTAATTAATGCCACGGCCACTATCTTCCCAATCCTACTCCGTTCCCATCCTTGCGTAGCCGAAAACTTTGATGTATTAGTGCGACGTTAAACCCTAGAAATAACATTATAAATTATAAAATAGGTCAACACTCAGGGGTGCAGAAACAACTGATACACAGTTCATGGAATTAAATTGGAGATGAGCAAATGGTTTTCACTTTAGATGAAAACTAATCATTCGGAAGAAGATGTCATTCAAATCAATATTACGAGCAAACAGAGGAAGGTCAACAGACAGCTTTCATTTGGCTATGTTCATTTCCTTATGGCCTAATGGAAAGCCTATAAGCAAGGAAATGTTTAGGGATATTGAATCTGTTCATTACCTTATACCTCAGGATGTCTGACCTTTTTATCGTAAATTTCATTTCAGTTCAGAAGTTCAGTATGAATTAGATGTGTTCGGAAATTATGCAGATTTCGCAGTGGATGATAAAAGAATAGCAAAGCAAAGTCACCTCCGTACAGGCCATGAAGACCCTTGGAGGAGTGGAAGGTAAAGGCTTCCACCATTGTTGACCTCGGCACGTGATGGGGTAGAGTGGTTAGCTCTAAGCCTGGCCGCCTTTGCCCCCAGGAATTAATCTGGTACTCATTTTTCGTGTAGGCTGAGTGAACCTCAGGGCCATATGCACCTCCAGAAGTGGAAATCTCGTTTTTTAAAATTTTACGACTTCCTGACGGGGATTCGAACCCACGTCCTTCCGGGCGAACCGAGCACGCATTTACCGCATCGGCCAGGCAGCCCTTTGATAAAAGAGTGCTAATATGTATTATTTTCAAGATTAGTTTCTAGGTACGCAACTGTTATTCAAGCACATATTTTATCAATGTATTTTATATTTTCCAAATCATATGTTACTATCCGGCAAACTTGTTAAACTGTTCTTGGTTCTCTTTAAATTAAAAATGAATTTATATTATTATTTTAAATTATATATATATTATTAGTAATTTAAATTTATGTGAATTTATTTGAAGAGAACCAATAGCCTTTTTCATTCATGAACTTATGTGGAGAGAAAAATCTATCACATAATGTATAATGCTAACGCAGCTTGGTTCTATTCTTAGAATCTGCTTTACGTCGCACCGGCACAGATAGACCTTATGGTGACGATGGGATAGGAAACGGCTAGGAGTGGGAAGGTAGCGGCCGTGGCCTGAATCAAGGTACATCCTCAGCATTTGCCTGGTGAGAAAATGGGGAACCACGGAAAACCATCTTCAGGGCTGCCGACAGTGGGATTAGAACCCACTATCCCCGGAATGTAAGCTCACAGCTGTGCACCTCTAGCCACACGGCCAACTCGCTCGGTACACAGCTTAGTTATGTGCCTGAAGTTATCATGCAACATTTTACTGCAATAAGTGCTTTGTAAAACATTTAAGAAAGATAACTTTTAAGATATTTTTCTCAGTTGTGATCGAATGGCGCTTGTTACCTTTTACATAAAAATAATCCCTTCGATCTCATTCTGAGGTAATATCCTTAATGTTATCAATTCCTACTCGACTTGTTTCAAAATTCCTCCGGGTACCGTTAGATTACCTCTAAATTTAGCTTCCAATTTCGTTAATTATTTCTTACAACATGTTGCAAGTAACAATGCATACTCGCAATGGAGTCTAGCATCTGATTCTTTCAACAGTTACACACTCATTCAGTAACTTCAGCTCTTCTATTATTAAAATATTTTACTATTTACTTAACTACAGTATATTTTTTCGAGATTTAAATGGTCACAAACTACTTCATTTTGTTTGCTTAAGACAAAGTATCTTCAATTTACATTTAGATGACACCCTGACTGCACCATTCCACCACGGCAAATACGAATATCCACTGCGAGACTCATCAAAGTGGGTTTATTCCCAGAATTAATGCACTGATTACAGGTTGGAAATATACATTGAGGAAAAGTTGTTGTGTTTGTGCTTTGACTACTCAAATACAGTATGATAGGAGTATCTTAAGATTGTTTACGTCAAAGGCACTGAGGAAAAGCAATAAATTAATATGAAAGAAACAAAGTTATCCCATTGTAATTTTTTTAGGTTTCTCCCAGGGCTTATAACTCCAAGATATTGGGACGGTGTCTTATATGACCTCAGATTAGAAGATAAATAATTCAGTTCATTAAAGTTATAATAGTCCTGTGAGGAAGTTGTATACAGCACTGGTATTTTCGTACCTTTGTGCTTTAGAAGGTTCATAATTTAGTGCTAAATATATGAACTATCAAATTTTCGCATTGATTGTATTATCTAGGTCCAGGCAACTGCAACCTGACCTCGAAAATGTTGTGAGATGGACAGCAGGCAATGGTATGTTGATAAACGGGGTTAAAAGTCAGGTTGTGAGTTTCACAAATAGAAAATGTCCTCTCACTTTTAATTACTGCGTTGATGGGGTGAAAGTTCCTTTTGGGGATCATTGTAAATATCTAGGTATTAATATAAGGAAAGATCTTCATTGGGGTAATCACATAAATGGGGTTGTAAATAAGGGGTACAGATCTCTGCACATGGTTATGAGGGTGTTTAGGGGTTGTAGTAAGGATGTAAAGGAGAGGGCATTTAAGTCTCTGGTAAGACCCTAACTAGAGTATGGTTCCAGTGTATGGGACCCTCACCAGGATTACTTGATTCAAGAATAGGAAAAAATCCAAAGAAAAGCAGCTCGATTTGTTCTGGGTGATTTCCGACAAAAGAGTAGCGTTACAAAAATGTTGCAAAGTTTGGGCTGGGAAGAATTGAGAGAAAGAAGGAGAGCTGCTCGGCTAAGTGGTATGTTCCGAGCTGTCAGCGGAGCGATGGCGTGGAATGACATTAGTAGACGAATAAGTTTGAGTGGCGTTTATAAAAGTAGGAAAGATCACAATATGAACATAAAGTTCTAATTCAAGTGGACAAACTGGGGAAAATATTCATCTATAGGAAGGGGAGTTAGGGATTGGAATAATTTACCAAGGGAGATGTTCAATAAATTTCCAATTTCTTTGAAATCATTCAGGAAAAGGCTAGGAAAACAACACATAGGGAATCTGCCACCTGGGCGACTGCCCTAAATGCAGATCAGTATTGATTGAAGAACGGGGAACGTAAATACGAGTATTATATATATTAATATCGACATATAAGTTATTTGCTTTATCTACTGCTATTTTACGTCATCACTGAGGACACATATTAATGTTAATGGAACAAAAAAGCTAAATTGGTTATTTACTGTATATACTAGGGTGAAATTCGCCAACTGAACTGTGGCGAGCGTATAGGAAAGGTTTGTACCACGGTGGTGAACTGCCAAAATTCAACATATACATTATACGGGGTGACCGGAAACAACGTTAACCGTGTACATGAGCGTTATAGGGTTGGTTATGCGGATAAATAATATGATAGAAATAACTGAATATCTCGCACTACTGTCATTTTATCAGCTGCTGAAATTAGCCAATCAGATCACATCGCGCTCATGTATCTGGTTCACATTGTTTACGACCACGCTGTATATCAAATACTCATACCAGGCATTCATTCTTTTATGTTATATAATGCTTCATGTTATATTCTGTTACGTGTGGAGCAATGAGGATACAATTATTGCTGCTATAAATTTGAAATTACCGATAAAGCGGTCAGAGAAACAAAACATTCTCTTATTTTATTCATTCCGCTCTTCACTGGCTGTTGACAGGGCTTGTCCCTCTGTACAGGCTCTGAGGTGGTGTTCGCCTTCTGGTAGCTTGCATTATTTTATGATTTGAGGTCCATAAATTGTGCCGCGTATTTCAGTAATTGTTCGTTTCTCCATATAAACGTCCAGGAGGACAAAACATGGATCAATTGATGAGAGTAGCAATGGGTGGACGTTGTCTGCGGTTATTTCTGCTTGTAGTGCTCTTATATGCCTAGTGTGTTAACATAAGTTTGTCCTGTCACATTAGTGTCGATGTTGAGTTCATCAATATATTTGGATACTAGCGTATTTCGTACATAACTGTTAAAAGTCGCCTGTGAATCCTACCATCATGACTCATATACAGTACAGAGTACTGACCTTAGTGATACAATGGACCAGAACTTTACATTTTGTTCCCAATATAATGGGTTTGACTCCAGTTAAGGACGATGATACGTATTTATATTTCGTTGCAACAATTCATTGTAGTAGGCTTCCGACACATTAAAGGGCTCCTTGTAGACAAAATTCAAGCTCCTTCACAAGCTGGATGTTGCATACGTATCAATGTTCACTTTTAATTTTACGTCGCACCGACACAGATGGGTCTTATGGCGACGATGGGAGAGGAAAAGCCTAGGAATGGGAAGGAAGCGGGCGTGGCCTTAATTAAGGTACAGCCTGGTGTGAAAATGGGAAACCACGGAAAAGCATCTTCAGGGCTGCCGACAGCGGGGTTCGAATCCACTATCTGTCGGATGCGAGCTTTTAGTTCCAGTGCCTTAAGGCAAAAGCTTCGAAATGAACTAGACGTGAAAGTTAAGTACTAGACATCTCAAATTATAGTGACTTCCTGTGCATTCAATGTATCTGTCGTTCCAAACATTCTTGAAAAATAGAATTCAATATTGTTTTCTCTAACTCTAGGCCCAATCTTAACGTTGTCCCACAAGCACAAATATTCCAAACACGTGTCTACACATGTAAGACACCTGACGAATTACAACGTTCCCTTAGGTAGAATAGGAGCGGTGATTGTAACTATAAAACCAACAAGGAAAATACAAGTGGAGGCACATGCTTCCCCTAGTGCACCGTCCCTGCATTGTCTTATGTAGGAGGCTTGCAGTGGTGTCTCAACGGCGCAATAGCCGCCAGTGGCTTGGAGAGGTGATGAACCCACTGCTACACTGGGGCGAAACGCTGCTAATTTCATGATTGAAGAAAGCCTAAAGAGCTTAAAGGAAAATAAAGTTTACAAGGAATGGGTGTATATTCAATTGTTCTCGCGTTCTGAATTTCTTCACTGGGAAATAAATATTACTAAATTCGTAGAAAACTGCTCAAAATAAGGCCTTCATCTGCCTTAGCTGTGAGTTGTGGCACATTCTTTAAAACATACTATTCTACTTCCTTCCTGACATGGAAGGTGTCTCAAGGTGTCTCATTAGATTTGCCATTGAACAAACGATCGAGAGTCAGACTGATGAGTACCAGTCGTTTTTTTAAAATTATGATTACTTAGTTTCAACTTTTAGCGTATGACGTTTAGTGCCAGGTGTGTCCGAGGACACGTTCGGCTTGCCAGTGTCGTGCTTGCTTTTCCCGGGTACACGCCATGGGGAAGAGTGGCGCTGTGTGAGGAGATATCGTGTAATTATACGGGCTAGTAATGGGAAGGAATTGGCCCTGGCCCAGAGAAAGGCACCATCCCTGCATTTGCTTGGAGATGAAAATGTGAAGTCACAGAAAACCATTTCGAAGATGACCAACGGGGGATTCGAACCTACCTGCCTCCCGATTACAGAGCTAGCCGTGCCGCAACACACTAAACTAACATGTTCGATTTTACTAATAATGAAATCTGCGGCTAGAGGTTTCATGCCTAGTAGGTGGATAAATCTGAAATCACACAGACAGTGTTCAAATAACTTAATTTTAGTTGACAAATTCAGTTTTCGCGTTAGACACTGCGGGAAATTCAATCACTACAGTGTTGAAGGATAACGCTGATCTCTCATTCTTCTGTTTGAAAATATCGAGTAAAATCCCGGTATGAGGCTGAAAGTGTACAAATACGACGACTCTCTGTTATATTTTCAGTCACGTTAAAAATCTTCTGCCGATACCTTGGCATCTCTTTAGATCAGCAGCAATTCAAGTTCTTGTAAAAAATTGATATTTATATTCTTATTAAACGACGTTGTGCGCAGATAGCTAATAGGTGCGTGTTCACTGAATCAGATGCACAGACAGCCAACGCAAGATTAGCCCCGGCCATCTCTTACTTATGCTCCACATACCAATACTGCAGTGATAGTTCATTGATCACTTATGAGCAATTCTGTGATAGAGGCTACATATGCCAAATATTTATCTCCACATACAGTAACCTCTTCTACTGACTCAGTAGTTGTCAAAATTTACAATATGATCTGTTTTAATATGTTGTTGTTTACTTTTCTCTGTTGTTTGCAGTAAATATCAGCATTTCATTCACTACCTGCGTCATCATGATACACAACATGAATTTAGTCTTAGCGTCTTGGCTGACTCCATTAAGTAAAACAGATTGCCTAATTTAAGGTATAGCATATACACTTTTATTCTTGCAGTAATGTACGAAGCAATAAGCTAAGGCATGATTGGTTTAAATTTTCTTCAAAATTTCCTTTGTTGGAAGTGATTATCTAATGCTATGTGATGAAATTTAACTTAACTGTTTTATGGGTAGAAGGGACAATAAAACCTATATTCCTCGTGATTGAATGAAGTGCAGTTCTCTTGCGTGTGATAAATTGTAGTTTATATCTATTCTATAAAACTGGAGCTCCATAACCTTCGAATAAAACTAACAGACTCGGCTTACTCTGTTGCGACAAAAAGCTTGAAACTAATTTCATTTGGCAGCAGTTTGCGTCGTGTAACTCGCTGCACCCTACTCTCTCTTGCTCTTGGTACTGAGCCAAGTTATTTAAAGTTATCCACCTGTTCGAGCCCATTGTTCGAGATCACTAAATCACGAGGGTATGATTTATCTCTCGGTCTGTTCATTTTGTCTCCAGAACGTTAATTTCTCGCGCGTTCGGTTCCGTTCTGTCCCAACCGCAGAGTCTGTGTGCCTGGCGGGGTGCGAATAATTCCAGATTAATTCACGACCACACGTCAAAATCTGCCAGTCTCTCTTTCATCCTCTGACTAGCACAAGTCGACATTAGATTAAATAACCGTTTCTCCATAACTTGAATAATTTTCAGTCTCCACATTTCTCGAAGAACATCTCGCACATAAACTACGGCAATACACAAGTCCTTTTGCTCATTTATGCCAGGGAATCAGGATACACTTATCATCATTCCCATGTTACTGCGTGTTTATATTCTTCCTATTTCTTAATTTCAAGTCCTTGTCACATCGTCTGTCTCGAATGATTTGTGATGCAGGAAGAGTCTGGTAACCAGAGTTATTGCCTATCATTGCGTTTTGTAATTACATTATGTACACTCAGATGTAATTATCTGTAAGGAAAACAATTGTAAATGGGAGCTAAAAAGTTAAAATACTGAGAACTCGCTCGCACAGAAAGGCACGAAGCGATAGGTGAGGTTATGCTAGGATTCAAATTTCTTCAAAATTCCCTTGTTAGAAATGATGGCCTACTCGAATATGATCAAAAATCAATCAATCAATCAATCAATCAATCAATCAATCAATCAATCAATCAATCAATCAATCAATCAATCAATCAATCAATCAATCAATCAATCAATCAATCAATCAATCAATCAATCACCACTGATCTACATTTAGGGCGGTCGCCCAGGTGGCAGATTCCCTATCTGTTTTAACCTAAAGTTTCTTAAATAATTGCAAAGATTTTGGAAATTTAACCAACATCTCCCTTCGTAAATTATTCCAATCCCTAACTACTCTTCCTATAAGCGAATATTTGCCCCAATTTGTCCTCTTGAATTCCAACTTTATCTTCATATTGCGATTTTTCCCACTTTTAAAAACACCACTTAAAATTATTCGTCTACTAATGTTATTCCACTCCATTTCTCCACTGACAGTTTGGAACATACACTTAGTCGAGCAGCTCGTCCCCTTTCTCCCAAGTCTTCCCAGCTCAGACTTTGCAATATTTTCGTAACGCTACTCTTTTGTCGGAAATCACCCGGAACAAATCGAGCTGCTTTTCTTTGGGTTCTTTCCAGTTCTCGAATCAAGTAATCCTGATGAGGGTCCCATTCTTTACTCGAAGAGTAAAATGGACGGTAACAACAATATTCTACGTGGATATTAGAACTAAATGCATTAATATAAACGTAAGCGAGGGCAAGAGCCATAATGAAATATATACAATCCCATACGCAGATGATACAGCGGCATGGTGTACGGGTAGTATGCCTGCCTATACTGTAAAACTTATGTTCGATTACCAAATGGTCCTGGGATTTGAGGTCTGTTTTGGAGGCTGGAGGTGGATTAAATCAACCTCTTGGGACCTAAGGAGTAGCTGTCCTACAAGCCAGACAACGGAGCATGTCAGGAAAGCCAGCAATATGTTTGAGGATTACGTCAAGCCAACCACGTGGCATCCCAGTACCTGCAGCAGTCATCTTATTTCTTATTCTCAGGTAAAGTTTCATGATTCCCCTTGTGGACACGATTATCTTAATAAGGTGCACGTAAATTAATCTAGTGTGAGGATTTTAACTATGTAAATGACATAGCATTTTCTCGTCCTCAACGTGAGATAAATTCCATGAAAATGTAATTCTTTAACGATAGGCTGCTGCCTGGCTGAGTCACAAACTAATGAGATTTTGCGTAGTGTATACCGAAGTGCTGTCACAATTTTAGGTTAATTATCAATGGGTAGTAGTTGCTGGCAATTTTAAACGTTCTATATACATTTACTAGTACACAGTGCTAGTTTATTAACAGTCAAGAGAAGAGTAGAAAGCAAAACATTACACACATTTCTTTCCAGTCCGCATATATTATAGCCTTATGTGCGAGCGAGCTGATGGAAAGCTGTTCTGTTTCCTGTTGATTAAAGGAAGATTAATTGTGAAGTTCTGAAATAATTTCCTCTCTGTGAAGATAAATTTCAAACAGAGTTGAGAAGAATGTCGCAATAATTGAGACTAAATGAAGAGACATCGCAGGGTGCAGAAGAGAAATAGCCAATGGAAATCGAGGAGGGCAACTAGATGAAGAAAAATGAGAGCAGAAGGTTGGAGAAAGGGGGACAAGCCAGAGTGAATTATTTACGGCGGGCTAACTCCACAAGTATCACGCTACCTTACGTGGTGACTGATTTGTGTCTCTTCTACTGGCACAGTGGCACTTGTATCACGGTGCATTAGAAAATAATTGTGCACTTTACTTGACTTAAACTTCAATTGAATTCTGGTCGATGATATTTGCTAACCGGTAGATTCGTAAGGAAATAATTAATTAATAGGACATAATAATAAAGAGTATTGAGAATTATGTTGCGTTAAACTTACATTTCAATCTTTTCTATAGCATTACAGGCACATGTGACTTACATTATGCATATACAGCATATTGTACAGTAATTGCTAATTAAACAACATTCCTGACTAACTATCGTACCTGTCTTCGACAAGTCAGTCAACCGAATGTTACGGTTAAAACCAGTGTTGTCGTATGAAATGCTCTATTAAATGAATAACAGTTCAGATTCTCACTTTTCACGGACAACACTACGCCAACGATCAACTAGAGACAAGCTCCATTGCTGGAATATCCTGGCCACAGACATTGGCGGAGACTACTATGCTGTGTTCCATTCAGTGCCTCCATAACACTGATCGAATAGGTCGAATACCGTGCCAAGTGCCAGTAGTTATAAGATTACGCACAATAGACAGGGATGACGAGATAAAAGACAGAAAGTTTTCTATCTCCCCACTCCTCCGCTCAAATTATCCCGGCGGCAAGCGCAACTCTGCTAGATCGCGCGGCATGCAGACATCCGCTCACGGCCCTCTTCAGAACAGACAATACCACTGCCTTCGTGATGTACAGGCCACACTGTAGCTCAGATGACGTCACGCTTTGGGTGAGACTTGAAGGCGATACGCATCCGCTCCGCTCCGCTCGTTTAAATTACTTAAGAAACTGTTAATACCTTATAAAACCAAAAACTATTCATAAGTATTTGGTAATTCTGACATACAGTGGTGGAACTTAGAATAAAAGCAGCACAAAGGCAGGTGGTTTTGTGTGTAGAAAACTTTATTTTACTTAATCAGTATTGCATGCATTTTACCTAGAGTGCTGGTACATGGAAATTGATTAAAGGCATTTATGTACTTTTGTTAGAATAACCTAAGGTAAACAGTGAACATATCACAACAATCACCTAGTTGTACTTCCATTGTTCTTAATCATTGCGAAAATCCTCTTCGGCATTGATTGTATAAGAGCAGTGATCACTTCGTCTGACGGTATGAGACTGAGGTCCACTCCATTCGAATTGCAGTTTTCAGCTCAGCCATAGTCGCAAACTTCCGTCCATTGTGATATACACGTCTTGCTAGGATCTCCCATAAATTGTCTATTGGATTTAAATCTGGACTCCTTGATGACCGGCTCATAAGTGTAATTCCTTTATCTTGAAAACACTTCTTTGTCCCTGGTCCCTGAGACCAGCCAGACTCTGCACGTTGAGATCAGTGTAATGACCAGTTAATGTATGTATTTGCCTTACTTCACTCATAAGAATTATTGAACTATTAATTATGGTCTGTGTCATCCCGGGTTTTAGGTAAAATGGACTGTGAAAGACAAGAAAGACTGTAATGACTATTAGAAAGGTTTTCCATTGATTTTAGTTTGTGTTAGTTCATTGACTAGATTTTACAGCAGCCGAAAGTCCGTGGGTTAGAGGTAATGTATTCTGAACAGCATTGGATCTATTCTTACGGTTCACAATTTAATTAACAAAGGAAAACTAAATACTCGGTCTCACAGGCCAGCCACACCTAACATTATTCATTGTTTCGCTACACTTACGCATCGTTAAGCATGAGGAATCAAAATACAAAACCTTTAACTTATAATTTTTATCTCGTGGCGTAGGGGGTAACGTGTCAGCAACTTACCTGACAGACCTGGGCTACATTCGTGGATTGTCTAAGGATTCTCATCTTGGACTGAGTGTCAAAATGTGGTGCTCTCATCCTGATAAGCTCAATTGAGGAGCTCTCTGATGTGAGAGACAGCGAACTTGGTCAACTAAGCAAAGTTCTACGGCTGAGGGAATCTCCACGCTGACCATGTAACACTTCAATATTTTAGACCTCCGGGTTTGGCGTGGGTCAATCCTCCACAAATTAGTAAAGTCACCTCGCTTGTTAATGCAAACAATAAACTGTTCTCAGATTCCATACGTATGCAACATATATACATGCATAGGCCTACATACATACATACATACATACTGAAACAGGAACGCCCGTACTTCAGTTTATCGGAGAGCATGAGAAACGACAAGGCGTGTACGGCCCATGCTAAGAGAGTGAGAGAGAGAAGGGTAGTGAAGAATTTTTTTTATGATTAAGTGGATCCTTCAGTTTATTCAATAGATATGCAAAGAATTATGTCACCTTTTACAGCTGAATCGTGGAGTTGTCCTTGAAGGCGTGGAGGGGACGTTGTCCTGAGGCGGCTGCGTCGTCTTGCGGTCGGCGTCGGCGTTGTCTTCCGTCGTTGGTGTGTTCTCTGTATTAGTGTTGATGGCGACTCGAACCTGAGGCAGGAACGGGGAAATGTGGAGCTTCCACATCGGACGTCATGGGACTCTGGTGTGACACCTCTCTAAGGCGAAGCACGCCGAAATAGTTCCCACAGTCAATGATGTTGAACGCACTTTAGCAGCAAGGATAAAGTCAGAGTCACAGTTCCACGAGAATAAGATGGAAGGAATTATCGTATTTGGAATAATAAACAAACGAAAACAATCTAGGACCTTCCGAGGTGCAGTGATTAAGCACTTCACAAAGAAAATTAAATTCACCGGGTACAGTCTCTGCACTGTACACCATGAGCACAATATTCACACACTTGTCGAAATAAACGACAGTCCAAGTTCTGTTACGTTGTAATTTTCAGAAGATTATCACTGGCACTTAAGATCATACGTGATTCTGAACAGGTTATGATGGGAATTGGCATGGCCCCTCGGAAAGAAATCACGATACCGTATTCCACAAGTTAATACTGTCTTTAAGAGGGAATGTTGGCACAGTTTATTACGAACACAGTTCAACGGATAGACACAGTCTTTAAATGAAATGAAGGTCGGCACAGTTTTATTACGAACACAGTTCCGAAAAATGGATAAACACAGTCTTTAAATGAAATGCAGGCTGGCACAGTCTATGCTAGAAACACTATCGCTGTTTTCACACAGTCTTTAAATGAAATCAAGGTTGGCACAGTTTATGCTAGAAACACAGTCTTTAAATGAAATCAAGCCTGGCACAGTTTATGCTAGAAACACTATCGCTGTTTTCACACAGTCTTTAAATGAAATCGAGGTTGGCACAGTTTATGCTAGAAACACTATCGCTGTTTTCACACAGTCTTTAAATGAAATCAAGGTTGGCACAGTTTATGCTAGAAACACAGTCTTTAAACGAAATCAAGGCTGGCACAGTTTATGCTAGAAACACAGTCTTTAAACGAAATCAAGGCTGGCACAGTTTATGCTAGAAACACTCATAGTCCACAAACGAAATTTAATCGCCCAGTCGTACAGACTGATAAAAACGAAATTACGTTTTTGTTCATGCACAAAGTTCAAGCCCACGGAGAAAGCTTCTAACACTAACGTTTCTGAACTCACGTATACAGCCGGACCGAGTGACGAATTATATCGCGACGTGCTTACTTGCACACACACACTGAACTCACGGCTTACTGCCGACTTCCCTCACTCTCTCTGCCTACGGCACACTTCAGCTGCATACTGCACACTCTGCACACTCTCTGCTTTACCCCAGGCTGGCGATTCGCTTATATTGCTGAAGGTCGGTGGGCGTGGCTACACATGTGGGCCCCAAGAAAATTTTATATCTTGGCCATCTTTACACCGATTGACATGAAATTTCGGCTAGCAGCGTTCATTATTCCTGCCTGCAAGGTGACGTTATTGAAATATTGTTATCACATTTCGTTCATGCTGCAATGCTATGGAACACGAAAGAACCTTCTGCGTGACGTCGCTTGTCCTTGGCCGGTATTCTAGAACAGCGCGAGCTTGCTTGCAGTTCCCACAATGCCTGTGCGCTCGGCGCAAGTTTTAAATGCTTACGGCCGGGTGTTAGCGAGTTCCTCTTAATAAATGAATGAAACGTGAATGCTCGTAGGGCGTTCCCGTTTCAATACATACATACATACATACATACATACAGTAGATTCCGCAAGTCACTGTGGATAAACTAAGTGTCCCGCTAATTCACTGTTTGCACTAAGAGCCACATAGCCACTAACTGCCATTTATATTCACTATCTTCTGCACCGGCCTGTGCTTTCCTTACCCTTAAAGTTTTATTTTTAGTTCTCCAAGTCATGCAATTCTCAGTTATTCCTATCACATAGATCCACTTCAATATTGCACACAAACTCCATCACTCTCGAAACAAACTGTATAAAATAATTCTAACTAGAATTTTCTACCGTTTGCTCCTGCAAATATCAGCAGCAATAATTCTCATTAGTTACATGGTTTTGTTCTGAGTTAATACGCCCTCCATAGCTATAAGTAGACCGGGCGAGTTGGCCGTGCGTGTAGAGGCGCGCGGCTGTGAGCTTGCATCCGGCAGATAGTAGGTTCGAATCCCACTATCGGCAGCCCTGAAAATAGTTTTCCGTGGTTTCCCATTTTCACACCAGGCAAATGCTGGGGCTGTACCTTAATTAAGGCCACGGCCGCTTCCGTCCAACTCCTAGGCCTTTCCTATCCCATCGTCGCCATAAGACATATCTGTGTCGGTGCGACGTAAAGCCCCTAGCAAAAAAAAAGGCTATAAGTAGAGCCCGAAAGTAAAGCAAAATGCATTTAATTTTTTTCTGGGTCGATATATCCAAGTGCCACATAGAGACAAACCTGTTTCCGTACTTTTGGGAACGGGAGGACCAGTTATTATTTTGTCTTTTTGCCTATTTTGCTTCCGTAGCCTATTTTATAGTTTAATGCCTTTTTGCCTTTCTTTTTAGTTGTGGTTATTTTTTGCTGTTATGTATGTATTAGAATTAATCATTGGAAAGAAAAATATATATTATTCGAATTTACTGCATTAATAAGAAAAAATGTTCATTTTAACTTTAATGATAAAAAATAACATTTATACAAACGATATTTTCATATTAAACAAATCTCTACCTAAAACTTCACAAGCCAGATGGTCGAGAGGGTTGCCAGGTCCCGCCCTTGCTACGTAAAATTAAGTGCTGGTGGTGATTATTGTTTTAAGAGGAAGAACAACTTGGTAAACCATCCTCTAATAACACTAATGAGGAGTAAAATGAAAGAGGTCCAATACTTCGAAAAATGGAGGTATCGGCAAGAGAAAGGTTAGGACCACGAATAGCGCAAAAATGAAAGACTTCTTAGGTCTCGCAAATCTAATACCATCTGGGTCGGAAAAGAACAAGAGTTGACCAAGGCAGGTCAGACAGGAACAGGTCACAGATAGAGGATAAAGTTGATTTATTAATCATCCCCATCAAAGAGGGGGATGAAAGATTAAGTACTAAAATGTGATACAGATGTGTGTTACGTAGCTTACATTAATGCATATTTATTACTCTAGTGCCCAAAATGTCTATTTTCATTATATAACTGCCTATTCCCTAAATGTTAAGTGCTTATTTTCCTGTCCATTTTATAAAAAAAAAAATGCCTGTACTTCTGGGCTCTACTCATAGGGTTAGTTCCCTGCTTTTCAAATCTCGTTCACTGATGCAGATGTCAACCTGTTTCTAGGTTATATCTCGCAACTTCTACATCATCCTTAAGAGAAATTTGCTAGCGAAATTTACAAAGAGGAGATTCAGTTCTTTGACGGAATGGTCAACGTCACGGCCTTTAATTCTCGGCATCTTGGGTTTGATTCCAGACCAGGTCGTGTATTTTAGCCGCTTCTGGTTAATTCCTCTGCTGGCAAACAAGGTATAACGTTTTGCCTCAATACGCATCTGTTCAAAAACACACCATATTATCATCCACCACAGATACAAGTAATAGTGAATACATTCCTCCACAGAGGGAGGCGTCAGGAAGGGAATCCTAACGAAGAAGAGGTTCATGTCTACATGTGCGACAGGTTTAGCATCCGGGAGTCCACAGAGCGTGAGCAAAACAGAAGTACTAGATGCGAATGGGAGGAAAATGTGCAACTTTGTTGGGTTCGGTAGTCACATCCTAGTTCGTGTACGAATGAGTGGACATGGGAGTCGCGATATCAGTTGTTATGGATCAGGAGTGAGCATCTCTGACATGTTCTGGGCCGTGGCCCTCCATGTTCTCAGCTGGCTAAGACAACGTAATCCATCATTGGCTCATAAACCGTTAGCGGAGAGATTATCACTGGGGCTCAGTGTAAATAGAGTAGCTTCACTTCACAAAAATGTGCATATAAAAGCAAGTCTCGGACCTACGGGAGCGACGAAGTTCTACTGTCATTTCCTTGGAAACAACTTGGTGAACGAAATGGAATTCTGTGAGGAGCTGTCAGTGTTAATGGATTATATGGAAGAAAAAAAAGTAGAACTCGCTGAGTAAATAAAGAGGATTCGTCTGGAGGTGTTACAAGTAAATGAAACAAAATGCATAGTCGTAAAGAAGCGCAAATATATGAAATTAGACCTGGAATTTTAAATATAGTGCGAAGATAGGGATAAAATAGCTTCAAAGACTAATTTAATTAGTATGTAATGTTAGTAAGGTACCGTCTGACTGGACGAAAGCAGTAGTTGCACCTGTCTTTAACAAAGGAAACACGAAGGATTGCAACAACTATCGAAGTATTTCATTGATCATTGGTCAGGTATGGTGTTCAGTGGCATTTTGGAAAGAAGGGTGCACTCAATAGTGGAGAGTAAGTTGGATGAAAACCAGTGTGGTTTCAAACCACAGAGAGACTGTTAGGACAAGATTTTCAGTATTCACCAAACAAATGAAAAATCCTACGAGAAGAATAGAGAATTATTTTTATGTCCCGTAGATCTAGAGAAGGCATATGAAAAATTACCGACGGAAAAGGCATTAGCCGTACTGAGGGAGAGGGAGGTTATTACCAGCATATGAAGGCATATACGTGGATGATCGGGTCACAGTGAGAACTGGTGGTAGAATTAGTTCTTCCTTAAAGGTAGTTAAAGACTTTAATCCTTCACTTTTTTTTGCTCGTAGTTTATGTGGATCATTTACTGAAAGGTACAAAGTTTCTTTTACCAATCAATCAATCAATACTGATCTGCATTTAGGGCAGTCGCCCAGGTGGCAGATTCCCTATCTGTTGTTTTCCTAGCCTTTTCCTAAATTATTTCAAAGAAATTGGAAATTTATTGAACATCTCCCTTGGAAAGTTATTCCAATCCCTAACTCCCAAATGAATATTTGCCCCAGTTTGTCCTCTTGAATTCCAACTTTATCTTCATATTGTGATCTTTTCTACTTTTATAAACGCCACTCAAACTTATTCGTCTACTAATGTCATTCCACGCCACCTCTCCGCTGACAGCTCGGAACATACGATTTAGTCGAGCAGCTCTTCATATTTCTCTCAATTCTTCCCAGCCCAAACTTTGCAACATTTTTGTAACGCTACTCTTTTGTGGGAAATCACCCAGAACAAATCGAGCTGCTTTTCTTTGGATTATTTCCAGTTCTTGAATCAGGTAATCCTGGTGAGGGTCCCATACACTGGAGCCATACTCTAGTTGGGGTCTTACCAGAGACTTACATGCCCTCTCCTTTACACCCTTACTACAACCCCTAAACACCCTTATTACCATGTGCAGAGATCTGTACCCTTTATTTACAATCCCATTTATGTGATTACCCAAATGAAGATCTTTCCTTATATTAACACCCAGATACTTACAATGATCCCCAAAAGGAACTTTCACCCCATCAACGCAGTTATTAAAACCGAGAGGACTTTTCCTATTTGTGAAACTCACAACCTGACTTTTAACCCCGTTTATCAACATACCATTGCCTACTGTCCATCTCACAACATTTTCGAGGTCACGTTGCAGTTGCTCACAATCTTGTAACTTATTTATCACTCTATAGAGAATAACATCATCCGCAAAAAGCCTTACCACCGATTCCACTCCTTTACTCATATCATTTATATATATAAGAAAACATAAAGGTCGGATAATACTGCCTTGAGGAATTCCCCTCTTAATTATTACTGTGTCAGATAAAGCTTCACCTACTCTAATTCTCTGAGATCTTTTTTCTAGAAATATAGCAACCCATTCAGTTACTCTTTTGTCTAGTCTAATTGCACTCATTTTTGCCAGTAGTCTACCATGATCCACCCTATCAAATGCTTTAGACAGGTCAATCGCGATACAGTCCATTTGACCTCCTGAATCCAAGATATCTGCTATTTCTTGCTAGAATCCTTTAAGTTGAGCTTCAGTAGAATAACCTTTCCTAAACCGAACTGCCTTCTATCGAACCAGTTATTAATTTCACAAACATGTCTAATATAATCGGAAAGAATGCCTTCCCAAAGCTTACATACAATGCATGTCAGACTTACTGGCCTGTAATTTTCAGCTTTATGTCTGTCACCCTTTCCTTTATACACAGGGGCTACTATAGCAACTCTCCATTCATCTGGTATAGCTCCTCCGACCAAACAATAATCAAATAAGTACTTCAGATATGGTACTATATCGCAACCCATTGTCTTTAGTATATCCCCAGAAATTTTATCAATTCCAGCCGCTTTTCGAGTTTTTAACTTTTGTATCTTATTGTAAATGTCATTTTTATCATATGTAAATTTTAATACTCCTTTAGTCTTAGTCTGTGGACTAGGGAATGTGTTGAGTGGAAATGTAGTAAGTAGTTTGGCTTGTGCCGACTTGGTCTTAATATCTGACTGCGCTGAAGGCCTACAACCTAATATTGGTGCTTGAAAGTAGGGTCAGTAAGGAAGATATGACAATTAGCATTTCCAACACAAAAGTAATGTCAGTAAGGAAGAAACACAAGGGAATTGCATGTTAGGTCGAGAATAAAGAACTGGAACAGGTAGACCATTTCATGCTTTTGTATGTTTATTCTCCCAGGATGATAATATAATAAGTGAAATTGAATCAAGGTACAGCAAAGCTAATGCAGTGAGCTCGCAGTTCCGATCAAGGGTATTCTGTAAGAAAGGACTAAGCTCCCGGACGTAACTACTGTATTATTACACCGGTCTGTTTTCAGACCTACCTTGGTGCACGGAAGGGAAAGCTAGGTGGAGCAAGTATATCTTATTTTTATGTTACAAGTTGGGAACTTGAAATTGCAAAGAATGTTTTCTGAAAAAAAAAAAACAGGTGGGAACAATTGCAGTGGATTGTTCGGAATGAGGATGAATGTATACACACAGCAGGTGGCTGCGTGGTTTGGGTCACGTAGCTATCAGCTTGCATTCGGGAAATAGTGAGTTTGAACCCCTCTGTCGGCAGCCCTGAAGGTGGCTTTCTGTGGTTTCTCATTTTCACACCACGCCAGTTCTGGGACTGTACCTTAATTAATGCCACAGTCGCCTCCTTCCCGATCCAATTCCTTTCCTATCCAATTGTCACCACAATACCTGCCTGTGTCGGTGCGACGTAAGGCAAATTGTAAGTGAGGATGTAAGGACTAAGTTAGTAAAGAACTCAATTGATAAAGCTGTGTGCATAAAGTGGCTCCTGCCGTGGCTCAGGTGAGGCTAATGCAGCAAGATAGGTTACGTAGGATAGTAATGGACTCGGCCATAGAAGTTAAGAGAAGTGGTGGAAGAACAACGCGATGATGATTAGACCCATTTTTATTGATTTATAGATGATAGATATGTAACTAAGTGCGGCTACATAGCTGGTAACAAATAGAGGATTGTAGAGGCGTTTAGTTAAATCTCGGAGGTTTGGAGACTCAACGCTGAAAAGGAAAGCAGTTTATAATGACCATCAATGTGCGTTTGATAAACAAGCGGAATATATAATAACTCCATGGCAAATACCGTTTAACCGTTTTGCAATTTGCTTTACGTCGCACACGCATAGGTAAGTCTAATGGCGGCAATGGGATAGGAAAGGGCTAGAAGTGGAAAGGAAGTTGCCGTGCTCTTAGGTAAGGTACAGTCCCAGCATTTGCCTGGTGTGAAAATGGGAAACTACGGAAAATCATCTTCAGGCCTACCGACAGTGGGGTTCGAACCCACTATCACCCGAATGCAAGCAAACAGCTGAGCGGCCCTAACCGCGTGGCCAACTCGCAACGAAGACACATATGATTTGAACCAACAACAGAGGCATCACACAGTTCCACAGCCATACATCCTCTCTCTTTGCTAAACATGCCGTCTGCCAAAACAATGACCGTATGTAAAATTATGAACCTAAAGTATATTGCCTATGATAACGATAAGTTATAAAATAAGACATATTCTGTTAGCTCCTCAAACACACTATTTACGTACCTGCTCGGAAAGTACTGCATTCTCTCCCTGCCCTCATTTGCCACGGACAAAGACGACTGGTTGTTAGAATTTCGTCTTCGTTCTCGTAGCGGTGTTTCTGTGATTCATGCCATCGTTTGCATATCACGATGAAACAGTAAAGCTGATTAAGACCGTTACAAATAACCGAGGCTTGTTAGTTACGTCAACGCGAGCAATGGATGGTGCCTTGGGGACTGTGATTCCCAGAAGTACGCTTTACTCCCACCTCTACAGTCAACGTATAGCTCCTAACCGCACCCAAGGAATACTGCTGATAACTTAAGTATGTGTAACTCGTACACAAATCTGACTGCTCAATAAATTAGAGATATTTTACTAGACAATTATTGATTGGAAGATTTTTTCGTCATATCTCAACATCGGTTTTAACGTATGTTTCTGTAAAACTAGAATCGAATGTTCTCCAGCAGAATAAATATTTAACGTACGGCAGTAGATGTTCAAAAGACTGCATTATTCGAGGAATAATACTGTAAACACTAATTTCGTATGATATGCACAAGAAGAATCATGCATTAGGAGAAACGTATCGATAATAATATTCATGATTTGGGGATTTACCCTTTTTGGCCAAATGGGAACAATTTTTGTTCTAAATTCTAATAAATTAATTAGAAATGTACTGCATATATTTAAGTACCGGTATGGATTAACAAGGACGGTGAGGGAAAATAAACAAAATTTAGACGTATATATATATATATTAATACTGTACAACAGCTTAAGAGTCTGTTGAATCATTAATAATAATACATATGTCCCTATAACATAACTGTAATACACAGTAACACAGTAATTAACAAAGAATGACATGTTTGGTTCTAGAATAATATCCTCAGTTTCTAGGAAATAATTTTTAACCATGCGTATATACGAACACTATTGTTTACGCTGCGTAAACTTGTCCATGATTGTGAATTTGTAATGTTATGAACACGTGAGACTAAATTTATATGAATACAGAAATCCTCCTTTGCCACCTTTGTAACGTTGATAAACTTTTCAGTACTTACTTTGAGTTGTTAATCGTCCGTTACCTCCACCGACATTGACAGATTTACGCAATGAAAACAATATTGTGGATATTGTACTAGTCCCGCCGATACAGTAATTATTGTGAGCTGAAAGAGCGAATTATTTCCAGTGATATGAATTATATAAAAGCAAATCAAAGCAAAGTCATCTCCGTACAGGCCATGAAGGCCGTTGGAGGGGTGGAAGGCAAAGGCTTCCACTATTCCGTAACCTCGGTACTTGATGGGGTAGAGTGGTTAACTCTACGCCCGGCCGCCTTTGCCCCAAGGAATTAACCTGGTACTCATTTCTGGTGTGCGCTTAGTGAACCTCAGGACCAAATGCACCTCCGGAAGTGGAAATGTCGTTTCTTAAATTTTTCGGCTTCCTGATGGGGAATCGAACCCACGTCCTTCCGGGTGAACCGACCACGCCTTTACCGCCTCGGCCAGGCAGCGCCTGATTTGAATTATAACAGCCACGTAAGCGTGGAAGGACTAACAAATGCTTCACCACTTCCGACCCAAGTCAGGCTCTACGTCACTTAGAGACAACTCATATCATATTTATTACTAGCAAGATACACGTGCTTCGCTACGGTATTATACTGAAATTTAGAATTGAATGCTTATTGTTTTATATATAATCTGCCGAAATTCGTGATCTGACTCGTTTTCTGAGAGAATCCGCCAAAATTCGCGATATCACTCATTTTCTAATAGATTACGGCAAGTTTCCTCCCATTTTTCAATCTTTCTTTCCAGAAATCGATTTCGTACTTCCCGGGCTAGGTCCAGGTATTCCACCCGGTCAATTGGGTCCCTAAATATTTGCCATCTTTTCCTATAAGCATTTTTAATATGGATCAAAACCTTCAGGAGATCCATCGTGGTGTCGTCTTGGGTGCCTTGGCGATACTGAACCCGCGGCCGGACTGCATTCTTAGTCATTACCCGTCCAGGACCCGTTTCCAGCGCGGTCCGCACATTTGGCGACGGTCCAGAATATTATTATTATTATTATTATTATTATTATTATTATTATTATTATTATTATTATTATTATTATTATTATTATTATTATTGTTACTAGAGATGTACTGCACCCCACAGCAAGATGCAAGACCGCTACTTGGCGGTAAATTACATCTGATGCCGTTGTCATTGTTGAGAATGTGAGCAGCGCCATTGTCGCGCGTATTCAAGTGTGCAGGATTTCTGGCCATACGAATGACGTACTTCCGTGCATTATTGAACTTATTATAGAGGTGAAAAATTCGACGGTCAATCTCATTCCTATCGTTTATTTCAAAGGTGTTTAAAGTTTTTTTTTTATATGCCAGGAGAATCTACTGTAATCTAAGAACGTTCTCCGAAGAAAAAGATGGCTTTTGAAAACGAACCCAGGAAAGTATAAAAATGATCGGTTTATGATCAGAATAAGTACATCGAAAATCTACAGCCTGTTTCCAGTCATTCGACAGGGTCAGGAATGCAATGAATAAAGCCCCCATCTAGCGGCGACAATAGGAATTGTGCCGGGCGCCGAAACCTGTCGCACTCCGCTGGGGCAATGATTAATGGATGGCAAATGAAATCAAATTATATTGGACAGTGTTACTGGAATGAATGATGACAGGGAAATCCGGAGTATCCGGAGAAAAACCTGTCCCGCCTCCGTTTTGTCCAGCACGAATGTCACATGGAGAGACCGGGATTTGAACCACGGAACCCAGCTGTAAGAGGCCGGTGCGCTGCCGCCTGAGCAACGGAGGCTCCTTATAAATACATTATGAACAGTAAAATCAATTGGTCTCACCTCCTTTTACACCCCACCGCCGTTAAGTTTATTTACTCCCTCCCAAAAAACTAAAAGAAGTCGTGTTTCTTTATGTTTAAAGGAGATTCAAAACACCAATGTTCACGTCTATTAGCTTCAGTTTTGAAATTAAAACAATTAACTTTTTTCACTTTCACACTCCACCCCCTCCCCCCCAAGTGAATTTTCGGCAAAAAATACTTGCTTCTTTAATAGTAAAGGATCTTCTAAATACCAATTATCACGACTGTAACTTCTTCAGTTTTTGATTTATGTGTCCTCATGAAAGGAATTCAACTCCTTCTCAATCCCTCCACCAAGATATTCCCCCCCACCAAACGGGCTTTTCTTTGTGTTTAAAGGAGATCCAAATTTCAATTTTCACGTCTGTGGGCCCTAACAACTTTAGTTTTTAATAGATGTAAGTATTCTCATACAATTAAGGCAATTAATTTTTCAATTCTTTCACCGCCCCCCATCCCATTCATTGGATTTTCCGAGAATACGTGTTTCTTTACTTTTAAAGCAGATTCCAAATATCAAATTTCACGTCTGTAACATCTTCATTTTTGAGATAATAGTATCCTAATTAAAAGAATTCAACACCATTTTCAGTCACTTTTAATACCCCCCTCCACCCAAGTGGTATTTCCGAAAACTAAAAGTACACGTTTCTTTATTTTAACAGAGAAAAATAATACCATTTTTCACGTCTGTAACTTGTTAAGTTTCATGAGATATACTGTATAAAATCTCAATTTAAAATTTCACCCCCTTTTTAGTTCTCCTTAAGAGGAATTTCCAAAAAAAAAACACCTATATTTCCTTATATTTACAGGAGATTCCAAATACCACTTTTTACGTCTGTAACATTCTACGTTTCTCAGATATTCTGTAGATATAGTCTTTCAAAAATTCACCCCAATATGTCACTCCTGTTTAACTGCCATTAATTGGATTTTCCAAAAAAAAAAAATTTTAAAAATACGTGTTCCTTTATTTTTAAAGGAGATTATAAATATCAATTTTTACATGTGCAAACTTTTAAAGTTTTGAGATATAGATACACTCATTAAAAAAAACCTTTTCACCCCACCCCCCACTATTTGGACTTTCCAAAAGCAAAAAAAAAAAATTTCTTTATTTTTAAAGGAGATCCCAAATACCAATGTTCAGGTCTGTAATATGTTCAGTTTCTGAGAGTTAAGTATCTTCATTAAAGGCATTCAACCCCTTTTTCACCCCTCCTATTGGGATTTTCCGAAAAGAAAAAAATACATGTTTCTTTATTTTTAAAGGAATTTCAAAATACCGATTTTTACATCTGTAAACTTTTAAAATTTTAAGATGTAGATATACTCATTTTAAAAATTCACCCCCTTTTCACCCCCCATTATTTGGATTTTCCAAAAACAAAAAAACGTGTGTTTCTTTATTTTTAACGGAGATCCAAAACACCAATTTTCAGGTCTGTAATATCTTCACTTTCTGAGATATAAGTGTCCTCATTAAATGCATTCAACTCCTTTTCCACCTCTTTCCACCCCTCCTATTGGGATTTTCCGAAAACAAAAAATACGTTTTTTTTTAATTTTTAATGAAGATTGTAAATACCAATGTTTACATCTGTAAACTTTCATAGTTTTTGAGATATAGATACACTCATTTTAAAAATTCACCCCCCTTTTCACCCTCCCATTATTTGGATTTTCCAGAAACAAAAAATACGTGTTTCTTTATTTTTAAAAGTGACCAAAAGTACCAATTTTCAGGTCTGTAATGTCTTCAGTTTCTGAGATATAAGTACCGGTATCCTCATTAAAGGTATTGAATCCGTTTTTCACCCTTTTTCACCCGTCCTATTGGGATTTCCTGAAAACAAAAAAATACTTGTTCCCTTATTTTTAAAAAAGATTCTATATACCAATTTTTACATTTGTAAACTTTTAAAGTTTTGAGATATAGATACACTCATTTTAAAATTTCACCCCCCCTTTCACCCCCTTAGCGATGGAATATCCAAAAATCCTCTCCTAGCGAGCACCTACATTTCAATATGAATGTACCTCCAAAATTTCGTTTCATTATGTCCAGTAATGTTCGCTCGGCGATGATGAATCAGTCAGTCAGTCAGTCAGTCAGTCGGTCGGTCAGGACAAGCTATTTTATATATATAGATTATAATGTTCGGCGAATAGTCCTGTACTATCAACATAGATGAACAATGCACGGCAGTGACCTTACTGTCCTTCGAAATAATCCCCTCCCATAACTATTCACTGCTGATATCGGCTACACATGTCCTGGGAACTTTGCAAGAAGGCTTCCTTTGGGATGGTGTTCAAAAGCCTCGTTACGTTTCATTGGATGTCAGGAATATCGTCAAATCTCTTTCCTTTTAAAGCGAGTGTGAGTCGTGGGAACATGAAGAAGTCTGGAGGATTGAGATCTGGCGAGTATGGGGGATGTTCAAGTTGCACCACCCCCTTTTTTGCCATGAACTCTACTGAAAAGACAAGTGAAATAAGTATAAATATAAGTATAAACTTTGCCTTAAACCTCAAACTGTAGCAGTAGCTTGGTATTAAGTTGAAACAAATTTAGTGACGAAGAAATATTCCGCGATGGACTTTCCGGCGATGAATTACGACATAATTCACCCTATGACTAGAAACATAGCCCGTATTAGATGTTGATTGCTGATAGAACTTCACAGTGCTGATGGGTGGGGATTGCTGATAGGTCTTGATGGTGCCCATGGAGGATTGTGATTGCTGACATAATTTCATTGTGCTCATGGTAGATTGTGATTTTTGATAGAAATTGTGGTGCCCATGGTGGATGGGGATTTCTTATTGAACTTCGTGGTCTCCATGGTGGATAATGATTGCAGATGGAACTTCATGATACCATCGTTGATGGTCAATGTGGTGAACAAGAACAGGCCTGTTCCTCTCCTTTCGGAGCAAAAGCCAACAGGAAGAGCAACTGTATTAGGCGATATTCGTCTTTATATAAGAATAAACACCTTTTTAAACTGATATTATGCTCAATACCAAACCCTCCTTCTGTACCCACTCCAATTAGTGTACAGCACACGATCGTGCAAACAATATTCTTCGTGCTCTTAAAGCTAGCCATTGCTGTTGGATTGTCTGGTACAATATACAGGTATGTTTAAAAGTGATTTGAGAGAACCTGAGGCTGATGTTGTAGAATTAAACATGTCATACTTTGTTTATTAAAGTATGATACTTTCCACCTATGCTAGAGTTTTACACAAGTAATAACTACTGCTTCGACAAACTTAAGATCTTCAAAGTTGTATTAACTGAGTCGACATTGAAAAAATATAACTTCATTCTCAACAAAAACAATATCAACAACAACAACAACAACAACAACAAGAAACACTTATACAGTAAGACATGTACAGCGACAGACTGACAGAGAGAAGCATCGTTTCGATGAATCTGAACATTGTCAAGTGGAAGCGAAAATACGCCATTCACATTGAATGTGTCCTGCAATATACATGTGAAGCAGGCTGCTGGACTTACCTATATATAGGCTATACTTGGAGTGAGATATTTGATGGTTCAAGATGCTTTGAAGTATTACTCTTACAGCGAGAGAAGTATTTCTTAAAATCCCTTTACTACTTCTCTTGGTGTAAATATTTTTCTTGGAGGTGTTCATTGGAATACTGTTGTAATTCAAAGGAAAGACGCGATTAATACCACAGTAATCGCAATTCTCTTGACAAGAAAATTATCCTTTTTCAAAGTAACATCGTTCCGTACGATTTTAGTTCCGTAGGAATGATCTCTGTGGAGTGTATTCGATGTGTACTACACATCCTCAAAGAACTTAGTGTGGTCGTGGATTTTAATATTTCATTCAATCTATTACATTTCCACTGTGGAAAACAAGGAATGTCATAACATTATCTTTTTTGGTTCAGTCTGTATTTTCTAGAGGGTTTGTTTGATGACTACTCTCATAGTTAGTGTAACATCTGAAACACCATTTACATTACATCGACTTGTATTCAAACTTTGATAGAAACCTGGTTAACTCTTAAAAGTGCCTTTCTTTTGTAATTGAAATCCATTCGTGAGATCTCCAATGAACATGCGAGCCCAGTAAAGCTAGCCGAGACAACACGCCACCAGAGCATAAACAGCTCTCGTGCACGTCATATTCCCTTGGGGATGTGAATAAATCTTACCCCATAATTTAATAAAACTTTGGGGAAGGTTTAAAATTCCATATTTTATTCAAGAAGACGACAATAATGTTAAAATATGACTTATTCACTTCATCAGTGAAGGAAATGCTTATTTCAATTTGATGGTAGATTTTCTGACTGTAAAGTATGAATTAGATTTAACGGTCGCAGTGTATTAGTTGTGCGTATTTTCTCACGGATACTTTAACTCTTTTGCATATTATAAAATCTGAAAATTTACTGACACTCCTCTTCTATTAACTACTCTTTCCCACTGATATTTTTGGGGACTGCATTCTTTGAAACATACTGGTCTCACACACCAGCAGTTTCATGACATTGGGAAACTTCTTCAGTACTATCTCTTTTGATATCTGAATAACTGTCGAAATCCTACTAGTTCAAATACAGAGCCATCTTTCTATGTTATCTAAATAGCCTCTGCTTCTCAGCTGATGCAGATCAACATCAATGGAAACTAAAAAAAAGATTATAATAAATGACAAGCATAACGAAGGAAGGAACACATGTTTTATCCTTCAAGCGAACATTTGCTTTCCCAGGTACTGTGCAGCAAGTGTAGTATTAATATTATAATTTTCGAAGTTCGAAAAGGTAATGTTATATTCCTTTATGTTTTTAGTTCATTTAGTTAATGTCACACTAGAAGTAGATTGGAGGTGACACTGGGTTAAGAAAACGCTAGAACTGTGAATGTAGTGGCTACGGCGTACATTAGGCCAAATCGCCGCCATTTACCTGACGTGGAAATGGAGCACCCTGAAATATTATCTTCAAAAGTGCTGACGGTGGGGTTTGAATGCACCATCTCGAGAATGCAAGTCTCAGCTACACGACTTGTATCATTCAGACAACTCGTTCGGCGTGCCTTTATTGTATCAGACCGTTTATTGGAATAAATACAATAAACAAATCAATATACCTGAGTATCATAATTGACTGTCTGAAAATGTAAATGACATTCACGTTCAAATTGATACAGTAGGTTCTAGATGAACAAGGAAGAAGGTACATTCTCTTCTGATGATTTCTGCAGGTGCCAATATTTCAGCATGGGAACCACGGTAACAAGTGTAATACTCTCCATTAAAACTGCAACACTGTGTCTCCATAAACTACAGTTAACTCGATATTCGCAGACCTCTGTATTTATACTTTGTTTTGTGTCTTCATGTTTCTGCTCCAATCTTGTTCTTGTCGACAACTTCCTTCCTGCTTGATATATTAGTCCTTCTTCCAAGAATGTGTTTAGATGTTCGCTATAAATATCTGTCCAGAATTGTTGGTATTATGTGAGTAATGAACATACCTCGAATGAATAGCTCGAAATAATCTGCATTCTGAGTTAAGTCACAATAAACCGGGCGAGTTGGTCGTGCGGTTAGGAGCGTGCGGCTGTGAGCTTGCATCCGGAAGATAGTGGGTTCGAATTCCACTGTCGGCAGCCCTGAAGATGGTTTTCCATGGTTTCCCATGTTCACACCAGGCATATGCTGGAGCTGTACCTTAATTAAGGCCGCGGCCGCTTTTTTCCCACTCCTAGGCCTTTCCTATCCCATCGTCGCCGTAATACCTAAATGTGTCTATGCGACGTAAAGCCACTAGCAAAAAAAAGGTCACAATAAAGCATCTGTTTTAAAAGTGTATCCTGTTCATCTATAGCTAGCCGTAACATTGAAAACAGATCTATCGTCGGAATATGTATTACACATTTTCATTGTCTAAAATTTAATTAATAATAACAAAAATAATTTTGGATCCGATCGTAGTTGAAACTACTTCGTTCCATTTAAAGTACACAACTTGGTGACATTATATTAGAATGTAAAATTTAAAGGATTCTTCTTTAAATATAACTGTCCTACATCTAACGGAAGTACACGTGAAGAGGATTTGTAGATCAAGGAAATATGGATTCAGTAGGAATTGGATCGCTCATTAATTGTACTTTATATGTTTATGTGATAGCTCCTTATGTGACGTCCCGTTTACCATTAATATTGTAACTGGTGTCGAGTTTGGACTAGTGTGAATTCCCTTCACTTTATCTGAATATTATCACTACGGATTAGCTATTTTATATATTAGGTTCAGGTATAAAAATACAGGTAACTGCTGATTTGTAGTTGGTTCATTCTCTGAGCTGCCTTATATCAATTTGTGAATAAAGTTACACAAGGGCAGAATAAACTTAAAAGATTTGTGAAAATACAATCAGACTTTGAACAATATTCCTCCCATTCGTTTGAAAACCGCAGTTTACTGGGAATGGTCTACGAACTGTAGATATGTTCCTTACGTTTGTGAAGGAATATTATATTTTATAGACCGTAATTCAATATTTTCCACTGCGCTGTCAAATGTTTAGTACACAATATATCTACGCGTCTCTTTTCAGGTGTGCTAGAGAGAAAGAAATCTGGAGTGCTGTGCCACCATTCTGATACCACTTCAATATGCTGGACAGCCTATTTCGAAATTTATTTTCTACGTGATTTACGTATTGCAAATAATACATAGAGACTGGGAGTATTGATTTAAAGTTTAAATATATCTTAACATGTAGGAAATCAGGATAAGGACTGATGATGTCATTAGATGAATGCTTAAGGCAGAGCATGTTACTGACTACAGCAATGTTTAGAGAACGAAACTTTAGGACATTAATTATCAGTTGTTCGTTATTATATGAAGGATTATAGTTAGAGATTCAACATATATAATTTACCGTAGGGGAAATATTTGTTAACAATTGGCTTTACGTCACACCGACACAGATAGGTCTTATGGCGACGATGGGAGAGGAAAGGGCTAGGAGTGTGAAGGAAGCGGCCGTGGCCTTCATTAAGGTATATCCCCAGCATTTTCCTGGGGGGAAAACGGGAAACCACCTTCAGGGATGCCGACAGTGGGGTACGAACACTCTATCTCCCGAACGCAGCTCACAGCTCTGCGCCCCTAACCGCACGGCCAACTCTCTCGGTCGGGGAAATATGTGTTGAATGTGAACTAACCTCAGATTCTTTTCCTGCAATCAACACTACTTTAAAACCCTTTAAGATAGCCCTTGATATTAGATTGAATATAATAAATTGGATTAAATTACAGCATCTACAGGACCGTCCGATAAGTGAAACTTACGAATGCCTCAAGGTAAAGAAAATGTTCTCTGTTGCTAATTTGAAAAACTGTTAGAAACTACAGATGTACTGATGGTAAACCCCATCGTATTCAGGGATGATGATACTGTAATAACAACTACTTTCGTTTTCTGTAATGCTTACGTGCCGGAATTCTTTCGCAGAGGAGTTCTTCTGTGCGCCAGTAAACCTGTTCACAAGAGATTGGCGTATATGGACACTTTCTGACTTCCAGATTCCACTCGGCTGAGCCGGGATTGAATGCGCCATTTTGTTGTTCAGGAGACCATCACTTATACCTTCTGAGCAACTCAACTCAGCTTCAGGATATCTCGTCATTTCTCCTATAATATACACTTCCTAGCACCTCAAATAGTCTTGTTATATTCATCAACATGAGATTTTACTGGGGTTGATTTCCTTAGCTGCCATATGAATTTTAGCTTTTATGTAGTGAAAATTAACATTAAAAATTCTACACTCAGTCCCAACTGAATCATTTTTCCACAAATCATGTATTTCATTAAGATGATTCAAAAGTTTTATTGCATTTTGTTCTACATTCGGAATTCGTGTATTGCATATTACCTTATAAATTACTGTCTCCTTGGTCACGTACGACGACAAGAGGTACCTAACAGCAATTTATTAAGTTCCAGCTCTAACATGGGTGAGATATTCACCGGCTGTTTGTTTTCATTAAAAAGATCCCTCCAATATTTTACTGTAAAAGCGTGTAAAAATTAAGCAGTGGATAATGCTCTACGGAATATTTTGAGGTAGCGAACCTAGGATCTGAGAGGCCAGCTTACGGTGTGTGGTTTGAAATATATCTATCACTATTAATTTTTTCCGGAATATTTACAGCTAATGTTAACGTATATTAATTTACATATATTTCGATGTATGAAATTATGACGTGGTGTTCATTTCCCTTCAACCCAACTTACATTATTTCCCGTAGCAAGCCCTCAAGTCGCAGCGTGTCTGGTATTTGAAAAACACTGCTCTTCCCATTTCAAGTTGCACCTTGACATCTTGATGAGAGTAGCCATCCTCCGAAATTATCCTATCCAAGTATTTAATAGAAATGTTGAATCGTCATCGATTTACTTGCTGTACTGGTCTCGTGTATGTATTTGTTTAATTCCGTTTTTTCAGACACGTCGCATATCCATAGTATCATCTTGTTAACGGTACTAGAGTGTCCTGCGAGAACTGCTTGATGATCTGCGAATTTCAGACCTGCTACCTTCAAAACCATATATCTTCCCTCCAGAGCCTCATTTAGGATTGCATCATCAAAACCATGGAATAGTCCTGTTGGCAGTGAGCATACTTGGCGAACACCTTTGCAGATTCTTGCCAGGTCCGAGTAGCTACCGCCAATTCTCAGTACCGCTGTTTACGTGTTGTATACTGTAGATATGTCACCAGTGTTATTTATTCCTTTACAGAACCAATCTTCTCCAGTAATGGAAACAATTTTTACCAGACTACTCAGCAAATGCTTTCTCGTAATCGATATAACAGGCGTATTAGTTTGATTAGCTGCTTTGCTAGGATCTGAAAACAATTGATCGCATCTCCGGTGTACTGAGCACAAACTGGCAATCGTCCATATAATGGTACGATGATCTGTCTAATCGAAACTTCAGAATATCTAGCAGTATCTTAGATGCATGTAAGATGATGCTTCATTGTAGGATAGTTCTTGAAACCCGGGCACTGGATTTCTTTGGTATATGGATTATGAGTTCCATACAGTGTCCATTTGACCATTTGTATGTCTGAATTGCAAGTTAATGTAGTTCTGTTTTATAAGATTTCCCCTCCCACTTTCCTTAACTCCAGTGGATTGTCATCAACCCCTGAATATTTCCTACCATGAATCTGTTGAAGTGCCATGTCAAATTCTTCTTGGAGTATAGCGTTGTCATGTTCCTCCGCTGGAATAAAAAGAGGAATGCTTGTGCCATCTCCATACAGCTCTTCAGTTTACTGCTTCCGTTTGTGTTGCTGTTTTCTGAGATCCTACACCTGTTCACAATTTTCATACTTTAGTGCACCTGAAGCTCCTGGAGGGCGTGAAGTTCCTGATTATGTCATAAGCTTTGTCCGTTCTACAGCTTTCTCCTCCTCTTGGTGCTACTGTCGTGGTTGGCAACAACTACCAGAGGAATCCCTCTAGTCGAATTACTCAGTAGAGCTCCCTCGTCAAAGGTTAATGAGATATGCGCAGACTTCGGTAATACAGATAGGATCTGAAATACCTTGAGCGTAACAAGCCCTCGAGAGAAATTTCTTGCAGTGTAGTACTCTCAATGACATGCTATTAGATCAAAGCATGTCTCCTCCAACGTCATACAAACAAAGACGCTATGTGTTGAACGATAAGGGTGTTAGACACAGTTTCAGTGGTTTCCAGAGGGGTCGGGGGTAGATTTTAGATTATATGCAAATAATAATAACAACAATAATTTCAGACTTATCATTATAAAGCATCCTGAAATAATGATACATGAAATGGAACCCTTGTGGATTTTCTTAAAATGAAGTGTTTAATTCACACTTAAGATTTAAGATTATAGATGATCATAAAAAGGAGGTTAAATGAAAGAATTGTCCGCCTCTGTGGTGTAGTGGTTAGTGTGATTAGCTGCTACCTCCGGAGGCCCAGGTTCGATTCCTGGCTCTGCCACGAAATTTGAAAAGTGGTACGAGGGCTGGAACGGGGTCCACTCAGCTTCGGGAGGTCAACTGAGTAGAGGTAGGTTCGATTCCCACCTCAGCCATCCTCGAAGTGGTTGTCCGTGGTTTCCCACTTCTCCTCCCGGCAAATACCGGGATGGTACCTAACATAAGGACACGGCCGCTTCCTTCCCTCTACTTTGTCTATCCCTCCTAATCTTCCCATCCCCCACCAAGGTCCCTGCTCAGCATAGCAGGTGAGGCCGCCTGATCGAGGTACTTGTCATCCTCCCCAGTTGTATCCACAGACCCAGAGTCTGAAGCTCCAGTACACTGCCCTTGAAACGGTAGAGGTGGGATCCCTCGCTGAGTCCGAGGGAAAAACCACACCTGGAGGGTAAGTAGATTAAGAAAGAAAGAAATGAAAGAATTAGTTATTCCTGGAGAACAAATTGCTGCTGACTTAAGTCCCAGGAAAGGAAAACTGTAAATATTACTACGTCGGTGAGTAGACACTTACTATTCTGCATTGATTGATTTATTTAGTAAATGAACTTTTAATTGCGTTATCATTTTTAGAATCTATATAAATATTGCATTAATAATTCATGTTAATTATGGGCCATTCCATACAACATTTGGAATCCAGAAGGGTTACATCTCCGATGGTCCTTTCATATTCTAGTATATGATTATCCTAAAAATAAATGACTAAGTGACAAAATTTAGGGTTCCATTCATCCAATGGTTAGTTACGCATAGAAAGAAACGTTAGACTATTACATGTGTAAGACACTATTGAAAATGTAAAAATTAATACACGCTTGTCCGGCCCAGTGGTATAGGGGACAACGCGTCCGCCTGTCACCCGGCGGTCCAGGGTTCGATTCCCGGAAGGGTCAGGGGTTTTTAATTTTAAATTATTAATATCCCTGGCCTGGGTGTTTGTGTCATCCTTAACGATCCTTTCCTCACATTCAACACTCTATACTTCCGCAAATCCAATTACACTCAGTGTCATATATGGTGCAAGTAGAGGCAAAAGATCTCTATAGGTCGATGCCCCGAACGAATAGCATTTAAAAACATAAAAAATACATGCTTATTTGCTTAGCCTTAAAAAGGCGCGGTGTACGATTAAAAAACCAAACCATACCAAACCCCATGACACTACAGCCCTTGAAGGGCCTTGGCCTACCAAGCGACCGCTGCTCAGCCCGAAGGCCTGCAGATTACGAGGTGTCGTGTTGTCAGCACGACGAATCCTCTCGGCCGTTATTCTTGGCTTCCTAGACCGTGTACCATTAAGAGGGGAAACCAATTCTGTTTTGGTGATCACTTAGTTTATAACAAAGGTGAAAATTGGCCAAATATGACTACAAACATGCTAATAATTTCAACAAAATATTTTTCTATACATTCTTTCTAGGTAAATACAGAGTGGTAGGTGCATGATGCACCAAATTGACACAATTAATAGTTCTTGGAGAGGAAATCACAATATTGCAAGTTTGAGGTATGTAGCTTGCATAGATACGCTATAATATCGCAATGAATCCAGAGATGATTACGGTTGATGACTCGAAACGCAAGGCGATGGAGGACAACACCCAGGAATAAATGTCAGAACAAATTCTTTTTGCTTATTTGTTATGTACCACAATGCGTTTAGTGGTAAAAAATATTTTTTGGCTGGATGGGAGCAAAATACATGTGGCAATACAGCTACGATGAAGCGAACGGTGCAAAAGGTCGGCAGCCTCGTTGTCTTAGGAGCGACCTGTGACGTAATATTTACACCCCGAACATGACTACAGTATAGTTAGTGAACATATACCGCTTAGCTATGGCACAGTTCACATCGAAGGAACATTTGGACATGATTTTAATTTACGACGAAGTAGTACAGAATGCTAGTGCAGCTGTGGAGATGTAAGCTGATCGATTTCCGCAAAGGAGGGCTCTACATCGGAATGCGAACCATCAGTAACCGTTGATCTGCATATGGGGCTGTCGTCTAGATGGCAGATTGCTTATCAGGGACCTCACTTTTCTTAACACTCTCTCAGGCTGTGGGATTTTTTCCTAAAAATGCTATTTGTTCGGGGCGTCGACCCGTGTGTATCGTTTGCCCCTCTGTGGGAAGTTTACTTAACACCTATGTTTTTACTTTCTTGTGACCATGGGAAGCCTTCTTAACTCCTCCACTTCATTTTATTGTGTCCATGGGAAGTATCCTTCCCATCTGTGAAGCTGTCTGACATCTACTGTCATTATTGGAACTAGAAGAGTCAATGAAGGGGAAGTGACTGGCATCTACTGGTAAATTATTTGAACTGGATAGGAAGTGATTTATTTTGAAATTTAACTTGTAGTGGCAAGGAGCTCTTGAAACAAAGTAAGTACTGTTTGTTTTTTGAAGTAGCACCTTATAACTTGCAATGAAATAATGGGTTGAGTTCACCACTTCGATCTACTTGGAGAAAGGTATAAGGCTGGTAGATGGTCAAAAAGTAGTGGCATAGAATTTTGTTCTTTCCTATTGAATTTGTAATAGTCAACGCTTGCATACTGTGGAAGGCAAACAAACAGGAGAACACTTATCAAGACCAACTAACTTTTTGCCTGAGTCTTGCAAGACATCTCATTGCTGGGTTTACGTCACGTAAACGGAAAGGACGACCTGAAATTCCTAGGTAATAAGAAGCAAGTGCCTGAGGATATAAGACTGCAACTTAGAGATGCTGTCGTTTATGCCCCATTGAAGTGAATGACAAGATATGTTTACACTTCCTGTTTTCCACTCTGTGTGGATCCATGTCTTCGGAAGGAAGACAAACATCTCCTAGCAAAGTTTTCAGTGTACTAATATAAGTGCAATTTATCTTCTTTTTTTCTTGTAACAGAATGTATTTGACTCTTACACAGTCTAACTGTGAAATATTTGAGTTTTAGATAATTTTCAATTTATTTTAGCAGCCTTTGAATCAAATAAGCTATTACTTGAGTGTGATTCAAAATGGGCCATGGGAAGAATACGTCCCACCATATTCTTGTTGTACCAAAAATAAAAATCCGTTTTTAAAAATATTACTCCTTACTTACTTTCCCATTCCGAGAACAGAAACTAAGAAACAAAAATATATCTTGCACTGCACCAAAAATTGGAGGGTTAAATAATTTCAAAGAAGTTAGAAATTGATCGAATATCTCTCTTGGTAAATGATTCCTATCCATAATTTCTCTTCCTTTGAACGGATCTGTAATCATGAAATCCAACTTCATATTCATATTATGAAGATTATTACTTCAAAAAGTTCCATTCAGGCTTTTTCGTCTATAAAAATCATTCCACTGCGCCACTCTTCTAACAGCAAGGAACATACCATTCAGTCAAGGCGCTCGTCTCTTCACCCCTGAGTCTTCCCAGCCCAAAGCTTGCAACATTTTCCTTAAAGTAAATTTGTATCCTCGTCCCGAGGTGATTCAGCCCTTTTCAGGCACTCCTCCCATTGGAGGTGAGCTACATGTACATACCAGCCCTCCTGCCAATCTTTAAATGTTTCCAGATAGGTGTAGGAAGTGCACGTAGAAAAGAAAAGACAGGTGACTAGTCAACTGTCTGACTTCTAGTTCAATATCTTCATTTTCTCTTCTAGTGAGATGTTGTCTATCCTAGGTCAATAACTTCAATTTATTTCCGTCTTTTCAAGTAGTTTGTCTATCCTAGTCCAAATTTGGACCTCCCTAGGTCAATAGCTTCAATTCATTCCCGTTTCTTCTAGTGGTTTGTATATCCCAGTCCAAATTCAGACCTGCTTATATCAGTAACTTCAATTCGTCCCCGTCTCTTCTAGTGTTTTATCTATCCTAGCCCAATTTCGGATCATCCAAGGTCAATAGCTTCACCGAATTCTCGCCTCTTCCAGTGAGAAGTTGTCTATCAAAAACCATAGTCTGACCTCTCTATGTCGATAGCTTCACTTCATTCCTGCCTCTTCCAATGAGAGGTTGTCTATCCTAGTTCATAGTCTGACCGCTCTAGCTCAACAGTTCCACTTCATTCTCGTATCTTTCAGTGAGAGGTTGCCTATCCTAGTACACAGTCTGACATCTCTAGGTCCATAGCTTCACTACATTGCCGTCTCATCCAATGAAAGATTACCTATCCCAGTCCAAAGTTTGACCTACAGTATCTAGGTCAATAGCTTTACTACATTCCCGCCTCTTCAAGTGAGAGGTTGTCTATCCTAGCCCATAGTCTGACCACTTTAGGTCAACAGCTTCACTTCATTCTCGTATCTTCCAGTGAGAGGTTGCCTATCCTAGTACACAGTCTAACCTCTCTAGGACCATAGCTTCACTACATTGCCGTCTCATCCAGTGAAAGGATGTCTACCCTAGTCCATGGTTTGACATCCCTAGGCCATTATCTTCACTGAATTCTCGTCTCTTCTAGTGAGTACACTGCCCGCCCTTTCTAGGTCAACAGCTTCACTTCATCCTCTCGTCTTTTCTAGTGATAGGATGTCTTGTAACAGCTATACGGAGAATATCTGACACGATAAATGTCATGCCCACGCGTAAAGCCGATGGTCCAATACGTGATATTCGTGCAGAGGACCGCATGTTGCAGTAGAACTTAATGCTGAGGACCCCGGTAGGAAAACGCCTATTCGCCAATCGCGGAAGTGGTTGAAGTGTCCCATTGGACTGTCCTGCGAACATTACGGGAAAACTGGCAATATCCGTTCCATCCGAAGTATATTCAACACTTACCGGAGAGAGATTGTGCACCTCGCACGGATTTCTATGAATGGGTCCATCGTCAACCCGAAGACGTCGTAAATCATATTTTGTTTACAGATGAGGATTCGTTTATGAGGAATGGCATCTTCAATTTTCATAACACGCAAGTGTACTCGGAGGACAATCGCCGTGCTATGAGATGTTGCCATCACCAGGTTCAGTTTTTCATTAATGTTTTGATTGGTAAGTTGGGAAGCATTGCCACTGGGCCTGTCGTATCACCTCATAGACTGACTGGCATATCATACCTGCAGTTTCTGGAAGGCACGCTACCACTACTACTAGGGGATGTTCCTTATCATACTCGACAGCACAAGTGGCTCCGACATGATTGAGCACACCCTCAAATTACCAACTCAGTGCACCGCCACCTGGACGCCACCTACCCGCAACGATGGATTTGGCGTTTGGGCCCTACCTGTTGGCTGGCAAGAAGCGCCATCTAACCCTCTTATATTACAGTTATCCATCGCTTGTTCACAGCTTAGTTGGCGCAATAAACTTGGTGGGTGGTGGCGTTAAATCGTGCTCACTTTTTAATACATTAATTTGAATTACGTATGCCACAGAGTGATATACTCTAAATATTTTCTGGAATTAAATGAAAATATTTGTTCATAGTTTACGTGAATCAACTGCTGAAATGTAGTAAGTGGCAGGGAGGGATTCAGCTAGGTGAAAATGTGATAAGCAGTGCCGAAAGGCTGCAGTTTAACATCTTAGAAATTTGTATTAGGTGCAATGAGTATGGTTTGAAAATTATCCTTTCCCAGACTAAATTTATGCCAGTAGGTAAGAAATCCAAGAGAAAAGAATGTCAGATTGCGTTAACAAAGATGGAACAGGTAGATAATTTCAAGTATTTAGGATGTTCTCCCAGTATGGTGAGATTGAACCAAGGTGCAGTACCAACGCATCGAGCTTGCAGTTGCGATCAACAGTATTCTGTAAGAAGGAAGTCAGCTCCCAGATGAAACTATCAATACATCGGTCTATTTTCAGACCAATTTTGCTTTACGGGGGTGAAAGGTGTGTGGACTCAGGATACTTTATCTGTAAGTTAGAAGCAGCACACATGATAGTAGCGAGAATGATTGCTGGTACAAACAGGTGGGAACAATGGCAGGAAGGTACTCGGAATGAGGAGATAAAACTAAGTTAGGAATTAACTCTATGGATGAAGCTGTAGGCATAAACCGGCTTCGGTGATGGGATCATGTGAGGCGAATGGAGGAGTATGGGTCACCTGGAAGAATAATTGGCTCTGTTATGGATGGTAAGAGCTGAGCTATTTCACTTTCATTTTCATTGTCATTTGAAATTTCTGGTGGTTTCACTAAGTCAGCAATATCGTCAGCAGAAAGTTCCTGAAACTCTGGCTCTTCTTAGTCCGTTGCCATTAGTTCTGCTTTGAGAGTACCCTTTGGGAAGATGTTCAAGGGTTTCCTCTATTGATTGGGCTGAGTGGTCTTCTCCAGCTGAATCAGCCCCAAGAGTGATTCCAGCGTGTGACCAGCAGTTCCTTATTGTTGTAGCTAAAACTTCTCCCCATGCATCTTTGAGGTAGAACACAGCATCCTTTAACGACAAATTGACGAATGAATTACCAGCATTGATCTGTTGATTTTTTCGCTTGATACTGCCTATATTATGCTTTAAAACTTTTGATTATTCGTGCAATCATAGGCTGAAGATATCCCGTGTTTTGAGGAGGAAGAAATTCCACCCTGATGTTGCTGCAGGCCTTCCGTCTGAGCAGGGGTCGCTTGGTAGGCCATGGCCCTTCGGGGCTGTTGCGCCATGGAGGACGGGGGAGCTTATATTAGCTGAAATTTTGGCACGTGGCGCATTGTTAAGCATGAGTAAAACACTACGATACTTGATTCTCTTATCATTGTTGAAACCTTTGATCCATTTGTCGAATTTGACAGCTGTCATCCATGCCTTTCTATTATTTCTATGGCCAACGTGCACGGATGGCTTAACATGTCTGAAACACCGAGATTTAGCAGACTTACCGACCACTGCTACCTTTGTTTTATCACTTACGTTGGCAATGGCACAAATCACAACGGTTATTCTGTCCTAGTATTTCTTCCAACCCCTTACAGTAGCATTTTATATTTTTTTTCAGATTGCATACGATAAAATAAAGCAGTTTCATCTATATTGAACAAATCACTTACATCACATATATTAGTGATTGCCGCAGGGTTTTGCGGCACTCTTTTATAAGCATCAGATCGACTTCTGACGTCTCCCCGTGCTGCACATGCAGCGTCATCCCAAGGCGCTTTTTGAAACGAAATAGCCAACCATTGCTATATGCCACGCCTGTAATACCTAATTTGTAATCAACAAGCCTTGTTTTTCCTTGTTTACCTCATCACTTGCAGTTCCGTTTTTCACGTTGACTGGGGATGTACAATTAACCAAAACTTATTCCAGCTTTTCACAAGTAGCACATTTCAGTTCATTGGCTGACAGAGATGTTTCTTCCGACCACTTACGTTTATCACTTATAATGTTTCTAACAATCCGTCAGCTTATAGTTTTCACACACATCAAGAAAAATGGTTTGTAGTGTCCTATGGACTAGGAGAAGGATACTATTCCTCCTGCTTCCCTCTTACACTTACTGTCGCTCGTTTATTCATCGTAGAAATTTGCGCGTACAGGGCAGATAACGCAGACAGGACAGAAGTTCGTAAAAGGTAAAGGTGAGTTACTGCGGAGCTCTTTTACCCTCAAATTACCTTTTCCAGGGTTTCAAGGCTACTCTCAGTGATAGAGCCGTAAGAAAATCCCCATGGTACGCTATAATCGTCCTCCCAGAGCAGATAAAGTCAATCCCTTGCACTATGTCCAACCACCCTGTTCACATTCCTAAAGGATTAGTTAAGAGCCATGTTTCCACTTGAAGATAAAGTTTCCGGGTTTCTGCAGATAATTTTAAATCAACAGTTGGCGACATATCGAGTACTCTTCTAACACACCGCGACTCTTCTGTACCTGTGCTACCAATGGCGATGGCGGTATGTGGGGTGGCATTATTTCGAAGTAGTTACTCGAGGTAGTTGCTCATCATGGAAGAAGAGTGGCGGTGTAAAGAGAGTTACTATTTCCTCTTCTGGGGGTACATGAAATGTTAAATGTAACACAGAAGATTGGAATACTTACAATAGCTCCGGGAGTGTGTCTTGGAAGCTGCTCAGGACATTGCTCCAAACCACGAGGTACTGAAGCGGGCTCAGGAGAATTTTCTCCGAAGGTGCAGAACATGTATTACCGAAAATGGTGACGGACATTCTGAACACCTAATTTAACGATGTGCACGATTTTCCACGACCAATCTGGTCGAGTGTGTCACTCTCTAAAACGTACACAATCTCTTTGCCATTATGTACACATTTTTTGAATTAAAATGTTCAACTGCGCTTAGAGCTTTACTTGACCTATACTTTTGCGATCATAAGCCACGGGACCTTCATTTTTATGTGGAATCCAACCCATAGGACTTTGAATTTCCTTTCGTAAATCCCATATTCATTGGCAGGGAATCGAACCCGGACTGCCTTAGTGAGAAGCGAGGAGCGATGCCATTGGAATTGTTTATATAACCCCCCGTTTAATTCCATTTTCCTTCCGGAGTCACGAATTGTAGGGGTTTTGACATAGAAAATGCTGCGTGTTAATGTGGTGGTGGTGAGTTACGTGTCGTGTCGTGTCTTGAGTGCTGCGTACAAACGTTGAAGACAACAGAAGCACCCATTCTCCGAGCCACAGGAATACCCTTGCTGGCCCAGACGGGAATTGAACCAGGAGCCTCAAGGACGGAAGGCCATTCAGCTATGCAACCGGTAACTTGTCTTCTCCTTATGGTATTACTTATTAACGGGCTAATCAATCCGAGCGGCTTGGCGCAGTTCACTATTCCGGTGAGTTTGTTGAAATCGGATGGTGAGTTGTTCGAATCCCACTGACGGCCGTCTCCCATTTTCACTTTCAAATTACAAATAAGGGACAGGAGTCATCATCACTGGAACAAGCCAAGTTAAGCTTAATATCGTACTTACCGAACGGTCATTACATTTGTTAAATTAAAGCGTGAAGTTACGCCCTACAATGTCACAAAACTGGGTCAATGCACTCGTGCTAGTCGTTCCTCTGGAAAGAGTATATCGTCGCTGCCGGGAAAAGACCTTCTATGTGAAATACTTTAGCTTAGAATTTTGGCCGGTAAGGTTCTAACATCTAAGGTGCAATATTGTGTGAATATTGTCAAGGCATTCTCGCTCTTCATAATGTATGTGCTGCGGGTCAGTATATCTCCAAAACTGTTATCACATAGGAGGTTTTGCCCCGGCAACGACGATATGCATGAAGTTATTGTTTTTGTTGACAGCGGACATTTGACCACGAAGATAAAACAGTAGACAGCAATCGGTTTGAACAATTGCACACTTACCACGGCAGCCTTCATCAGTAGCGACCACCAGCTGCTCCAGCTGCTGCGTTGCAATACTTGAAATTTCCAAAACACGACTTTCATTAAGAACGGTGCAGGCTACAGACCTGAAACTTGCGACATTGATATTCTCCCTCCAAGATCTATCACATTACTTGCGTTAATCTGGTTCATATATTACCTTCCATCCTGTATAGTTCGATGAAAGCTGTGTTATTCAAATTCCATAGTGGAATGTTTTAAAGGTCGGAAGTAATCAAAGAACCTACGACGGCTTATTCGTGTGTAAAGACCATTATCGCTTATGCTTGCACCGTTATTCAGTGACAAGTTAATCCAGCGGGCATTCCAGTGTTGATACCAGATTATTTAATTGATAAAACTGTACATTTTCATCTTTTCTGGATGAAAATGAATGTATGTTTAAAAAACAAGTTCCCCGAAAATAAAAAAGTATTTCAGTTGTGGCGTGGCTGGGAAATAAAGAAAAAATAAAATTATTCACTTGAGCGAATCGTGGTGAAATGTCAATTATTCACAAAAGTCCTTTGTGACGGTGTAAGTGGAGCAATCAGGAAATTAGCCTCTTACGCTAGTCTTTTTTTTGTTTTGCTATTTTGCTTTATGTCGCACCGACACAGATATCTCTTACGGCGACGATGGGAGAGGAAAGGCCTAGGAATTGGAAGTAATCGGCCGTAGCCTAAATTAAGGTACAGCCCCGGCAGTTGCCTGGTGTGAAAATAGGAAACCACGGAAAACCATCTTCAGGGCCGCCGACAGTGGGGCTCGAACCCACTATCTCCCGATTACTGGATACTGGCCGCACTTAAGCGACTGCCGCTATCGAGCTCGGTACGCTAGTCTCTAGAGAAAACATATCTCCTCTCCGAGAACTATATGAGTGGACTGTGCGTAATGTTCAACGAATTTTGTTTTGTTTTGATATGTATGAAGAAGATCACGAAGAGGAAGTCCGTTAATTAAATGACAAAATGTTTGTTGGACTAAGGTCAGTTCCAGGAATACGGAGCATTCTTTTTGTTTTTCCTACTAATGAAAATAAAATTTAAATAAGAGCATTCTCCCCTTCATCTGCAGCTCCTAGAAATATGATACCCGACACGAAACAAGAATTCACAGCAGAGAGATTTAATTCAGCGTGGAGCACTGCAACACTGACATCGCGCCGTTCAGCAACTCTGCTAGTTCTTATTTTTTAAAGACACATCTTTTTAAGATTACATAACGAAATTTCTAAATTTTTAATAAAATACCATGATAATGAAACATTGTTACGTATTTCTGATTATTGAAATACCCAGGATAAAGTAATAAGTAAGGGCGTGAACTGAAACTGGATAAATTCATTCATCTACAGTGATGTGAAAAATATCTGATTATTTAGTAATGTAACTTGTAGGGTACATAAACCCCAGAGAATATAGAATAAATAAAATAAAAACAGACTCAGTGTTGTTTGGATTCCACGGCTTACTGTTCTCTTTGGAATGATTCGTGTTTGAGATAACTTATCATGCAGTGAAATTTGTCAATATGCCATTTCATTCTGTCTATTAGTGGGCACCGTAGACCAAACACCTCCAGAAAGTAATCTGCTATTTCATTCAACTGCATGAAAATGAAAAGTTAATAAATCACCTGCAGTCCACCTCTCTCAATTCCGAAGACACCCCTCATGAGACTTTAAGGAACGGACAAAGCAATAGGTGAGAAGTAAGACACCTTGTAATCGCCCGAAATCCCAGGAATGTGGCTATAAAATGAGATGCATTCATTGTTGAGAGAACAACTTATACCATCATAAAAATGCGCACGTACTATAGATATATCCTAACAGTCTGTTAAAACATATCAATAAGCAATGTTTACAGTTTTACACTCAGGAAGACCGGAAGCCAACTACTGCTTGTACCTTGCGGCGAAAGAAACGGAAGGCTCAGTACTTGCTTCACTCATATAAAGACAGTCTGTGTTACACTCGAGCGCACCCTGGAATTTAAAACTCCCTGTTACAACACTATGTACAAGATATGTGCTCGTAGTAACACCGTAGGAAATTGGCGGACGGTGGAAGGTGAGCACAAACAACAACTCTGAGAGTATTTGCCATTTGGAAGTGCGACTCTTTAATTTGATTGCCATCTTCATTCTTGAGCTTCTAATACTAGTTCCCTCATCTGTCGTGCAGTTTCTAGAAAATACAGATATCAAAGTTTTATGACTAAATTTTGTCATGATGTCGTCAATTAGTTACGCTCAATGCATTTCCCCCATAATACTTTTTCATTGTTTCAAAGGATGTTCTGGAGGAGCAGCGTAAATTGCTTCAAGTACTGGGAAGTATTTTCCAGTCCTAACACCCATATTTATTAGTTGGAAGTAACAGAACTGAGGCTAGCGAGAATGATATCTGGTGCAAACAGGCGGCAACTGATGCAGAATAGGAAACGGATTGAGGAGGTAAACGTTAATTTAGGAGTGAACTCGATGGATGAAGCTGTACGTACAAGCTGAATCCGATGATAGGGACCAATGAGGTGAATGGAGCAAGATAGGTTAAATGAGAGAATAGGGGACTCAGCCACTGAGGGTTAAAAAAGCAGAGGGAGGCCAAGATGATAATCGTTAGACACAGTTTTCAATGATTCACTGATAAGAGATTACAGAGCTGGTTGCAAATCGAGGAGGGGCGTCTAGTAAATCTATATTTGCTTGCAGGCTGAACGCCGAACGACATTACAGCCTGTTATGAATATGTATGTATCTTTGTGCGTACGCATTTATGTCTGTCTGTATTTTATATAACCATTTATTCAGCGTACGCCCCATTACATTACAGTAATACTACATGCTTTGAGCAATCACATTACACAATGTAACTTATTTTTCTAATTACATATAAGATACATTCTTATTTCTATGGCTGTTATAATGTACATTTAAACGTAATGGACGTTTTCACAGTTGTTCAAATACTATTTAAGTTTATGAAACGTAGAACTAACAAATAGTTGTTGACTAACCTGCTCTTGCTTATGGCCATGAATCTGTACCTAAAATACCTTCAATTGAAACGCTTCTTTCTATGGTACCTCAATTAATTCATACTGTATTGGCATGTAGGACTATCTAAAATAAGTTCATAATTCCCACGAACCGTTACCATTGCGGTGAAATTTGGCGCTAAATAAGTTCGTTGGGAAAGTCTGTCTTTTACCTTGGGAAAAAATTATTGTGTTAGTAAACCCTTAGACATTTGAGCCCATTCACTCTGCAATTTTCGTAAGTTCTCACCTTTCAATTCCTTAATGAAGAAAGTTTCAGAAATGTTGCTATAACACTCTCTAATTTCACTGTTGTGCGCTACTTCCTTGACCAGATGATCCGCGAGCTCGTTACCGTAATTCTCAGCGTGGGCTTTAATCCAGGTGAACTCAATTTTCCAGCTGTTAGTTGCAAGCATCTTTGCTTTCACATTGATTTAGTGAATAACGTGGTTGTAGTTGTTGTTACATTATAATAAGCCTATAGTTATTTTACTGTCAGTAAATATCATAGCTTTACGTGAGATATTTTCCTTCATTAACAATGTTTCAATTGATTCAGGTGCTCTCAGAATATTCAAACATATTTTACCCACTTTAAATTGTAATTGTCGTGTAAGTTTAATTTACAAATTTATAGCTACTAATAAACCAACTCCAATGGTTCTCTTCCTTCCATCTGTGAATATTTGATGGGTGTAAAATTCTGGTTCTTTGAACTCACTAATTGCGATCTTTTCTGCTGGATGTAATTTGTGTTCAATTCCCACTGCAAGGCCTATTAAATTATTTCGTATCATTTCTTTCAAAGCTCTGTATACTTTTGCACTCTCTCCTGCTTTAATAACAATAGGAGTCAGTTCTGTCAGAATACACAGTGGTTCGTTAGATAAAGACTGGAAACCTTCGCGACTTTGATGTTAATAAGCCTTTGCACTCTTACGTAAATTTTCCTGGTGCATTCCATTGCTCCTATCCGTACTGGTGCTCCATACAACAGCAAAAGTTGTGTTGCTCCTTCATATATTACATAAGAGCCTCATATTTTAGCGCCTCAACATACTTCCGCTGATTTTGACAATGCATGAATTAATTCCGTACACTTCTCAGCTACATAGTATATATATTGTAGCAGGAAAATTTGTCGGAATAAGCAGCATGAGAAAGGTCTTAGGTTGTGCTCGATTCTTAGGAGCCGGTACAGAGAAAGGAGTTCGCTGGGCGAAATAATAAATGTTATTTTGCAAAATTAAAATGTATTCAAATGACTTGGCGCATAAATAACTTCATTAATATTTCGTATTGAAACTTGGAAATTAATTGCAAATATCTTCTGTCAAGTTTATTCTTGAATGTTTCAATCAAAATTTTAATTCTGAAAATTCTTGCGATAAAATTAAACTTGAACATGAACTTATTTCCTTCATGAATTTTGGTAAAGTAAATATCACCTCTATAATGTTCTGGAATAATCTTGTAGTCTTTTTAGACTATTCTCTTGTAAGGCCTACAGTCTCTGTAAATCATTCACTGATAATGCCTACAGTCTTTATAAGTTAAGCACTTCGCAATATTATTTGAATAACCTACAGTCTCTCTAAGATGAAATTACTTTAAATCTCCTAAAGTCTGTTTCATTCATCACTTGAAATTATCACTTGAAATTAAATTATCACTTGAAAGTAAATCGGCACTTGTAATTAGATTAGCACTTGATGTTAAAGTAGCACCTGAAAAAAGTGCCTTTTTCCGGAAGTTCGTAAATGTCTAGTGCTATGAATGGTTTTAAAATAATCACTGTTTTTAATAGTTCAAATGTTTAATGTTAAATGCACTCATATCACCTGAATGTTCATGACGCTGGAAATGGGGAATGCAGTTCTATGAACAACATCTGGAACTCCATCGACTTTGTGAACACCAGGTTTTACCACGTACCATATCCCACATTGTACCACGTTCCATTTCCCACGCTGTACCACGTATCATCTCCCACGTTGTACCACGTACCATCTCCCACGTCGAGTCAGATGATAGGTTGATATGAGGATTAAACTCTCGGTCATGATTTCTGGTGTCACTTTATTGTGAAAACACACGAGAAAGTTCAATTGACGATAAATTGTGAGTGTTAAAAATAGCACTATCTGATGAAGTGAATATTAGTAAGTCACTGGTAAACAGTACTCAGAATCGCATTTCGAATCACAGTCTGTTACGTAAAATTCAAAGTAATAATCACACTTTGATATAATTATGGCTTTTTGGTGAAATTGAAGCACAGTCTGAAACATTTATGGTTTCGAAGCACACATCACTGTTCGAAAGTTTCCACAGTTTTAGGTAGTCACACCTTCTAAGCATAGTTCAAGTAATACGAGTTTTTGTAACACTGTTCAAATAATTCATTTACACATGAGAATAATGTTTCTGTCAGTCAGAACGCGTTGTAGTGGGCTCAAAATAAAACCTGAATTTCAAAGCATATTGGAATATCAAGTACCAGTTCAGTCCATATACTACACACGTAAGATGTATTCAAATGTTTCTAATTATTTTTAACACAAATATAAAGGGGATATTATGTGTTATTTCACTTCACTGGAGTTAATATTTCATGGAACTGTCATAAAGTGTCCTTAAGATTTACTAAGTTATTTGATACCACAGTTCAAATACAAGTAATATTGGGAAAAACTGTCCCCACTCACATACGACAAAAACTAAGTTTCGAGTTCTCGAAATACGAGAAGTTCTGATATGTCACTGTCCAATGTTAAACACTCATATAGCACATGTAGAAATTTTAATAAGCACGGAGATGTCACCAAAATGTTAGAGTTCAACTTAGCGTACGCTGGATTTTTCTAAGTCCGTAGCACTGCAGAAATGTTATAAGTTACCGAAAATATTAGAGTCCGTCTTAGCACACGCCGGATTATTTCTAAGTCCGTAGTACTGCAGAAATTTTATAAGTACGACGACTAACTTCGCGTAACGCGACAATGTTCCAGGTTCGACACCTGCACGCGGCGACCGTACAATCCTTCATAGTTGAGTTGTAGATTGCAACTGATTATACCTCTCTCGTCATGGCGCTTATATACCCGAAGTTGAGGCTGGCTCTCTGCTTCTCGAAAAAATGTTCCCTTTCCGCCTCAGTATCGTGAAAATCTGGTGAGCTGGCTGCACGTGGAGATTACGTCATCCGGCCTGCTCCCCGCCTGTGACACACATAGCTTGCAGCTGTGTCTAGAACATTCACCTCGCACGCTGTCTTCAAGTACTAGCGCCTTCATGTCGCAAATAATTTGCGAATTAAAAATACGATGTGCCAGGCCGTAGGCATTCCTGGTACAATATACATATGTAACGCATAATGTTAAGTTTATCCAGTCGATTGTTTCCAAGGTACTATTGCTGACGCAGATCTCCATCTCCTTTTCTTCTCTTCGTTTTCTCCCCGTTATGAGGATAGTCTCTGATTTCTGTTCATTGAAATACATTTTACCTTGCCAGTTTTTTCATTTCCAAGTTCGTATTGCATTCCGATTTTTCCACGGTTTCCCACTTGATGGCCAATATCAAATCGTCTGCGAATGCCACTGCTATTGTTCGTTTTTTAAAAATTCAAGGTTGAGCAAAGAGTTGTATTGTATATTTGAAAAATGTCGGACCACAGGACGAACCTTGTGGGCAGCCTCGTAAAGTTCGCCATTAACAGTCAATCAAAGCTGTTCTTTGACTGAAATAACCCCCTGCCAGATTGTTTATATTTTAGGACATCTCAAGTCTCTTAAAGCTTTCAGAATATCTGTCTATCTGTCTTTCTGTCTGTCCGTCTCTCTGTCTGTATGTATGTATGTATGTATGTATGTATGTATGTATGTATGTATGTATGTATGTATGTATGTATGTATGTATGTATGTATGTATGTATGTATGTATGTATGTATGTATGTATGTATGTATGTACGTATGTATGTATGTATGTATGCATGCTGTCCTCAATCAGGGAAGGATTTCTGTGACAGTTCTTCCACTGAGGGACCACTAACCCACCTAAAGGAGCTCATCCACCTGAAGTTGTAGGCTTCCTCAGGGATTCAGGTTATATTTACCGCCACCCGACGCTCGGCGTAACTAGGTGATACATACATTCATACATACATAATACATACATACATACATACATACATACATACATACATACATACATAGATAATCATTCAAAAATGTGTCTAACCACTATCGTCTTGGCCTCCTTCTGCTTGTATTACCCTTCATAGCTAAGTCCATTATTCTCTCAGGCAACCTATCTTCTTCCATTCTTCTCGTATTATGTACCCACATGTTCGACGGCAGCATACGTGGTGATCCGTTGATGGTCATTACAAAAGTCAGATCGGTTTTATTTTGGTTACCGGCTGGTGGAAATCTTCCGTCATCGATGCAAAAGCTTACCCCGGTTGAGATTGCGGCACAGTGCACAAACTACACTTTACGGCTTTTAAATTTAATCTCAGAGAGGTGCACCATGTTCCTTGTCAGATAAAGAAACTCGAAGGTGGAAACCTCAATAGTTCTGGATAGGAAATACAAAAAGCCTTAATGAACACCACAATAGGACACAGTACTGATGCAATGTCCATATGGGAAGACCTTAAACAAAATTTAATGTCCATTGCAATGATCATTCTTGCACAACACAGAGACATCGTAAGTGCTGGGATAATGATCAAACGTGGCAGCTTATTGTACATAGAAAACAACTAAGGAAGCAGGCTTGTCTCGTGAAGTTCAGTTCAATTGCCGCCAAGACAAACACAAATATATTTCAGGAATCTGTGAAGATACTGAAGCTCATTATCATCAGAATGGAGCTCGAGATCTGTATCGTAATGTTGCACAGCTGTCAAATTAATTCAAAACATGAGTGTGGTACAGAGAAGATATTAATGATCATAAGATACATGGCTTTGGAAATGTACAAGACCGTCCTGTGAAGTGTTGTTAAAAGAAGAGATAATGCAGCCAATGCTGACTGATAGGCGAGATTTTGGAAGAGAACCAAACATCGTACTCAAAGAGAGAAAAAAACGGTCAATCGCATCATTGCGACCACACAAAGCACCTGATGCCGACAATATTACAGTTGAATTTTTGAAGGAGACTGACGATATTGGTGCTCAAATTATCACAAAATCTGCAATAAAATCAGGAGAAACAGCAAAAAGCCAGCTGACTGTGTTACATCCAACTTTGTTCCTCAGTGAAATGTGATGATTACAGGACCTTGCCTCTAATCTCCTCCCCTGCGAACCATGTGACGTTGACGCGGCGAGGATGCTTGCGTATCCGAAAGAAGCAGATAGCCGAGCCGCAGATGCTACCATATCGGATGGGTATCTGTTGAGAGACCAGACTAAGGAATGGTTCATCGAAAGGGGAGTAGCAACCTTTCGGAAGTTACAAGGGGGGGCAGTCCAGATGATTGACTGATATGGCCTTTTAATAATACTCAACATGGCTTAGCTGCGTTGACGCTGCTGCACGGCTGAAAACAACGGAAAACTACAGTCGTAACTAACGCCCGAGAACATGCAGCTCTCTCTGTACGAATGATGTACTGATGATGGCTTCCACCCGTGTAAATTATTCCGGAGGTAAACTAGTCACCCATTCGGATTTCCGGGAGGGGACTACACGAGACGGGGCGATTATCAGGAAGATGGAGGAATTATTGTCGACAAGATAGACACCAAACCAATGCCCACCACAATAGCGCAGGTCTATATGCCTACTAATTCAGCGGATGATGAGGAAATCGAAAGAATATATGATGTGATAGAAGATTTAAAACAATATGAAAAGGTGAAGGGAATCTAACTGTGATGGGAGATTGGAATGCAGTGGTAGGCCAAGGAAGAGAAGGTAATGGAGTAGGATAATTCGGAATGGGACAAAGGAACGAAAGAGGAAGTCGGCTGGTTGAATGCTGCACAGATCATAATTTATTCCTTGCTAACACTTGATTCAAACACCACAAACGATGGCTGTACACATGGATGAGACCTGGAGACATTGGAAGGTATCAAGTAGACTTCATTATGATTAGTGAGAGATTCAGAAACCAGGTGTTGGATTGCAAAACATTCCCAGGAGCACAAGTAGACTCTGACCACAATCTGTTTGTCATGAAATGCCATCTGAAACTGAAGAAATTCAAGAAAGGAAGGAATACAAGGGGATGGGATCTAGACAGTTTGAAAGAAAATAGTGTGAGGGAATGTTTCAAGGAACGTTTAACACAAGGATTAAATGAAAACGCTGAAGTAATCACAGTAGAGGAAGAATGAACAGTCATAAAGAATGATATCAGCAAGGTGGCTGAAGAAAATTTAGGAAGAAAGGAAAGATCAACTAAGAAACAATGGATAACTCAAGAGATACTAGACCTGACTGACGAACGGCGGAAGTACAAGAAAGCAAAAAATAAGGAGGGAAAAATAGAATACAGGCGAATAAAGAATGAAGTAGATAGAAAGTGCAGGACAGCTAAGGAAGAATGGCTGAAAGAGAAGTGCAAAGTTGTTGAAGGTTGTTTAGTCCTAGGAAAGGTAGATGCTGCATACAGGAAAATCAAGCAAACCTTGGGAGAAAGGAAACCTAGGTGTATGAATATTACGAGCTCAGATGGAAAACCACTTTGCTCACTTCAAACATTGATATAGGAATTAGAAAGATGTTTCTGAAGACTTTCATCGGGAGCGTGGCATTGTATGGAAGTGAAAATGGACGATAACTGGCTTAGAAAGAATATAGAAGCTTTTGAAATGTGGTGTTACAGAAGAATGCTGAAGGTGAGATGGATACGTCGAATCGTAAATGAAGAGATACTGAATCGAACTGGCATAAAAAGATCGGTTTGGCTACATTTGACGAGACGAAGTGATAGAATGATAGGACACATCTTAAGACACCCAAGACTTGTTCAGTTGGTTTCTGAAGGAAATGAAGGCGGTAAGAAGGTAGGGGTAGAGCAAGGTATGAATATGAAAACCAGATTAGAGCAGATGTAGGATGCAATAGTTACGTAGAAATGAAAATGTTAGCACAGGATAGGGTGACATGGAACGCTGCATCAAACCAGTCTATGGACTGATGACTCAAACAACGTATCTAATCTCACATGCTAGCCAGATCACGTTGTTTGTTCTGAGGGAGAGGTTGCAAACTCACCTTACTTCACACATTTTCCTAAAAATTCTGCTTTTATTAAAAGGAAAGGCTCCAGAGAACAGCTACCAAACATCCGACAACTAACTGAAACAAGTAGAGAATTCCAGCTTCCTATGATCATCTGCTTTTTAGATAACAGGACATCCTTTGACTGTGTTCAATGGGAAATGGAAGTTCCCAGGTATCTTGTCTGGTTGATAAAAGCTCTTTACGAGTCTAACAGAGCAGTTGTCAGGATATATGGCAAGGTGTCAAAACAAAAATGAGGTGTTCTCTGAGGCTGTATATTGTCACCAGTGCTCTTAAATATTTATGGTGAGTACATCATGAGAGCTGTACTGAACGAAGGGACTGGAGGATTTCCCATTGGTGGCAGGAACGTATTAAATCTCTGGCACGCAGTTGACACCGTACTCATTTCTGTGGATAACAGAGGTAATGGACCGTGTCAGAAATGAGAGCCACAGTTTAGGTTTGTAGATCAACATTCAAAAGTCCAAAATGTTGGTAGTCGGTAGAGCCGGAAAACGCACTGAAATCAACCCTTCCAGGGAAATGAAAACCATTTCAGAAATGCTGTACCTTGGAGTTATTATAACTTGCTATAACAGCTGTGATGTATTCAAGGATCGGCGCATCCGCGATTCAATACGACAGTGGGTAGGTGCATGTCTCAGTGCTAAGGGAGGGAATCTTGAACATTCCTTGGAAAAGAAGTTTCATACGGTATGCTAGTACGTGCTTTTCCTGGGTGTTTCCCATGTATTACGTAGACAATGAGTTTTAATATGGATATAAAGCTTTTCCAGTCCCGTGTCCATGTAACAGATTTTCTTCTTCTACGTGTGAGGAACGTGTCATGAGCATTTGGCTGACCTTATTGTTACATCACGGATGGCACGAGTCGCATCACCCCTACTCCATACTTCCACGACATGGTTGTCATGTATTTCAAAAAAGGAACTCAAATTGTGAAATACAAAAGTGATTTCAACTTTGTGGACAATACCGAAGTGAACTTCCTGGCCTCAAAATTCGAAAATCAAATGTCTTGCCCAGTCCTAAAAGTAAACGAAGATGAAACATGTATCAGCTGAAAAGAACTAAAATAGTCATGAAAATCGTGGTAGACTTATTGGAAGAAATAGACTCCTTTTTTGGGAAAACTTTCAAGTTTCTGAAGCAAACTAAAACCTAACCACATGGCGGAACAGCCACGGGCTAACCAGCGACCGTTGCTCAGCCCGAAGCTGTACAGATTACAATGTGTCATGTGGTCAGCGCGACGAATCCTCTCGGCCGTTATCTTTGGCTTTCTACACCGGGGCCACTAAATCATCTTCAGGTAGCTCCTCAATTGTAATCACGTGAACTGAGCGGACCTCGAAAGAGCACTCGGATAGAGATAAAAATCCTTGACCTGCCCGGGAATCGAACCCGGGTTCTCCGCGTAAGAGGCAGGCACGCTACCTTTACACCGCGGGGTCGGCACAGCAAAAACTAAGTCAGAGACCTGATATTTCACATGTTTCAACTGCTTTTGCTTCAAGTCGCAACTACACAGAGAGGTCTTATGGCGGCTTGGGAAGGAAGCGGCCGTGGCCTTAATTAAGGTACAGCACCAGCATTCGCCCGGTGAGAATTTTTGGAAACCACGGAAAACCATCTTCAGGGCTGCCGTCAACTGGGTTCGAACCGGGTATCTCCCGAATGCAAGCTGGCAGCTACAGTACGTGACTCAACCCGCGCAGCCACTCGCTCGTTCTTGAACTGTTAATACTACAATTGTTCATATTGATAGGTAAATATGTTTTTGTTTTCATTTAATTAGTGCTTTATGAATGTATGCAATAGTGGACTTTTCATTTCAAGCTATTTTTAAATTGAATTTAAAAAGTAGATTCTTCACAAATTGACTCTTGTTACAATCAGAATACGACTTGGTTGCCTCTCACCCATATTATATTAAGAAATACAACAGTGAGAGTTTCAGTGAAATACGATTGTTAAGTGTTTAGTCCAATATATAGCACTTAACTTTTACAAGCATTGGACCTAAAATTAGGTATGTGCAGTATAAAAAATTCTAGAGAAACTCCAGAGAAGTCATCGTATCTTACAACTATCTAATTATGTTCAGCAAAATAGGCGAATTTCATTATTCTAGAATAATTTTATTTGCAGATTCTACATACTCTACTCTATTTTTCAACATAGCCGCCAAGTTTGTTTAAAAACTTTTCATACCTTACAACTAAGTTTGGAATACCCTCTTCATAGAAACTTGCCGCCTGCTCCGATAACCAAGAATTCATGGCCGTTTTCATTTCGTCGTCATCATTGTTGTGGTTGCCGTGATGTTAGGGCTGGCGGAACATACGGTAATCGCTCGGCGCAAGACCAAAGCTGTAGGGTGGGTGGTCTATAACTTCCCAGCCAAAAGTGTCCAATAAACCTCGGGTCTGAGCTGCAGTGTGAGGCCTTGCATTGTCGTGGAGAAGGACAATTCCCTTTATCACCATGCCGCGTCTTGTGTTTTGTATCACTCTGCGTAGCTTTCTCAAGGTTTGGCACAGGGCGGGAGAATCAATAAACTTGAACACTTGAGCATGCACAGAACAGCACCGTACAGGTTAGCAACAGAGATGAAACTGAGCACCGTTGTTCCCGACGCACGCCAGCACACGACGCACACGCTCGTTGCGACACGCGCGCGAAGTACTAGTGTCTACAACAAAACGGCCCTTACTTAAGAAACACGCCTCGTATATAGGTAAACATGTGTAATTTTTTTCAATATAGAGTATGAAACGTTAAACTTTGACTTAAAGAATGATGCGTATTGTAATTTAGGAAACTGCTCATTTGACAAAAGTTTTAAGTTCTTGAGAGAAGCCCTCTAGACTTAGGGTGGCAGTATTCTTTTTCAAGTATTGAGGGATACTGTACCCCTTCTGTCCCAATGACCAGTAATTGAAAATGTTAAGATGAACTCCGGTGTACTAGAAGGCGATTTACCATCAGAAAATATCTACCCATCATTTACTCATTATCCTCATCATTATCTGAGGTTGAACATCTGTCTTTCCAGGCGGGAAGCTAATAACTCACCTGAGGGTCCTTGGTTTCATTCAAGCATGAATGTTAATTATATGATTGATCTTTCTTTCCTTATTCCTTAATTTGAGCCTACCAAGGAGAATTATAGATCAAAAACAAGAAAATGCTCTCTTCTCCCATTTTTCAATTAATATGCTATTTTCTTCATTGCTGAATTATGTTTTCATATAATATGCCTTTGCTGGCAGGACGTTGTGTTTACGGTGCACTATGTCTTCTGGTATGGGCTAGAGCAATATTGTTACTTTCATTGATCTGTCTCAGCTTTATCCTTGGCTTTGACAAGATGAAAGTGACTGAGGTATGAGTGATGCTAGTAATGCCATTCCTTATGCAGCCAGTCCCTGCTATGAATGGTGTGAAAATGTTGCTCATAGGGTCAGTTGGTGCATGCATTTCAGTGAGCTTGGCAGACTGATATGTAATAGCAACGGCTGGCTCTGTGAGGAAAGCAACGGGAAACTACCTCACTCCTCATTTCCCTAGTACGCCTCTTCAGTGATGCCTAGGCCATTTATGACAGCTGATGGCGGAGCTGTTGAGGATCCAACCAGCCTTCGGGCTGAGGACTAAACATACATACATAAGGTAAATAATAATATTTTGGGGTAAGCGCAAAGAGATTTTGTTCAGTGAACCAAAAAAATTACGACCGTTTAAAATATACAGTAACTGTAGGCTACCAAGAAGATCAACTTCGAATTAAAAGTAAAGTTAGAATAGTAACCTTCAAGTTAATGCAACTAAGATCATGATGGATGATTTGCTAATCCAGTTCGGATTGTAGGCATCACCTAACCCATACCTGAAAATCTTCCTTCGAGGATAGGTTAGCTAGTTACTGAGCACGTAAATACAACGAAAATTTATAATTTACTAGATATACGAACAAGTAACTTTAAATTAAATTACGCTATTCACTCGAAGATATTAATTATTATGTCACTAGGGTATTTATAACTTGAGAATGCATTTCCTGTGAGTGAATTGAGTTTTATAGCAGTAGGCACACTGTCTTGCAATAATGGGAACTTCGCTATCTTTAAACATTCTTGCTCAGGAATAAGCCTTTGCTTAAAACATTTTTCATTGAATGTAGACAATCTGCGGCTTATTTTAATCTTTTAATAAATGAACTTCCAAAAGGTATTCCAGGCAGAATCGTGTGTGGAGTAACAACACCGTGTTTATTACAAGCTAGTCTCTTTTCATTAACAATCCCCCAGACTCAGACTCTACATAAGCACATACATAGACGTTAGAACAACCGCTAGATAGCGTGTGGTATCGCCTTGAGTCCGTCACGTCTCCTCCCCACCCTGGTCGATTTCCAGAGGAACGACCAGCTGCAACGGTCGACTGATTCTGAAGCCGTCTGGCTGGCGTAGGACGATTGTTCGGATCATTCCACCTCTCTCTGGGTGAAGCTCCTCTATTCTCGCTCGTTTCCATACGTGTCGTGGCCAAGAGTCCTCCTGGAGGAGGGCAACGTCTCCGATCCTTAGCGAACCCTGTTGATTGTGTGGTATTTTCACCTCGTGGTAGCTTTGCAGCTGGAGAAGGTACTCTGCTTTCCAACGTTTCCAAAAATCTTGAAGAACTCGCTGCCTCGTTTTAAATTCCGATGTCAAATTTTTCCCTATGGTGGGTTCTACTCCAAACGGGATGGCTGTTAACCTTTTTACGACGAGAAAGTGAGGTGGGGTCAGAACATCGCCAGTGTTTGTGTCCTCGGTGATTGTTCTGATGTTAAGGGCGGCTTCTATGCTGACAAGTGTTGTGTACAAGCCTTCCTCGTCCTGCTGTGAGCGTCCTAGAACCTTCCTCAGGCATCGTTTGGTAGAACCGACCATCCTCTCCGAGAATCCTCCCCACCAAACCTCCCGTGGCGCGATGAAATTCCATTGGACTCCGTGGTAAGCACAGTAGTGATGCATACTGGGGTCTACCAAGACGTCTTCGAGGGCCATGAGTTCCTTAATCGCTGCAGAGAATGTGCGTGCGTTGTCAGAGTATATGGTGTGGGATATACCCCGTCGGCTAATGAATCTTTGCAAAGTCATCAGAAATTTTTCTGTTGACATATCGGTTGATAGTTCCAGGTGGAGTGCGCGAGTGGAGGCACAAGTGAACGGAACTCTGTACGATTTCTTAAATTCTCTGCCCCATTTAACATACAGGGGACCAGCGAAGTCCACACCTGTTACATAAAATGGCTCTGTAAGTTGTACACGATCAAGTGGTAGAGGGGCCTCTGTCTCGCTAAAGCGTGTGTTTCGAGCAATATTGCATGGTAGGCATGAATGGAGTACTTTCTTAATTGTTCGTCTAGCTTTGAGAATCCAGTATTCTTGTCGTAGGTTTCCTAATACGATGCGAACTCCTAAGTGGTGCAGTCGTATATGGGTGTGACTAATTAGCAATTTTGTGAAGCGGTGTTCACCATGCAGTATAATTGGGTGTTTCTGCTCGTTGGTCAACTCCGCACATTGGAGTCTCCCACCTAGTCGAATTACACCTTGGTCCATGGAGGGGTTGAAGCGTTCAAGCTTAGATGTATTAGGTAGCTGTACACCTCGCTGCAGTGCGCTTATCTCGGCAGGAAATTTTTCTCTCTGGACGTTTTTGATCCAGTATGTTCGGGCGGTTTGCAATTCTGCGGATGTCAATGCGTTAGAACGGGTTGTTTTATCTTTGAGAGCTTGGATGAATCGAAATACCCACACTGTGACATGTAGTAGTTTCCAGTAAGCGCTGAATATTAGTACATCTAGGACGGGTTCAGTAGTGGTGATTACGAACACATTTGGCAGCTTTCTGTTCTCTGGAAGTGGCAAGTGTTCCTTTGTTATGTTAGGTGGCCAAATGTCGCTGTGAGTACGCCAGCAGGGACCACACAACCACATTTCTAAGGATAGTAGCTGGACTGTGTCTATACCTCGCGTGAGATAATCTGCAGGTTTTTGGTCTCCAGGACAGTGTCGCCATTGGCGGGGAGTTGTGTGGCTAATTATATCTGTTACACGATTGGAAACGAAGGTCTTCCATTTGTGTGGGTCGTTTTTTATCCATCCCAACGTCACTGTAGAGTCGCTCCACAGAGTGGCCCTGTTGAGGTCGAAACCTGTTTCCTCACAAAAATAGCGCAGGAGGCGAGTGCCTATAAGTGCGGCGAGCAACTCTAATCTTGGAAGTGTCACCTTCTTCACTGGTGCTAGTCTGTTTTTGCTGCAAACTATGCGAGCGGGTGTAGTACAGTCCCGTGTTGACGTCACATAAATAATTGCTCCGTATTCCCTCTCAGAGGCATCACAGAATACGTGCACATGTGATTCGTGATTTGTCTGCCCCATCCCAATCCATCTGGGGATGTTTATAGATGATAGGAAGTGAAGTTTGCTAATCCATGAATACCGATCCTTTGCTACATCCGGAGGCAGTAACTCCTCCCAAGTTAAACCTCTAAGCCAGGTGTCCTGAAAGATTAATTTAGCAACAATTCCTACTGGTGCGAAAAGTCCAAGAGGATCGTAAAACTGGGCGGTGGCACGAAGAATGTTTCTCTTGGTTCTTGGTTTGTGCATAAAATCGCTAGCAATCTTCTCCTTGTTGGTGAAGAGACAATATTCAACAGTATTCCAGTCTCCTCGCAGAACGGACGTCACTCTCCTCTCCTCCAGCTTTTCCTTGCGCCATAACGTCTTTAACGGTTCCGAGTTAGTTGCCCATTTGGAGAGTGGGAGTTTAATCTGTTGTAAGAGCGCGGTGAGTTCCTGATATATAGCGATTACCTTTGAGTCATCATTAACACTTGCAGTGTCAACTAGCTCTGATGCAACTCTATATCTGTCCCGATTCAGTGTGACAGTTTCCCTTATAGTGGCCAACAGGAGGAATGGACTAGATGTCAGTCCAAAGGGCAAGCGTTTAATGCCATAGGATATCAGCTCGTTTGATGTGTCACAGGTTCCGTCCTCCCTCCACTCGACACGATACCATAGAAATCTCGTAAAATCTCTATCATCCTCGTTGAGTGTTAATTGTGGGAGTGCTTGTTGGCCGTCGCATACAATTGCCTTGGAGTGTTTTCTAAATCTTAACAATGTACCTAGAATTTCCGGTAACAGGTTAGGGCCGATTTCCAGCGTTCAGTGATGGAGAGTCTGTTTCGTGGGAGGATGCGTCGAAGACGACTCTGTATTTTGTGCCACTCGCGTTCGATTTCTTCGCAATGTGGTGGGGTTGGTAAAACACATCCCAAGAACAGTTGTTGTGAGGAACAGCCTCTACTTGATCTCTCCGTATATAATCTAACATGTGTTTATGGTAAATTGACTTCAGCTCATCATTCCTTTGTAGTATATTTTCTAATGATGAGAATCGCCTTTCTACTGTGGTGAAGTTGGAGGAAAGGGGAACGCCCTCTTTCCTAGGCAGGGAGACGACTCTCCTTCCATCTTTCTTACGGTTGGTGTTATGGAAATCTTGGAGAATGGCGTGATCCTTGGGTGACAGTGCTCGCCCTTTATGTTCCTTAATGCTGATGGTTTCCAACTCCCAATACTGACGTACACTGTCATCGGAGATTTCATCTACAGCAAATGAAATATGATGGACTATTACCTGGTTGACTGTAATGCCGGATCTGTTTCCGCTAACAACGTATCCAAATATAGCAGGCAGTAGAACAAGAGAATGGAATACTCTCATTGGTTGTTTCATAGTCACAATCTTCCAGTAGTGGTCTGCGTCTATGAGAACTTCTATCGGAAGTTCTCTTTCGTCCTCCGGATCTCCTAGTTTGAGTTTGTTGAGTGAAGCCAGGACCGTTATATCATGCGATGGCGTCGGTTGTGGTGTATAGGTGTTGTGACTTTCGAAAGAACCAACTGAAATATGACCATTAGTCGAAAATCCCATCATTTCAAATGAGACATTCCTTCTTGAATTTAAAGTCCTAGAAGGTGATTCAAAGGTGGTTAACTCTAATGTCAGGCTATGATTAACGTTGAGTTCCAACGAATCTATCAGAGAATGATGAATAAAGCTAGACTGACTACCAGTGTCCAGAACACAACGGGTAAATTTCAGTTTTCCTGTTGGTCCTTTGATCCACGTGCGAATAGTCTGAAGGTATGTGAAGTTACAAGCGGTGACTTCTATTTTGCCAACGGAAGAAGGCAGGGTGTCTGCTTTACTGCAGATAGATACCTGATGGAAACCCTTACACTGGTTGCAGGATGCCTTTCCTCGTTTGAAACACCTATCCTTATTGTGACCTTTCCTGAGACACAGGAAACAACGTTTTGCCGTCTTAAGTTTATCAGTTCTAACCTTGGGGTCTTGTATTTGTTGACAGTCTTGGACCCAGTGCCCTTCATTTTCACAATACACACAAAACGGTGCCGTTTCTCGCTTGCTTCTTCTCGCAGCATTGTTTGCTTTTGTGTTCACCTGAAAAGCGGCGGCTGTAGGTAAGTGAGGTGCTGCAGGAAAAAGATCTCCCCGTATTTTTTGTGCGTTGATAGTTCCTTCAACCTCTTCATTAAGGAATTCCGTTAGTCTCGAGAGATTCCCTTCTTGCGTACTGTGTCTTTTGGCGTGAATGAGCCAACGGCGACAGATGTCTTCCGGAAAGGCACGCAGTACCTTAGGAGCGAGTATCCTTCCGTATAAGTCCACGTCCCCTCCTAATGCTCGCAAGGCTTGAATTCGCCTGTGACATTCGATGTACGTATTGTTCAGTATTTCCGGGCTCTCTGAAGCTGCAACCTCAAGATTTTCTAAGAAATCTGGATGTGATTGGATAATTCTACTTTTATCCCCATATCGTGATATCAGAATCTGCTTAGTTTGTTCGCATGTGTCTCTTGTAACGGCTATCCCGTCGAATAGCCGCTTTGGTTCCCCTTCCGCGCAGAAAGACGTGTTTATTTGTGGTGGCTCTGCCTCCTGTCCCAGCTTTGCGACTGATCCAGAGCTCCTTCCCCCTCGCCTTATATAGCCGATTGGCCTGGCGCGTGTACAGGGGAAAGAAGCACTGGCGCAGCCGCGCTGGGGCAAGAGGCTACCGAGCCGTGAAACCCCTGAAGGGTGGTTTCACCATGCTGATTTATTTATAATATACAGTAGATAGGCAACTTAATTTGACATATACAAGTTTTTAAATACAAAAAGACACCAAAGACCTGTGGCCAATATAAATAACCCTAGAAATGTACAAATATACACACTTTCCGCTATGGGACTTTGCGCTGCCCGGCTGATTTCCTGGGGCTGCGTCTGCTGGGCTGCCGTCCTCGGATGTTCCTGCGTCGTCGTTTGGGCAGGGCCGGTAGTGGGCTGTCCCTCTCGCTGGAAGTCGGTGATGGCAGCGGACTCCTCCGTACTCGGGGGAATGAGGGCGGAGGAGAGGAGATCGTTGCCTTGTCTACTGTTGAGGTGCTGCTGCCACTGTGGCAGCTGCTGTCCCTCGACCTCTTCCGCCCCGTCCGCCGCGGCCCCTCCCCCTTGTTGCTGGGGCGCGGCTGACCGGTAGCCGCGGAAGAGGCTGGAATTGGAAGCCTTGTGGGAGCAAGGCAAGGGGCAGAGACTGATGAATTTCTGTCTACGGATGCCTCAAATTGTTCCCAAAACCAGGACCATTCATCGATCTTTCCCGTGGAAGATTGTAATTTTATCGTTGGTAACCTGACTTCTGGGACAACGTTGTGAACCGTTGGATTTGTAGAAGATTGGGTGGCGACATACATGCTATTTACAACTTGACTCTGCTCAAGAAGATGTTTCGCCCTTCTAATAGCTCGTTTGCTTTTGTCTGTGCACTCTTCTCATGCTATCGTATCTGCATTTTATTCTACGTCATCAAGCAGATCTTTAATGGAATCATCTAAGGCGAGTAAGTTGTCCAAAGCTTCGCGTAAACGTTCACTGAAATGCTCTAGTTCGTCAACAGGTGTGGAATGATCGAACGTATTTATTTGATTTATGAAGTGTGTGGCATTTTCTAGATGAGTTATTTGTTTACGTTTTAATTTTGAAAGATGCCCTGCAATTTCAGTCATGCTGATACTGGATTCTAGCTTGTACGTAATTTATAGTAGAAATGACGAATCTTCGTATTAGGTTTAGTTCCTAGAGAAGTGACAGATGACAGCACCAGTCAAGATGACCAGCGTGGATTTGTGGTATCAATTCTTCTCTGTCACAAAATGGCGACTTCGGAATCAAATGATGGGTTCAAGCATTCATACAACTAAACGCGTACCTGAACCAATCATTACGGTACTAAAGGGAAAAACAAGTATTGAGCCAAGCCCTACTTGAATGCCAGTAAGTACTATATTTGACTAAGAAAGAGGGCGAAGCTTGTACTTATCCGTCGTGTTGAGGCTAAACGTGATGTCGTGAGGCTAGTGATTTACCCTTTTCAATAATCCTTAAGAAGTGAGCTTAACATCACTGCCTTCTCCTCTCAGAAACGACCAAATATGTTTCGGAAGCCGATAGTATTCGTGGTTCGTGTGAACTCTCAATATATTCCCGGGTTTCGGCACAAAAATGCGAGGTAACAACACCGTGTTTACTACAAGCTAGTCTCTGTTTATTAACATAGACGTTAGAACAACTGCTAGATAGCGTGCGGTATCGCCTTGAGACCATAACATCGTTAGTTGTTAATCGACGTCTTCTATCATCTTCACTGAGGCCTTGTATGTCCAAGACCTGTCTAACAGACCACGCGGAGGTGCCTTATAAAACGCAGGCTCTGGATTTGTTGGGATATCGATAATCGTCTCGCCCCACGTCACAAATTCGTCATTTCTGCTGCGTAAATTTGAGGGAATTAGGATATAACCAAATTTAGGATAGATGCAGCGGGGACGCAATGAGTTGCGTTGGAATATACTCTCACCTACAGTTTTTTCAGAGAGCGTATTTTAGCACGACTGGTTATGCAGGCAAAACTTTATCACCAGTGCCACTATATTTGATACAAGCGCAAGCATCATAATTATGTGATGTCTTCATAATTAGTCCCATAACTTAATGGCGATATTTTGCAACGCATATTTGTATTTAGTGTAGATATTCTTCACCTATAGATGGTTGTTTCACAAACAGGGCATGCTATCTGTTAACCTTTATCGATTACACCATGGTATAAACGCTCAAGTGTTTCACATTAACACTTCTCTCTACCACGGCGCACAATCCTGGGCTCCAATTAGCTGAAACTTCCTGAAAAGAAAACTTTATAAAATCTCAACCAATTAAAACTTGATTTAATTAATGTTCTTTTTATTTCATGAGGACTTGAATTTATATTCAATTAACCAATTCCTAGAAACCTCCGTTTAAAAGACAGTAGTAAGGTTTACTTTTTAGAAGATCAAAATGAACACCGAAGGTGAAGGATAATCACAGTTTTGTCATCATTTGTGTACAGTACATTCAGATTCTCGAAATTACAGTAACAGATAACAATAAGGGATAGGACTAAAATACAACATCTAAACAATCACATTTGAATGAACCTAAGTATTTAGTGTATTTATTGTTATATTTACCATTACCTTCTTTGGCGATGGGCCGAAATTATTGCGGACGAATAATAATTCGTGAAAAGGAAGCCACACACTTAGAAAACAATTATATGATGCATTTCACGAGTCAACCACTCATTTGTAATTCAAAATTATGTATGAAGTAAAACAGAATTTCTCCTCTCAGTAAAATTTTGCGTTATATAATATGCTGAATAGTTAATAACTTTACACAATTTTAATACGGAGCCTTGATTCATTCGATCTCCTCTAAAAGTACCTACATAATAAATGAAATAAAAATGCCCAAGCTTCATTCTCAGTACGTGACCTGAGGAGTTAATTTCATTACATACACTTCTTCGATAGCTTAATCATGTTTAAAGTGAAAAAGTGCAAGAAACGTGAAATCAAAGTACTCTTGTTGTGAAACTCTCTAATATTCTCACGTTCGTATTATACTCATTATTGTGTTGGTTCATAAGACACAAGGATACGCTTTACAGGACTTAATTCATAACGTATTATTACGTTTCTTGACATACGTAACGTGTATTTTCATGCATTAAAATTCAGCATGAAATGATAATACTCTTAAATATGGTTAGTTTTCCTACGCAACTCACAACTATTTCTGCTTTCACCTTGTAATTTCCAGTAATCTTGCACTTTTCCTTAAAGAGTGAATCTATTTTACAAGGATTGGAGTGAGTATTTTTCTCGGCTCTACTGTAGATGATATTGATACTTATTTAGCTTCGAACGTGTGAAATCGGACCTATGAAGACGGTTGTGAAGGGAAGTGAGTTCGAGACACTTTCTCGGTCGTCCTGGAAGTGGCTACCCACTAACCCACAAGGAACTGTTTATACATGATTGTTCTTGCCTAAATTCACGCAGTTATCGAAGGATAATAATTTTCGCGCATTTCTGCGCACTATATGCTCTTTATAGGTAAACCTACATTTGTACCTACTCTAATGTTTACAAATCCTCCTTATACAAAATGAAGGCACTTTACTAGCTCACAAAGAAGTATTTTCAACAACTTACATCTATATTGATATTGATCAACTTATATTGATATTATTTACGTCATGTTTACATCCTTCCTCAAGGTTTGATCCAAGATGCCTGGAAAAGACACTTCTGAGTTTAAGTGAATCACAATTGGGAACATGCATCATTTTCAAAAATATTTTTTTTGAAAAGTACACCAATGAAATAGTACGTAAACGTATTGCATTGTGGTATGTTGCCTTGTTTTCTACCATTAAAAAAATATTTAATAGTGCCTTTCCGCAAGGCGAGTGAAACGGCCTCTGACGTAAGCGGCGCGCTGTGACGTCACGATCCAGTACCGCATGGAGCTCTATCAGCCGTTGTGCATCAGCCGTTGTGCATCAGCCGTTGCTAAAAGCCGATTGTTTTTTATTCACGATCGCGAATAACTTCGAAATGACAGAAGAAAGGTTCGAAACAGCACAGTCAGACAATCTACCATGTGTAGATGTCATCATTCTTGAAAAATGTGACTTTTGTGGCCGCAGAAATTCGCGGATAACAAGCAAGTTTGTAAGTGGCGTCTTTTATATACGTGCAATGTACTGTAGCCCATAGTATTAGGATAACAACGAACCTGGATAGATATCACATCACTTTCAACATTTCCTTCTAGACTGATTCCCCTATTAAAGAAGAACATTACATTTTCGGGCTTTCAGCATTAGTAAAGTAAGAAATCGGATTTCAGTACTAACATAAACATATAGGTAGCATTATAGTACTAGTCCGCTTCTGTGGTGTAGTGGTTAATGTGTGCCACTCCCGAAGGCCCGGTTTCGATTCCCGGCTCTGCCATGAAAGTTGAAAACAAATAGTACGAGGACTGGAACGGGGTCTACTCAGCCTCGGGAGGTCAACTGAGTAGAAGGGTTTCGAATCCCACCTCAGCCATCCTCGAAGTGGTTTTTCGTATTTTCCTACTTCTCCTCCAGGCACCTAAGGCCACGGCCGTTTCCTTCCCTCTTCCTTGTCTATCCCTTCCGATCCTCCCATCCTCCAACAAGGCCCCTGTTGAGCATAACATGTGAGGCCGCCTGGGCGAGGTAATGGCCCTCCTCACCAGTTTCATCCCATACTCAAAGTCTCACGTTCCAGGACACTGCCCTTGAAGTGGTAGAGGTGAAATCCCTCGCTGAGTCCGAGAGAAAACCAACCCTAAAGGATACACTGATTAAGAAAGAAAGAAAGAAAGAAAGAAAGAAAGAAAGAAAGAAAGAAGGAAAGAAAGATCATAGTACTATAGGGCTATAATCTATCATTCCCAAAAATATATATATTTATGGTTGGGACAACTGGCCTACCCACTTCCAGGGCCCATGAAAGAGAATTAAATATCTTTGTGGAGGGAAAAAGTTAAACATGATAAAGATGAATATGACTTCATCTAGTTTTCACAAGTCGGGCTGAGTGGTTCAGACTGTTGAGGTGCTGACCTTCTGGTCCCAACTTGGCAGGTTCGATCCTGGTTCAGTCCGGTGGTAGTTGAAGGTGCTCAAATACGTCAGCCTCGTGTCGGTAGATTTACTGGCACGTAAAAGAACTCCTGTAGGACTAAATTCCTGCACATCGGCGTCTCCGAAAATCGTAGAAGTAGTTAGCGGGGCGTGAAGCCAATAACTTTAATTACATTTGGCGTTTAACAAGCTGAGCATATCAGGAAAGAAAAGTGTCCCGGTGACATTTTAGTCGCTCAATACAGGAATGTCTTTGGGTGCTGTGACTTTTACTTTTTTTTTTTTTTTTGCTTTACGTCACACCGTCACATATAGGTCTTATGGCGACGATGGGACAGGAAAGGCCTAGGAATGGGAACAAAGCGGCCATGGCCTTAGGTACAGCCTCAGCACTTTCCTGGTGTGAAAATGGGAAACCACGGAAAATCATCTTCAGGGCTGCCGGCAGTGGGGTTCAAAACCCACTATCTCCCGGATGCGAGCTCACAGCTGCGCGCTCCTAACCGCACGGCCAACTCGCGCGGTATTTTTACCCTTCGGTTTATTGACTTGGCTTGTATAACCTAAAACTTAGGCTAAGTTGGATAATATTTTAAACACCTACATCACTATTTTCACCTGTGTGCAATTATGTTATTTATTTCATTAATATTATGATAATTATTGTAATTGAGCATTGTTAACTTATAAGACCCCAACAGACAAGCATGGGTTTTGTGTAGAGTTATACATTTGTTAAATTCACGTTGTTTCCTTTCATGATGTACACGCCTATTCTTTGTTACATTATAGAGTATTTAGATATAGCCTAAATTTCTTTACCAATTAAGCTCTTCAATAAAGACATACATAACTGTCCCATGCCAAGATATATTGGTAGAATTAGAGCTGTCAAAATGGTTCATAACCCCTTTGATTTATTATCTTGACATGGATCACCCAAAACATAGGTTAGGTTTGGAGAATACTTTAATAATCAGCATTATTTAATGCACTGTTTTTTACTTTCATATTCCAAGATGTAATTGAAGCATTTAAATAAAGCATCATACATTAAAATTTAAAGTTTTACCACTAGAACAGCTGACATGGAAAAGTGATTTGAAAATTCAAACAAATTCATCTTACGTTAAAATCTTCAAAAAAAATAAACTGTAGACTTTTCCAATATATCACCAGCATTTCTCCGGCTCGCCAAAATCCATTTCTCCCTAGTTTTAGCGTCTTTGGAACATTTATAAACAATTTGTTTGGTATGGTATGCGATGTGCTATTGCACATCGGAACTCTACACCATTTATAAGTTTTCTGCCTCACTGTCTGCGCAGGATTCATTTTAAGTCTAAAATATACCACTCAGATTATTATCCAATGTATAGACCTCGAATTTAACCATACTAGACACTAACGTAAAGTAGAAATACGCGAAGTGTATCCTGCTTCTCACAGCACACTATGTGTTACTTCGTCTGCTAATTCAGTCAACCTGTACGATGACGTCAGACCAATGAAATCGCGTGCTAGCGTGACGTGACATTTTCGTAGATTTTTATCACGTTTGGAGTTATTATTTGTACATTCTGATCACATTTTTGAATTATGCATGAAATTTTGAATCAGATTAGCATACTTTTAATTAAAACCCCGGATCATGCATGTTCCCTATTGTTCATTTTCATAAGTATTTCGTTGTTTCTCGTTTGTCAGTTTTACTTAAATATTTTCTTCTTTGTTTTATAAGTACATCTACGTATTGAAACTATATATACTGCCTACATAATGTTTTGTTTGGGTCATCAATCCATAGACTGGTTTGATGCAGCACTCCTTACATCCCTATCCAGTGTCAACATTTTCATAACTACTACATCCTATATCTACACTAATCTGTTTGTCATATTCATGCCATGGTCTATCTTTACCGTTCTTAGCGCCTACTGTTTCCTCGGAAACTAACTGATCAAATCCTGGGTGTCTTATGATGTGTCCTATCATTGGGTACACATACGAATATTACAACACGTCTTAAATGCAGAACTCCAAAATCACAGCATATGCTTTCAAGATGTAAACAGTGTCAGATTCCCGCAGTTGGAATAATTAAAGAAAAATTTCCAAATATACAATTAAAGAACTTAGTGAGAGACATTGTTAGTGGGCGTGACTGATTTATAAGTCAAGTGGTAATGACGGTCTTGAACGTGTTAGGTTATAACATCAAAAGTATTGTATGTAACAAAGACATTCTCTCACTGATTGGGAGAAGGCCTTTAACTACATTACGAAAATAATTTGAAAAATATTTGGACTCTTAAAGGCTTAAAAAACCTAAATCCCCAAATTAATGTGGGTATAATACCTTGCAAGACACGGTGGATTTTATGCAAATTTTGATCCCAGGTTATCGCGGTCACCGACACTGCAATACAAGGAACTGTTCATGACAGACTTCCAAGAGTCTATAATAAAGTTACAACCGTAATGCTAACTAAAATGTACTTGATGATGATACGGATAATATCCTGGCCACTAAATGTAAGATTTCTTTAAAAGGAACTCGTCGCCCCTGTCATTCAGATCCCATTTAACACTCCCTTGGGCTTTGATCACGATGTCAACAGCCAGATAAAACTAAACGTTTTCTTGCTTGTGTGATGACGATGATGATGATGATGATGATGATGATGTTTGTTGCTATCTTATGAGACCGATCATCGATATCGTTGACCTCAACTACGTTGGAGAATTGTCGTATGTGGCACATAGTAATTGCGTCATTCACCTCTGTCACAAGCAATTGTTTTCTGAAACTACCATCCTATGAAGAGATTGATTAGGATATTCGAAATAGAGTGGCTCGATTACGAGGTACGGTGACATCTAACAGCTATCTTAAAGTTATGTTTACTTTGATTCCTCCATATCCTCTCCAGAAATATATTTTAGAAAATTATTTAATGTTGGACCACAGCAACTAAGCGTTCTATTTCCTTATAGAGGCAGATCGATCTCTGACATACGTAGTCTCGTGTTTTGTGCTGTGGAATTTACTCATGAAAATCCAGCAATTTTTGACATTCAGAAAGGTCATGCGTTCGTATTTCCTACAGTCAGCGCGCAAAAGTAATTTTAAAGTAGAGTTGTTCATTTGTTAACATGAACTTCAATTATTGAAGAACAAATTACCTAACAGTATTCGGTACATTAATAAACCAAAATATGTAAAAAAATTAGCCCTGGTACGATGCAAGGGCGCCCATACCAGGGGGCAAGGTGGGGACGCCGCCCCCCTAACTTTCAGGGAAAGGCAAAATTCTAGTCTAGTCAGGTGTTTTCCTTTCAAGAAAATGATTTAAAAGTCAGTATTACGTAGAAGCGGTAGTACCGTTCCCCATCAAGTAGGGGACTGCCTGTAGGGGTGAAATACAGTGGGGACTTCGAGGGCCCTGGGACCGCTACGGTAGCTGTGAAGGCCCTTCAGGAACTCTGAAAAGTGGTGGCAAAAGAGGCTCTGGTTAAGACGCAGCAGGTCGTTGTGCTACTTCGGTACCAAAATGGGTAAAATATAAATATGTAAATAAATTCAATGTTAATTTTAATCTTATACCAGTTGTATTGTACCATTATATTGAGCTGCGAGAATGGATATTTAACGCGGTAAAAATTTTGCAGTAGGACGCCACTTGTGAGGGCGTGATGCTATACAGAGCGCGGGAAGCGAGAAGGTGATTTCCCGAGGCAAGGCGTGGTCATGTGTGACGAAGAAAGAATATGTGAGGAAGAGAGAAAGAGAGACCTACCATCTTAACAGAGATTTTTAGCGGGAGCAGACAGGCCAACCACATTACGGAAATTGGGTCGTAATTCCCGTAATTGAAGGTTTCTCAGGTAAATAAAAAGATGGAAATGATGGCCGGAATTTTACGAAGCTGTAGATACCTCTAGGTTTATTAACATATGATTAGATCAATAAATATGTACCAAGCAGAACCACCGTGGGAAGCTCTGTAGTGGCCACATTCCAGACTCAAGTTGTTTCTCGGGGCTTTCCCTGGCGTCTTTTGGTGTGTTGCCTCATATAAAAGCTGAGTGATATGGGGGGAGATCATCGAGTTGACTATCATATTGCTGCCGGCACGCGTCACACGTCTGCCTAATTTGCGCCAGAAACCTTTTGTTCAGAACAAAGACAGTGTGTAGTTATTACAGTGCGATAACTTTGATCCAGTGGATAGGAGACTTACGGAGTTACAGGTGGTAGATTTGTAAGTGGCGCGATGTTCAGATACCTATCAATGAGATCGCGTGTGCTTAATGGTATCAGTAACAATAGAAAGCCGTACTTGGAGACTCGGATAAATAGCGGTAGGGGCGAAGCTCCCGAGGTGCCGAGGAAGTGTGGACAATAGGCTAAGGAGGTCTATATTTATCCTCTGATAGACTGTTGAATCCAAGTTAAGCGGGCATAAAAACACAATAACCGAGTGGATAGTCTATAGAGCAGAAAATAGTTTATGGCACAGTACACAAGTTAGCGAGTATGCAGTTACATGAGAATGGAGGACGAGGAGTGTGTACTGCAAAGTGTTAGCGCTGTGTGCTAGTTCAACCTAAATAAATGTCCAGAATGTGGCGTAGTGTTTAAAGTGAATATTTCATTGTAGTAAGAAGGCGAGATATTCCGAGGGGAGTAAGCTGCAAGAACTTCAGAACGTGGCTTCGAAGACGCTACTTTGAACGAGGCATCCCTCAAGAAGAAGACAGCACCATGAACCAGCGGGGCAGGAAGACCGGACTCCAACAATCGAACCTGGCTGAGACTTCTACCGTGATGGGCTAAATCATGCTAGCCTACCCGGAGGGAGAGAGGAGGAGATCGATCAAAAATGAGATAAGTGGACCATGAATTACTAGACATATGGTAGAGTTAAGGTGTCACGCAGAGATAGTAGAATTAAACGTGTAAATATTAATACAGGATTTGATTCTGGCCCATCAGGCTGCATATTAAGATTGTTTGATATATCTGAGAGTAAGAGTAGTTAGATTTGTTTAATTTTCATCTTCATGTGAATCAGACAATGAGGTAATTTTGTTATCGCAGCAAGAGGTAGTGTGCCTAGTGATACGTATTTGTTTGAGTACGATAGACCGGATATTTTCATTTGGGTCGGTCGTTAAATACATTTTACTTGTAGGATTAGGATCACTATGTGTAATTCCCATTATATTACAAGGGAAGGGCAGACATATCTGCGTGATGTTAGGGGTGCATGCTAATCGTATTTCGATTATAGGCATGGCTCTATTTATGCTACTTAGATGAACGTGATCTGTAACGCTGGTGGAGACATTAGTATTATTGGACTCTGTGCGACTCTGCCAGACAGGTCTTGAACCACAGACCTTAGGTGACTGTGACCTCGTCGTAAATTTGACGATATTTGATTTATCGGGGTGTAGTACGATCGTAGACTTTTGATGTTATAATTGGGGCCCGTGCTTGTTTGTCAGTGAAATCGGATACATAGTGTAAGATGTATTTCCTCACTTATTTTTGCGGCTATTTTGCTTTGTCAAGCGTAGATAAATAAAAGCCCCTTGTGAAGTTAGCTCTGGGAGCTCGAGTACCGTGATACTGGGTCACAGTCTGTCGGTGTGTTTACAAATTTTTTGCTTAGGGCGAGTCCCTCATGGCTAGACGAAGCAGGTCAATGCTCGGCCCGCACTCTGGGGGTAGCACAGCCATCTTAGTGTAGCCCGCGGGAAGGTCATCTTTCCTTTGAAACAGAGATGTTGTCTGGGGACACTGTTACCTCATTCATTCGAACGTTTATCTCCTTTCCTTTATTTTGTTGTTGTTTCTGCATTTCTTATGGTCGCATATTTACCCTTAAGTTATCTCGCACGATATAATTATTGTAAGAGTCCATCTGTTGACACAAAGTTATGCCTGGTGGACGTGGGTTCACGTCCGTGTAAATAGGAGATTGAGGGCGCTAGAGTAGGTTATCTGAGATTATTTTTATTACTTATTGTGCTGCTAATTTTTGTGTATATAAATATCCCGGTATGGGAGGAAACTTCATAATAGCGGTAATCTCTGCGGGTATCCTTAATTCTACCATTATATCATTTTATGTCGCAGGCATAGGGATGTGGTCTCCATGTGGGGACACATCCGTTCTTTCCTGGTTCACAGATCGACAAACTTCAGCATTACGTCATCATCCAGATTGTATTTTCTTTGTTTTCCTTTAATTTGTAGATGTGAGCCTTTGGCGCACTTATTTTGGCACTACAGGTGCAATCCTTGTAATTAACTTGTGTTGTGAATACAAACTTATGTTCAAAATTCTGATCACAGCGAAAGTGTTCCTCATTTCGTAGTTTAATGTAGTATATGAGTTCCCCATGATCCTCTCGTCATAAGAACCCAAATTATCGACCATTTCTGCCGACCGCAGCTGAGCTGGTGCCCGTATGCAAGAACAGAAGAGCAGGTAGGTATCATCCTGCAGTATTAATGTGCCCTGTAGGGTATAGTATATTATTATTAGAAGTAATTTCACATACTGTATATGAGTTGACTATGTTTGTAAGATATTATAAGTAGAATTTTGTAAACAATATAAATATATTAAGGATGATGTGTGTGTTTAATAGAACAAATTATTAGCGTAAATTGTATAATATTGTATTCTAGGAAAATTTTCTTCGTCTCTTGTTAATTTAAAATTTTGTGCTTGACAATAATGTATTTTAGTGTACCATTTGCCACCGAGGTAGACACCTCATTTGCAAATAAAGAGATTTTGATTTTGATTTTGATCAACAGGCAGGGAACACCATGGGTCATTCTATCACAAAATAAAAGTCGCCATTTATCTTCCAAAATATTAAAAATACTACGTACCCCCAGGCCTGCCCTCCCCCCTACAAGCTGTCATATGGGCGCTGATGGTGCGATATATTGAAGTACATACGCTTCAGTGCCAACGCATTATGAGTACTTCAATCCACTATCAAAGAAAACAATTTTGTATTACTTTCGCATTTGAAACCTAAGTACAATATCCGATGCTTGATACCTAATAGCATAGCCTTTAAGTAGAACAACTGCAACACAGTGATCTAGCCTAGAGTCTACAAGTTGTCAAGAAGTGCGAGGGATTTTCCACAATTCCTCTCAGAAACTTGCAAAACATAATAAATGTTTCGGAAGATTTTTCTGCGGTAACATCCCATTGGTGTTCTATGGGGTTTAAGTCAATGCATTGACTGTGCCAATCATGGATGCTTATTTCCATGCTTGTGGGAAAATCTCCTACGTGCTTTGATGTGTGTTTCAGATCGTTGTCATGACTGCCGTACTCCTGTGAGTGTGTCCGGCTCCATGGCTAAATGGTTAGCGTGCTGCCCTTCGGTCACAGGGGTCCTGGGTTCGATTCCCGGCAGGGTCAGGAATTTTAACCATAATTGGTTAATTCCGCTGACGCTGGGGCTGGGTGTATGTGTCGTCTTCCTCGGACACTCCCGGCACTAAAAGACATACGCTATTTCCATTTCATTTCTCTGAGTGTTATTTTCAATGTATTATCGTGGTACGTTGGTGTACCATATTATTTCATGTATTAGCTGGATGGCTAACATAAATAATATCATCAGGTGAGAATAATTTGGATTTTTTATTGCACCATGTAACTTTACGCAATTGTTTCCCAAATGACCATTTATTTGCAAAGACAATTCGAACTTCCCAATTCTTTTACGAATTTAAAACATATCATCTAAACCTGCAACCCAGAATGCTTTGAAATCGTAGACACCTTTTGATGGTGGTCAGTTCATGTTTTATGATAAAATTGGCACAAACAATTTCTTATATCCAGTGCTGTTGTGTGCGTGAGTCAGAAATACGAGGGGCGTACTATATTATTTTACACTTTATTTTTTGTACGTCCGGGTATGGTTCACATTTCACTTTTTGAAGGTGGTGACGTGTAACTAGTGTCTTATTCCACCGTTTGGTAGCAGCACACCCACAGGGGCCAACGAATGCACTCGTCGTAGCCATTTCATAACAACACTGTCAGCGTAGGAGCAGGCAGCATTGAAAGCAATCGTCAGGGACAGCGCTGTACGACTTAGTTCCAATGGAAAGAAGGCGTGACCACTGCAGAAATTCCTCGGCGCTTGGTGGCAGTCTGTGGAGAACATGCGCCGTCACGAAAGAGAGTTTACAACTACCAGGCGAGTTGGCCGTGCGGTTAGGAGCGCGGAGCTGTGAGCTCGCAACCGAGAGATAGTGGATTCGAACCACACTGTCGGCAGCCCTGAAGATGGTTTTCCGTGGATTCCCATTTTCACACCAGGAAAATGCTGGGGCTGTACCTTAATTTAGGCCACGACCGCTTCCTTCCCATTCCTAGCCCTTTCCTGTCCCATCGTCGCCATAAGACCTATCTGTGTCGGTGCGACGTAAAGCAACTAGCAATAACAAGAGTTTACATCTGGGTGGAAGGTCGGAAAACAGGGCGCACATCGGTGAACAAGGGAAACCAGTTCTGGAAGGAATGTGACAGTATCAACACTAGCCAACATTGCCCGGGTCCAACAGGCCATCCAAGGAAAGAAATACATCACATTTACGGAAATGGAGGCAGCCACAGGAATTAGCCGAAACACCCTGCAGCGGATCGTGCACGGCCAGTTACAGTTGGAGAAGGTGTCATCCACGTGGGCGCCTAGACTCTTGTCTGCACACGAAAAGCAGAGGCGTGTAGAAGTGTGCAGAGAACTTTTGCAACGCCATGATCAAGATCCAGACGAACTGTCGATCCTATATCAATAATCTCGCTATTTAACCCCAGAACATCTAGCGGGTCGGGGGACGAGATCAAATTTGACCGTGGCTCTGTTAGTTGCAATTATTTGTTTGACGACACAATATTCGTTCATTGCCCTGTAGATATTACTTCATAAATCTGTTTACATATGGTATGGATCCCATCCTTTTATAAATTCATCATAAAATGTCAAAAGTATTTTTTTATATTAGGGCCTACGAGACATTTTAGTCCCCATTTAAGTCCCCGTGTTAGCTGTATTTTAGCTGCAGCTTGTTAATTCCTCCATATCGAGGTCGGGGTATTTATGTTCGTCTCCATTTACGTAAAACGCATCACACCTCAGTCCACTATATAAACACGCAATAGTGAATATATTCCTCAGCGTTGGGTTGGCGTCAGTAAGGGTACCCACCGTTTAACAGGGCTTTTCCATTCAAAGTTCCGAACTCCGCTAGATGGAGAAAGACCAGGAAGGAGGAAAAGAAGGAATATTTTAGTTCATCGCCAGACATCATTGTAACTAATTTAATTTCCATATATTTATTTTTCACTAAGACTTTTTTTATCATTTTCGATCGTCGCCATAAGACCTATCTGTGTTAGTGCGACGTAAAGCAACTAGCAAAGAAAATATATTTTCGCGAATTTTAGGTCTGTAAATTATGAGTATCAGTAATATGAAGTATAACTTTCAACTATTTAGTAATATTCTATGGAAAGTATTAAACACTGTTTGTATTCTTGGAATAACAAAATTTGAATCAAATTGTTGCTTTGAAACCAAACAGTCTTATTATTCCAGTTAGAAGTTAGTTTGAGGAAGATGACAGAAGATGAGATATCTAAAATAAGTGTAAGAGATATCAACGACTATGCTGATCCAGAAAACGATAGTGTATTTATTTCCCAAAACAGTGGTACTAACCATAATGAGAATATTGAAAGTAACGAATTATATTTAGCTGTTTGTGTACTTCAGTGGCTATTGAATGTTAGTATATTATTTCTCAAGGGTGTTTGTTTATCTGTCTCAATTTTATCAGTCATTCTCTCAAGATAGTTTATGTAACAAACGAACACTTACTGCAGGGTGGGGATAATTGAATCATTTTGAATTCGGATTCAATACATTTCTAACAAACACCATCTTCGAAAACAAAACGAACTTATTATTTTTCGTTATATTAATATAATTTTATTCTTAAAATATCAATGTCGGGTTTTATACCTAATTGTATGTGTCAGGAAAACTTGGTAATGGAGGTGCAATCGATGATTTCTCAAAAATGGTGGGATATATTGTATAAGGGTTAGAACTAAGTAGGTCACATATTTGATTGTAAAATTGTAATAAGATACAATGCTGTGTAATCACAGGTTGACTTTGAGGCTACTACTGGCGAAGTACTTAAGTATAGTCAAGATAATAAACACATCTACAAAGTGATGCAAAGGTTGAAATCTGGAAAACATCAGAGGTTGATAAGATTTCTGGGGATATGCTAAAGGCCATAGAATGGGATATAGTGCCATATATGAAATACTTACCAGTACTTAATTACGCTCTGCGTGAAGGAGTTATACCAAATGAATGGAGAGTTGCAATAGTAGTTCCAGTGTACAAGGGGAAGGATGGTAAACTTAAACCGGAGTATTAAGGACTAGTCAGTTTGACGTGAGTTGCTTGTAAGCTCTGGGAAACAATTCTTTTTGATTACGTTAGACACGTTGGCGAAATTACTAACCGGTTTGATAGAAGACAGCTCGAGTTTAGTAAATGTTATTCAAGTGAGGCTCAACTGTTAGGACTCCATCAAGGGATAGCAGATATTTTAGATTCAGGAATTCAAATGGACTGTATCGCCAGTGACTTGTACTAGGCGTTTGATAAGATAGATCATAGGAGTATACTGACGAAAATTAAGGCTATTGGACCAGACAAAAGATTGGTTGAATGAGTGGCTAGAATTAGAGTAGGTGAAGCATTAACTGATCCTGTAACCTTTAAGAGGGGAGTCCCCAAGGCAGTATTAATGGAAATATATGTATGATATATGGTAAAGTACTGGAAACACAAATAAGGCATTCTGCGGATGATGTTTTATTGTATAGAGTAGTAAATGAGCAACAGTATTGTGACCGACTACGAAAAGACCTCGACAAGTTTTGAAATGGTCAGCAGACCATGATTGTATGTGCGATGAAAGGTCAGATTGTAAGTTTCACAAAGAGGGGAGTCCTCTACATTTTAATTACTGTGTTGATTGGACGATAGTAACTAGTGGGGATCACTGTAGGCACACAGGTGTTAATATAAAGAAAGATCTTCATAGGGGTAATCACATTAACGAGGTTGAAGATAAAGGTTACAGATATTTTCATATGGTTATGAGGGTATTTAGGGGTTGCAGTAAGGATGTAAAGGAGAGAGCGTATGAGTCTCTGATAAGACCCCAGTTACAACATTGTTCCAGTATATGGGACCCACACCAGGATTACTTGATAAGATAACTGGAAAAGGTCCAGAGAAAAGCAACCATATTTGTTCTGAGTAATTTCCGACAAAATAGTAGTATTAGGAAAATCTTGCGAAATTTGGGCTGAGAAGACGTGGGAGTGAGGAGACGATCTGCTCGATTAAGCATTCGGTGAAAGGTGGCATAGAATGAAATTAGTAGACGAATAAGCTTCGGTGGAGCTTTACATGTAGGAAAGTTCACAATATGAAGATAACATTGGAATTCAAAAGGAAAATAATGGGGCGAATATTATTTTATAGGAAGAAGAATTCTGTTTTCGATAATGTAACAAGCGTAATTTCTGACGAACTTCCAACTTCTTTGAAATATTTTAAGTAAAGTCTAAGTAAGCAACTGATAGGGAACCTGCCACCTGGGTGACAGCCCTGAATTCAGATCGATAATGACTAATGATTGTTATAGAAACTTCAAAAACGTAATTCTATAAAGCTCACAAGCAAACAGTAAGGACCGGGCTAGTTGGCCGTGCGGTTAGGGGCACGCAGCTGTGAGCTTGCATTCGGGAGATAGTGGGTTCGAACTCCACTGTCGGGAACGCTGAAGATGGCAAATGCTGGAGCTGTGCCTTAATTAAATTAAGGCTACGGCCGCTTCCTTCCCACTCCTAGCCTTTTTGCTGTCCCATCGTTGCCATCAGACTTATCTGTGTCGGTGAAACGTAAAGCAAATTGTAAATAATAATAATAATAATAATAATAATAATAATAATAATAATAATAATAATAATAATAATAATAATAATAATAATAATAATAATTCAGTTATATGCTTCAATCCTATTAAGTATTAATATACTTCTTCCCAAACTCTCCACTTCAGCATGGTGAAAAATCCTTACAAGAGAGAAAAATATGGTGGCAACATTTTTTAAAACGGCACAGTTTCAGTTGAAATATTAGAAGCAATTTTCAATTATCTGAACTTTTCAGTCCTGTGTAATTCAAACACTGTATCTCGATGCAATGTACGAAATGTAACACGCGATCAGCTCAATATAAGGCTGAAAGTGACTTGCCTTGTAGTTACTGTACAAGGCGGTGATAACTAAATATTTGTGAGACACACAATTAGTGTGTTGCTCATTTTGAATTCGCCACCACGTAGACTTGCAACTGGTTACAGCGCCTCAGAGCTCGTTTGTGGCTCTAGGGTATGTGAGAAAGCAACGTTCTAGCGTTGAGCTGTCTCACTTTAATGGATATTAGCGTCGAGACACAAATTGGAGGATTGTGTCTGAGGAAAGGAGATGTTCACAGTCCCTCTTCCATTTTGCTAGCTGTCAGCATTAGAGGAGGTATGTGACACATTCCCTTGTTTAACCACGTAAATGACGACGCCTGTTATACTTGAGCACAATGCGAGGGGAAGACTCGAAGGCGAAAGTGAATAACCGGACACTTCAACAATGGTTACCTTAAAGTGGGTTTCATGATAACTTAAAAGAGTTAATGCATATGATTGCACTTTCGTATCTACCCGTGTACACTTCCAGGCTCATCAATTGCAATTCACTTCATATTTCACCTTGATATAGTGTATTGAAAGGCATTTCTACAACTTTACTTCCACAAGCTCTGATTTTCATAATACTACTGAGAGCCTTATGGAGCAAATATTCAATTTGAGGGGTTATAAGTAATTGCCTTTCTCTCTGATTGCACCAAAGTTGCTCAAAATGTTAAGTAATTCCGAATCACTTGCAACTTTTGAAATTCATGTACACCTAACTACTGTTATGAAAGTTTCACTTTATCTAAGAAGTAAATTTTACAATCAGCTATGCCTAAGGTTATTTTTAATCTTCCTCATTTCTAAAATTAAGGGAAATGCTGTCCATGCGGCAGAGAACGTTTCAACGTACGAACGACGAAATATATATTTTCACTGAAAGAATATTAAACGAGGATTATACTGGTATACTACATGTTTGAGTTATACTAATATAAACCTATGTTTGCTGACTTAGTTAGAGATCAATACACTAATCGCATTACGGTCATATGTGGTTATCACAGTTAAAATAATCAATCAATCAATCAATCAATCAATCAATCAATCAATCAATCAATCAATCAATCAATCAATCAATCAATCAATCAATCAATCAATCAATCAATCAATCAATCAATCAATCAATCAATCAATCAATCAATCAATCAATCACCACTTATCTGCATTTCGGGCAGTCACCAGGGTGGCAGATTGCTTATGAGTTGTTACCTAGTATTTTCTTAAATAATTTCTAAGAATTTAGAAATGTATCGAACATTCTCTTAACTGCTCTTCCTATAAACAAATGTTTCCCGTATTTGTCCTCTTGCATTATAACTTTATCTTCATATTGCGATCTTTCCTACTTTTATAAGCACCACTCAAACTTATTCGTCTACTAGTATCATTCCACGCGATCTCTCCACTAAGTAACCTCGTGTCCTCATCCCGAGGTTGTGAAGCTCGTTTCAGGCACACCCCTACAGGAGGTGAGCTGCATGTACCATTACCATATACCATTTTAACCACGTACCAGCCCTGGTGTCATTTTTAAGTTTCTAGCAATACTGGGAATCAGCCCCGTGCCCCCGAGGACAGCAGCCAATAGAGCTAACCGCCATGTTGCGGAGGCGGGTATCTCTCCACTGACAGCTCGGAATGTAACGCTTATTCGAGTAACTCCTCCCTTTTCCCTCCAAGTTTTCTCAGCCCAGTTTTCTCAACATTTTTGTAACGCTACTATTCAATCCCAGGAAATACTGAGAAATCAAAATCCTATGGACATATTAATAATAACATAGAAGGAGTACACTACGGCAAGGGAGTGAATTAAACTGTCCAGTTTGTTAAGTTGTCCTCCAAAATTCAGCTTCAGTACAGATGAAAAACAAATATTCTGTAGCGTCTGTAGTCACTGTGTTCTAACTTACGATAAATATCCATTATTTTGATAGCACTTGAACGATTAAAATGAAATAAATAATCTTTCATGGCTGACCAGGTGTTGTCAAATGAGACTTCAGCGAATACTGAGATGGCTTTGCCTCGCTGAAGGTACAACAGCGTTCTATACATAGCTCCACTCTCTGTAATTAACGTAGTTGTTTATAGATTTGCCCTTATTCTGTGTTTCAGTATTATGCACATTCAGCCAACGTGTACTCGTTTTTACACTGGCGGAAAAAAATCCAAACACCAAGAAGAGGTAGAGTTAGATTAACGAACGTTGGTAGGCGTGTTTCTACATCTGAAAGTCGAAATTCATACACATTTCCCGCAAATCGCCTTAGCGTGGCGCTAGTAGCGGCCCCATGATGTTGCACATCAGGTTTGCTTTAAATACGGGCTGTACTGTGCGAGAGCGTTAGTTACCTGTGAGATTGGACGGAGTGACTGTGAGTGAGTCAAGAATGCCTTTACGACGACGATGTGGCCAGTATCAGCAGCTTACTACGGTTGAACGAGACCGTCTAATAGGGCAACGTAAAGGTGGAATTTCCTTCCGCGCTAATGCAGGACGACTTGGCTGTAATTTCTCCACTAATCATGCGTGCTGGCAGCAGTGGTCACAAGAAGGAGCGCTCGCAACAAGACATGGCTCCGGACGTCCCCGCGGCACCACCGAGAGGAAGCAACTCCGTATTCGGCGTATGGCTGTGGCGCAGCGGACTGCGTCTGCAGCAGCAATTCGAGCGGCAGTTGGCACCACAGTGACGCAACGAACTGTTCGAAATCGGTTACTTGAAGGACAGCTCCGAGTCAGACACCCTGCTGCGTGCATTCCACATACACAAACCACTGGCGCCCGCTACTTCAGTGGTGTCAAGGGATTGCTCATTGGAGGATAGAGTGGAGGTCCGTTGTGTTTTCCGATGTAAGCCGGTTCTGCCTTGGTGCCAGTCATGGCCGTGTGTTGGTTAAGAGGAGGTCAGGTGAGCGCCTTCATTCCACCTGCCTGGGGCGACGACACACTGGACCTACACCGGGAGTTCTGGTCTGGGAGCCATTTTCTATGACTCGTGGTTATCCCACGCACTCTAACCGCAGATGTGTACGTCCATCCGGAGATTCGACCTGTTGTGCTCTCATTCATGAATGGCATTCCCGGTGGTGTTTTCCAACAGGATAATGCACGCAATCGGTTAGTTTAATCCCCGTTAAGTTACATTTTTGGGCAAGTTTGTGTTATGGGACAAAATGATTGTTAAAGGGACATCATTTTGTGTAGAACCCACGTAAGTCTGCTGTATACAATGGCCGTGAAGGGATCGCCAATATTTGGTTTGGTTTTAAAACTCTGAAAGTCACTGACTTGTGGGATTTCTCAAGGTAACACTCTTTTACTGCTAGAATGTGTTGTTAGCATCAGCTGTTGGTTACACGAATTTCACTAATCGTGGGAAGAACATTGTTTTGCGTTTGTTATAGAAGCGTTTCCGACTGTTATGCACAAATGTCCCTCTCAGACGATAAAGATGTTAGTGTCAATAAGAAGAAAGGAATTAAAAATACGAATTTATATAAGTGTAATAAAATAAAAAACAAGAGTAAAACAAACTTGATATGTAGGCTACAATAACAAAGAAGTGTATCCACGAAATTCTAATGTACCTTGCAGGTAGCTTGATAATTAACGTAATATTTGCTTACTATTGATGCATGATTTAATTGAAAGTAACTTCTCCAACAGTTCTAATTTATCTTCTGAAATACTGTATATAACTGGAGCACCACTAACAAGGGGTGAATGGAGAATTTTTATTTTCATTTAAGAAGTATGTTTCATGTATAATTATGTATTAAAATATTTAAAATATTATATATTTTCTTGTTCAATTTGCGCGGAAGTTATTGGTACTCTAAATGATTATAGCTTTTTATGCATGAATAAAGCAGATATACACATCAATATATCATATGAGTATGAATTTTGGTTTTTCTTTACGTCAGAAATACAGTGTTGTTAATTTGGTTTTAAAATCCCGTAACTCACAGAGTTTTAAACTGTTCGATAGGCAAAGTTAATAAAGAATACAACTTCATATCCTACTTCGATGATGTCTTTCTATAAGTATTGCTCCTCAGAGAGAAAAATAGTTTACAAATAGCTTCTGGTTTATTCACCAGTCATTTTTTTTCTTTTTTCCCACAAGTTTATATTTCGTGACTTACGGGGTTTCAAAACTAACCAATTAAAATACTTCTCAGAAAATTAAAATGTTGACTAAACATTGCATTCCTTTCCACAATGCAATACTGAAGTGGCCTCCATATTGCAGCAAATACAAATTTACCATAATCCTTAGTTTATGTGGTAAAAATGTTAACAGATTTGGAGATGCCCCAATTTCGCACTGAAATTGGCTAGAATTTTCCCAATGAATACACTGTTTATTCCACTAATAATATGCACTGCAACAACCGTACGTATTGAAAAACGTGGAATGGCATATACTGCAGTGACAATCGTTATATATGCATAAAGTGATAAGTCGCACATATAAACATCCTTCCCTCGCACTCATCATTTTTAACCTCGGAACTGTGTCATTTACACTTTCTAAACAACTCAGGAACTGAGGACGTCGAAAGGAGTTCATTTGTCCGATCCGTGTTCCAACGTGTAACTTTGTTTCTAGGCAGAAACGAGGTAACTCCAGGAGCCGTATTACTGTGTTTTAGCAAAATGTTAAACAGTCAGTCAGCTACCACCGCACCGTAACGCTCAAACTCGTGGTCGGAATGACGCCACTCTTGTACCGAAAGATCCGGCGATTTTAATACTGTATGGGATTATCACTACATGAATTTGACGAAACGGTGAAGCCACTCCGTTTTTGCGCTAGATCCTTCAAACGCACTCGTATGAAGCAACTATAAATTACCCGCGGCTTCGCTCGCGTGGATTTCGTATTTTGATCAAAGTAAGCGTTCCTCGGTATTGTACTAAAACATTACCTGAAAATTCCTAAAGTATAAAAACTCACCCAAATACTGAGTTACATTTACCCCAGAAAATATTTTTAAACCATGTTTGTGGAATTAACTTTTGAGGCTAAGACGACCATGCGACATAGAACTGTACATGTGAGTAAAAGTCTTCTCTCAAGTCGAAAAATTAAATACATGTTTCTTTACTTTTAAAGGAGGTTCCAAATACCTATTCCCACGTCTGTAGCATCTTCAGTTCTAGAGATATACATAAGTATCCCCATAAAAGGAATTCAACCCCTTGATCAGTCCCTCCCCCACCTGATCGAAGTGTATTTTCCGAAAACAAAAATGCATGTTTCTCATTTTAAAAATTCACCCGCTTTTCCAATTCTTTTCATCCCCGGAAGTGGATTTTCCGAAAACCAAAAAATATGTGTTTCTTTACTTTCAAAGAAAAATCCAAATACATTTTCATGTCTGTAACATCTTTAGTTTTTGAGATAGAAGTATCCTCATGAAAAGAATTCAACTCCTTTTTCACTCCACCCCTGCCCGTTAAGCAGGTTTCGCCCCACCCAAAATGTGCGTGCTTCTTTATTTTTAAGGTAGATTCGAAATACCAATTTTCTCGTCCATAACATCATCAGTTTTTAAGATATAAGTATCCTCATAAAAAAAATCTAATATATTTCACTTCTCTTCACCCGCTGTTAAGTGCCTTCTCCGAAAAGAAAAACGTACATGCTCCTGTGTATTTTTTTGTTATTTGCTTTACGTCCCACCGACACAGATAGGCTTTATGGCGACGATGGGACAGGAAAGGCCTAGGTATGGGAAGGAAGCGGTCGTGGCCTTAATTGAGGTACAGCCCCAGCATTTGCCTGGCGTGAAGATGGGAATCTACGGAAAACCCTTCAGGTCTGTCGACAGTGGGGTTCGAACCCACTATCTCCCGGATGCGAGCTCACAGCTGCGCGCTCCTAACCGCACGGCCAACTCGCCCGGTCCTGTATTTTTAAAGGACCTTCCAAATACCAAGTTTCTTGTCTCTATCACGTGATGTTCTTGACATATAATGTCTGTAACCTTTATTTTTGAGATATAATTTTCTCCAGAAAAGGAATTCTACTTTTTTACTTCCTTTCACACTGCCTACTGAAGTGGATTTTCCAAAAACAAACAGTAACCGTTTCTTTAAAAGACGTTCCAACTACCAACAATCACGACTGTAACATCTTCAGTTTTTGACATATATGTATCTTCGTAAAAGGAATCAATCTCCGTATTCATCCACCCCCCCCCCCTCCCCGTCACACCAAGTTGATTCCCGAACAAAATGCATGTTCTTTTATTTTTAAAGGAGATTCCAAATACCAGTTTTCACGTTTGTAACACCTTTAGATTTCTTGGTGTAGGCCTATATATACATTCTCATACAGATAATTCAACTAATTTTTCAATTCCTCCCCCCCCCCCTTTAAGGGTATTTCTCGAAAACCAAAGAATACGTGTTTCCTTATTTTTAATGTAGATTCCAAATACCAATATTGAAGTCTGCAACATGTTACGTTTCCGAGATATACTGTAGATACGCTCATTTTAAAATTCGCCCCCTTTTTTAGTTCCCTTTAACTGGATTTGCCAAAAATATATTTATGTTTCTTTATTTCTACAGGAAATTACAAATACCAGTTTTGAAATCTGTAATATGTTACGTGTCTGAGTTAATTTACAGATATAGTCTTTTTTTATTCACCCCGTTTGTCACTCCTGTTCATCCCCTATTCATCGGATTATCCAAAAACGCAAAAATACGTGTTTCTTTATTTTCCAAATTTCAATTTTCATGTCTGTAATATCTTCAGTTTTTGAGATATAATTCTCCTCATAAAAGGTGTTCAACGAGTTTTCCCCCTTTTTCACCCCCCTTAATAGAATTTTCCGAAAATAAAAAATAAGTTTTTCTTTATTTTAAAGGAGAATATAAATACCTATTTTACGTCTAAAAAGTTTAGGTTTTAGAGATATAGATATCCTCATTTAAAAATGAACCCTCCTTTTCACACCCTTAAAGACGTAATATCCAAAAATCCTCTCTTAGCGAGCACCTACATGTTAATATGAATGTATCCCCAAAATTTCATTTCTTTATTGAATCGTAGAATTATGGGTTCATTATGCCCAGTAGTTTTGGCTCGGCGATGTTGAATCAGTCAGTCAGGACAAGTTATTTTATATATATATATATAAAATACCTAAAAAATTATTATATATATAGCAAAGAGCACAGTCATCTCCGTACAAGCCATGAAAGCCCCTGGAGGGGTAGAAGGTAAAGGCTTCCGCCATCCGTAACCCCGGCACTTGGTGGGGTAGAGTGATTAGCTCTACGTCCCACCGCCTTGGCCCTCAGGAATTAACCTGGTACTCATTCTTTGTGTAGGCTGAGTGAACCTCAGGGCCATGTGCACCTCCGGAAGTGGAAATCTCCCTTCTTACATTTTACGACTTCCTGACGGGGAATCGAATCCACGTCCTTCCGAGTGAGCCGAGCACGCCTTTACCGCCTCGGCCAGGCAGCCCCTTTATTTATTTATTTATTTATTTATTTATTTATTTATTTATTTATTTATTTATATGAGTGATATTTAACTGGTTATATCTGCGTATGTCATTCAAGTGAAGGTTTGAGAAGTGGGTTGAGTCCCAGTATTTTAAAGCTGGTTATGCCACGTGGTACTTCACTCTTAATATGGTAAAAATGTTTTTAAAGGAAGTGCAGCACATTGATTATGAATGATCGTTTCTCAAAGCATTTTTCTGCAATTGGCCTATTCTAAATATTATGGTTCACGCGGTATGGACAGTCTTTTGAATATACATGAGGGATATTCAGATATTCTCGTGAGGTATTGTATGTATTAGGTAACAGTCCTGGCGTATTTCTTCTTCATACCACAACGCTCAGATAGACTATAAACACTGCATCCCTTTTAATAGAAAGTAAGGGATATTTCTACCCATAAGGCTGATCAGCGCAATAATCGTGTTACTGAACTAAAGAGCCGTCCGTTATAATGTGTATCTTAAGTTTAAGGGATGTTTTCAGTCGTCCTATTTTCGCTTTTCTTGCTAACTATTTAACATTAGACTAAAACGTAGACTACACGTTTTCGTCAACGCTGAGAAGGAAAATTAATAGGACAGGAAAGGTCTAGTCTATCATCTTCGTAAAGATACAGCCTCAGCAATTTCCGATGTGAGAATGTGTGAAGCCATTGAGAACTCCCTGTATAGCTGCCGACAATGGGGTAGGAACCCGCTATCTTCTGAATGCAAGCTCACAGTTACATGATCCATACAACGTGGGCAGCTTGCCTGGTCTCTCAGTTGTCTATTGTAGTTAAAAATGTAGACATTTATCCAATACCTTATTATACATACAAGAAACGACGTAGATATGTAATTTATTCAGGAAGTGAATACCAGGAGTTCCTCCTTACGGTACAGAAATGTTATGCTTCGTTGATTTCAATTGGAGATTTGTACTCTCCGTTCTCGGTGGAACGCTTGACAGCAATCAACCAGACTACACAGTTCTGTCATGTGCCATTACACCTCAGTATGCTGTGTATAAGATATGTATTAATACACAAATATGAATAAAGGTATAGTTCTTAAAAAGATAGTGCATAATTGGGTAATTTATTCTTCGTATATTTATGTTATACCTCATCAAACTCCTGTTTAAATGTTAATCTGTAAATTATTATTTGTCCTGAAGTATTTCGTTTATTGCCCAAGATTCTTGTTTAAAACTGAGTAACCGTTTTGTCGTTCATATCAGATGAGGCGAATATCCAATTTCATAAATATATACGCGTCGACCAGCATTTATCTGCGTTCTCACAGGTTGGCAGTAAAATGGAACCAAAACGATATTTGTGTTCTCATTCTACACGTCATTGGATTTCTTAAATTTTCTAACTTCAACAATCAAATTAACTCAGGGATAGAACTAGGAATGGAGGAGACTATGAGGCCCTCATGTAAGATATTCCAGGAATATTCAGAATTGTTTGAATAAAAATCCTAACCTGAAATGTACTCCTTACGCAACAAAACTGTAAAGGGAAAGGGTATATCAATAGATATTTGTTAACACAACGGTATTAAGTTTTAGGGAAGTGGTGGAGTACAGCAGCACACATGAAACGTTATCTAGTGAATTATAAGATAACACATCACCCAGTGTGGCATGGCAGGTGATACTTCATAGCATGTGCTTCATTGTTGGGTCACAGCTGATAATATGCAGGACAACACCGCTATTCATCCTTCGTAGGTAATATGGAAGAGTTGAGCAATAACGCTGGCTTTTGTGCGGCGGGCTGCGTTGTGCCAACGTGTTTTGTATCCCATAGGACTAGGAGGTGGGACAGACACGCGAACTCAAATAGCAAAAAAAGACATTGGAGAGTGACATGAGCTTGAAGTAGTTCACCGAAGATGTATAGTGAAATATCCAACTTTTTATCTTACGGGACATGCTTTCACATGATGCAGAAAACTAACTATGGTAAATATTCGCTTTTCAATCGGGGAATTGATTAGTGGAATGCATTACCTGCAGTTTTCTTAGAGCCTTTTCCCAAAAATGTATCAATAATAGACTCCAGCATTCTCTAAATTATGTGTAAATTTCTTTGTGATGGTGTCATATTTTAAATGCAATGCTCAACCCACTGTACATTGTAGTATTAAGGCATCTGATTTATTCATGGTATGTGTGATTTTGTATATGAACGTGCTGTATTTATAATGCTAAGATAATAGCAATTAGACTGATCAATCTATTATGTAAGACATAGTGTAACATTTTGGAAGTACGTAAGGTACGCATGAATTTGTATATGATGATGCTGGATTTAGAAGGTTAAACTAGTAATATTTCCTTTCCATGGAATTGCTTGTTGTACTCCAGTTGTTTTAGTCTTCGTTTCTGTTTTTTCCTGTAATTATGTTTTAACTTTACTTTATTATCACTCTACTTTCATTGCCACCGGGATATTTCCCAAGTGCGATGTATTGATTAATAATCATAATATTAATAATGCCGCCGCTTCTGAAGGGTAGCGTTGACTTGATAGGGGAGATGTTTTCATCCGTTCAATAGCAAAGGCATTTGTTCTCATTTTCACAGAAACACCTTGTCTGTGTCTAAAGATAACCGATTACAGAACAATGAACCACAATGTATTATACTGATGGACTAAGTATTCAAATTAAGTGGTGTAGCGATGCATTCACTTATATGATTTTGAAATATTAATATTATAACCTTGGGCTAAAGGCTTAACCAGCAAAATACTTTTAAGCTCCATAGAGAATTTTCTATCATTGTCATTGTTTCCAAACTGTCTGTTTTAAAAGTGTTAATTTTCACTTTAGATTAATACCAGAATTAACATTCCGACACCTCGTGTGTGCACCCAGCATTAATTTCGGTTTGAATAATATGCAAAGCAAAGTCACTTCCGTACAGGCCATGAAGACTCTTGGTACAGACTTCCACCATTGTTAACCTCGGCACGTGATGGTGTAGAGTGGTTAGCTCAACGGCCGTCCGCCTTTGCCCCCAGGAATTAACCTGGTACACATTTTTGGTGTAGGCTGAGTGAACCTCAGGGCCATATGCACCTCCGGAAGTGGAAATATCGTTTCTTAAATTTTACGACTTCCTGACGGGGAATCGAGCCCACGTCCTTCCGGGCGAACCGCGCACGCCTTTACTGCCTCGGCCAGGCAGCCCCTTGTAATAATATGCGTTTCCTCAAATTCACATAGTACACTAAAATATGAAATACAAATTCATTGGCCACCGGATGACGTCTCTCCTGAATGTGATTCTCCTACTGAAATGACCTTGCATTCCCAAGATAACGTGTTCTTTCCAAATTGAGGTCGGTCGTATTCGAGTGTGTTCAGTTGCGGCAATTTCTAGCCATTGGCTTCCACCACGTTAAAGAACTCTATTGGGACAACATGCTGATAATCTGGCCTCTCTTAAAATATGTACCTTGACAGGACGTAATCATGTTACTCTCTTGTATTATACTGAATGGAAGTGGAAGATGGTAAGATACGAATGATAAAATAGCTTACAGTTAAGAAGTAGTACAAATCCGTAAAAATACAGACGGTTAATAATATCTACTTTGATATTAGCAGATATTCGATAAAATGTCTGGATATTACAAATAACCCTACATAACCAAGCGATCTGGCAGTTACCCGGAGGCCCCGGGTTCGATTTCCGGCCAGGTCAGGGTTTTTATTTGGACCTGATCGAGGGTAAGATGGCGACCGCGGTCTAGAGAACCATGAATAACCGATTTGAGGAATCGTCGCACTGATCATGGTCAGCTCGTAAAACTGCAGGCCTTCGGGTTTATCAGCAGTCGCTTGGTAGGCCGAGACATATCAGAGCTGCAGCGCCGTGGTGTTTGCTTATTTTTCTGTATGTTTAGGATTTAACGCCAACAGCCTACACCATATATGTTATTTTACTACAACTGTTGTCAGGAACTCCTACCAAAAGTTATATTAGCTCTTTAGATATTAAGTTACCCAACCACTATTCCAAAGATTGGGAAATGATACGGTAGGTGAATCGCTAAATCATTCTTAAATTAAACGCTTACAAGCTGTAAACTTTTGTTCAAATGTATTTCAAAGTGATCTACATTGTTTAGTTTTCCAAAAAATTTAGAGAGTACATACCCAACGACTCGTTGGGTGAATGGTCAGCGTACTGGCCTTCGGTTCAGGGGGTCCCGGGTTCGATTCCCGGCCGAGTCGGGGATTTTAATCGCTTCCGATTAATTCTTCTGGCTCGAGGACTGGGTTTATGTGTCCGTCCCAACACTCTCCTCATCACATTCAAACAACATACCACACAACCAACTACCACAAAAACACGCAATAGTGATTACATCCCTCCGTATAGGGTTGGCGCCAGGAAGGGCATCCAGCCGTAAAACAGAGACAGATCCACACGTTCGACGCAATTCGCACCAGTGACCCCAGAGGTGTGGGAAAAAGCGGTAGGAAACAAGAAAAGAAGAAGAAGAAAGTACAAACCCCATTACCTTGTGCAAGTAATTAAGTTAGTGAGCAGTAAGTAAGCATCAAACACAATAGTAGAGGAAATAAATAAAAACTCTTGTTCATACAAGTGACTAGGAGACTCTCTCTCACTCTCTCACACACACACACACACACACACACACACACAGTGTACTGTCTGTATACATACATGCATGTATGCATATATAAATACATCTTCATTGTAGACTGTTATGCCATTCAGCGTTCAGTCTGTGAATTTACTAAACACCTCCACAATCCTCTATTTGTAACCAGCTCTGAGGCCCCATTTGGTTCCATACTTCTTATCTTTAAATTATTAAAAACTTAGTCTAAATATCATCTTCTTGCTCTCCCTCTATTTCTCTTACTCACCATGACCGAGTCCATTTTTATCCCAGATAAACTATCCTCCTCTATTCACCTCACATGGTTCCACCACCGTGGCCGGTTTATGCGTACCAGTTCATCAACCGAATTCATTCCTAATCTAGCATTTATCTCCTCACTCCGTGTAGCATCATGGCATTGTTCCCACATGCTTATACCAGCGATCATTTTCACTATTTTCATGTCACTGTTGGCTAATGAATAAGATATACTGCGTTCGACTAGCTGTCACTCCCGTACACCAAAGTTGATCTGAAGGCAGACCGGTGTAAAGATAGGTTCGTCCGGGAACTGACTTCTTTCTTTACTGTTTTTCGCAACTTCGAGTTCACTGTTTTAGCTTTGCGGCACCACGATTCATTCTCACTAGCTACGCTATCATCCTGAGGGAACACACATCAGAAATACTTCCTCCCTTTGTATTTGTATTCCCAACCTTAAATTTATATCTCTTTGGTTTCTTCCCTGATGAAATGCTAATTTTCATATACACTCACTCAATCCGTTTTCAGGTTCCAACGTATTTCATAGCAGACTTTCAACGCAGTCTGCCTTTAACACTAAATCTCGGTATAGGCCAAACTTCTTAGTACATTTCCACCTAACTGTATCCCTCCCTGCCACTTTATACCTGTCAGTAGATGATCCATGTAAACTGTGGACAGCGAAGGTAAAACCTCTGTAAGACCTTGAACCAAGAACTCGTTCTACCATCAATTCTGACTGTACCTCTGTTGTCATCATAAATGCTTTTGCTCGCTTTTAATAATCTACTCATGCAACAAATTTTAAGGTAAAAAAACGTTTTTCGAAAATGTAGGCGTTCTTTATGTATTTCGACCTTCTGAATTCGAAAATGATACTGAAAACATCGCATCACCCACACTTTTTGCACAAATCGCTTGCATTTTTAATTACTGGTAATGCAATTTAATGCTATTATAATAATATTCTGAATGATATTCTGAGCTTCATATGGGGTTTTAGTGTTTATTACAATAGACATAAAATCACCATGTGAAGCTCAGAAGCGGTACATCGCTTTCAACTCTTCAACACTTGCGCTCCTAGTGGCACGTAGCGTACTGTCACGTTGTAAATGACGCTGCCTTTCCGTCACTGTGTTGTGTTTGTGGAAGGAAGTACGTGTTAGTCTTAGTACAGAATGTCTACCCGAGTTTGTGTAAACTCTCTTAACAGTTTTTGTTATATATGTGGTGAACTTGTGGTGAAAAAGGACCAAAGAAACATTACTACTTTCGTGAAAAAGGTCTACCATGCCTATTTCGGAGTGAAACTCGCGACATCGATAAACCATGGGCTCCACAGGCCGTGTGCATTGTGTGTGTAGAAGATTTACGATGGTGGGTGGCAGGAAAAAAGAAGTCATTACGATTTGGCATCCCTGTGGTCTGGCGAGAGCATACCGACGACTGCTACTTCTGCTCTTGTAAGGTAACTGGTTTCAACAGGAAAAACAAGAAGACTATTGAGTATCCGAACAACATTCACTAAGCTATTCGTCCTATTCAACATGGCCCGGATTTACCTATACCACAGCCTCCGCAGACATTAGATACGGATGACAGTGATGACACGGATGCCGTGCAGGAGACGGATGATACTGACTTTGAAGTAGGCACAGATGAAGCCCCTCTTCTGTTCACTCAGACAGATCTAAATGATTTAGTCCGTGATCTGGGACTGTCAAAGGATAAAGCAGAGCTCCTAGGGTCAAGACTGCGTGAAAGACATTTCTTAGCACCCGGAACGTCCGTTACATTTTATAGAAAAAGGGACTTGATATTCACGCAATATTTTTCTCAAAATGACGTGTTAGTGTAGTGCAGTGATGTAGAAGGTTTGATGGGTCAGTTCAAAATTCCGTACGCACCCGGTGACTGGAGGCTGTTCATTGATTCATCTAAAAGAAGCCTGAAAGCAGTTCTGCTGCACAATGGTAACATGCATGCCTCAATAGCTGTCGGCCATTCTGTGCACCTGAAGGAAACATACGACAACATGAAGGTGCTTCTTACTACCATTCATTATGAGAATCACAATTGGATGGTGTGTGGCGATTTGAAAGTGTAGGGTATGCTTCTAGGACAACAGACCGCATATACCAAGTTTCCTTGTTTCATCTGTGAATGGGACAGTCGTGCTCGTGACAAAAACTGGGAGCAAAAGCAGTAGCCCCGAAGGTTGGAATTGGTTTCAGGGGACAAAAATACCAAGTATGACCCTCTAGTGGAAAGAGACAGAATACTCTTGCCACCTTTGCACCTCAAACTGGGCATAATGAAGCAGTTCTTCAAAGCATTACCTAGGTGTGGCAACTGTTTCAAATATCTATGTAACAAGTTCTCCAACCTGTCAGATGCTAAACTGAAGGAGGATGTGTTCAATGGTCCCGATATTCGGAAAGTAATGCTAGATGAAGATGTCCTTAATTCAATGAATGCCGTGGAGCGAGAAGCCTGGACTGCCTTTAAGTCTGTGGTTCAAAACTTCCTGGGAAACAATCGCAACCCAGAGTATGTCGACATGCTGACGAAGTTGAAAATGCTGGGGTGCTCAATGAGTTTGAAGTTACATTTCTTACATTCTCACCTTGACTTTTTTCCTTCAAACCTGGGTGCAGTAAGTGAGAAACAGGGTGAAAAGTTCCACCACGGTATAAAGGGCATAGAACGACGATACCAGGGAACTTGGGTGTTCGGATGATGGGCGACTACTGCTGGATGCTTCACCGTGAGCACACAGAAATGCCCCATAAGAGGAAAAGCAGGGGCCATCCCATGGCAACTAAGAAATCACGGAATGAATTACGTTAGTGCATGTTTTTACAACATTCTCTGTATGCATTTGTTCACTGTGTGGATATTTCAATATGTTGTTGGTTTAAACTTGTATTGTAGTTCATATCATGATTCGTGTGCCATATACATATATGTACTACTTCAATATGTGAAATAATTATTGACAAAATATACGTTTTGTGCCAAAACTGTGGGTGATACGATATTTTCAATGTCATTTTTGAATTCAGGAGGCAGAAATACATACAGTACACCTACTTTTGTGAGAAAAGGTTTTTCCCTGTTGCATAGTGCAATCCTCCAGTGCGACCAACATATTTTCCCACCTTACTCAGCCATTTGCCCTCTCTTGATCTACGAAATATAACGGTCTATTCCTCTCGTAGCAGTTTTCAGTTTAAAAAATCTGACTCTGACAGCCCCTTTGTTGTCTGTAACCACACTGGTTTTCATCCAACTTACTGTCAACCACTGATCACACCCTCATTCCAAAATGCCATTGAACACCTACGATCTCAGGTCTAATTTAATCTATTCCTGCTGCTTTAAAACAATGTAGTTTTATTTACCATCCTTTCCGCTTCATCCCACAGCTTTTCCTGTATTCATACAGGATCCCCGTGTTTGATCAGCTTGCTCTATTTCTCTCTGTCCAGTGAATATTGTTCACGTAGGTTCTTCTCCTTCGGGTTTTCAAAGATTTGTATCCTCCACCCACTTTTGTGTCTTCCTTTCGTTTACCCTCAGTCTCAATCTTCGTCACCCTCTACCCTTCATTATCCTTCTCTATTCTGGTAACGTGGCCAGACCATCGCAATCATCCCCTTGAATTTTTCCTGTCATTTTTGCACCGGTTACTGTTCCTAGGACACGGTCCAGTCTAGTTACTCCACACATCCTTCTCAACATCTTCATTTCTGCCTCCCTCATTGTGTTGATTTGTCCTTTATTCAGAGGCAAGGTTCAATCAATCAATCAATCAATCAATCAATCAATCAATCAATCAATCAATCAATCAATCAATCAATCAATCAATCAATCAATCAATCAATCAATCAATCAATCAATCAATCAATCAATCAATCAATCAATCAATCAATCAATCAATCAATCAATCAATCAATCAATCAATCAATCAATCAATCACCACTTATCTGTTTTTAGGGCTGTTGTATGTCCGGCGCTCCTTTCTCTCTCCGCCAGCCAGCTGTACGCGCGCCTGTGTATCATTCTGCTAGCTTCGACGCGCAGCCCTCAGTGCGCGTGCCTGACCATCGAGTGTACTATAAATAGGAGCTCCCTGCCTGCTCAATTGCCCACTCGCCCCGGTGTCCAGCTCCAGAATACACCCTACGTCGAGCACGGAGGCTACTCCTCTTGAAAATGTGCTTCGACCAGGTGGACTGAATTTCTGGCAGTACGAGGTTTCACCTCTGGTCACCGTTTCCTTACCTGTTTCCGCTGCCTATGCTCCGTAATTCTCTTACAAGCCATTTTCATTCCCTAAGTTACGCAAGCTCCCTTAGTTTCGCTAGGTGGAATTTCTTCAATCAATTGAACTTGCTTTTTAGGAATTCAGGCACTTCAACAAACAAGGACTCTCAAAGACATTCATGTTAGTGTGCCAGATAGTTCTCGACTATCAACGTGTCAATTCACAAGACTATCTTTTCAGGATAGGAGTGTATATAAAGACTGAAACCTGTACATATTGTATAAAGACAGACTTTTCTCAAGATTCAATATTCCTTTTTTGCTTCAAAATAAATTTCAGTTATTTGTGTAAATATCATAAAGTGAAGCAATAAAAGTTGTGTTTTGTAAACTTCAACCTTGGTTACAACACAACTCTATGGCGACGAGGTAAAAGCAACTCTACAATTCTTCGGCCCCAATCGCCAACTCTATGGCGACGAGGTAAAAACGCAACCACCTACAATTCTTCGACCCCAGTTGCCAACTCTATGGCGACGAGGTAAAAAAGCAACAACCTACACTTCTTCGACCCCAGTTGCCAACTCTATAGCGACGAGGTAAATAAAAGCAACAAACTACACGTCATCAGCCCCAATCGCCAACTCTATAGCGACGAGGTAAAAACGACACTACAATTCAACAGGCCCAGTTGTCAACTCTACGGCGACGTGCTAAACAACAACGACACTCCAACCAGTTCTGACACACAGCTTACCTTACTCTTTCTTGCACGCATCTCGCAATGGCTACTGCGGAACAGCTCGCTACGATCTTCCAAGCCTTACAGCAGCAACAACAACAGTTTATGCAACAACAACAGGCAGCATTAATTCAGGCTATTCAAGCTATTTCTGTCTCTACACAGCCATCAGCTATTCCTCCGTTCTCTGCTTTTGATCCGGCTAAGGAAGAATGGTCAGTTTATTTAGCCCGTTTACAACAGCATTTCATCTGCCATTCTGTCACAGATTATCAGCGCCGCCGCGCACTATTTCTTAGTTCGGTTGGCAATGCTACGTGTGAATTACTACGTAAATTAAGTCCGGAAGAACACTTATCTGAGGTACCCTTCACGCAGCTCTTGGCCCGTCTCACGGAACACTATGCCAAAGCTCCTCACATAGTGGCTGCTCGCTATAAATTTTTTCAGAGCAGAAAGCAACCCCATCAGACACATACTGAATGGATAACTGAATTGCGTGGTCTAGCTAAACCCTGCCAGTTCATCTGCTCCAAGGACGGTTGTGGTTCATCCTACACTGATTCTCTCATTCGGGACATGCTAATTTTACATACTCCTGAAGACAAAATACGTTTTGACGCTGTCAAGCAGAGTAACCCTTCTTTAGAAGACGTCCAGCGTATTGCTACGGTTTATGAGCTTACTACCAAGACTGCCGCAGCCATAGCTTCTCCACACGAAGTTGCACAAGTCTCGCCTCAGGCCCGCAAGTCCTCTGCTACAGTGCACCGTACGGATAAGGCGCTCTCCACCAAGCATTCTCGCCAGGTTCCCTCTCGTAATGCTACACGGAAGCCCAATTCTAAAAGCACCTCGAAACTCCTGCCTTCCTGCCGAGGCTGTTTCAAGCATCATGAACGTCGTGACTGTCGTTTTTTCGAAGCTACTTGTGAACGATGTAATAAACTTGGACACATTAAGACTGTCTGTCAAAGTTCGCTCCGCTCTGCTAAGACTACTGCAGCACGCCGGCAGCATATACAGCCCCGCCAAGACATGGAAGTTGATCAGATCAATCTTATTTTTCCCACAAAGGATTCTCACAAAATCATCATTCCTCTCTCATTCTCTGATCGATCTGTCGATTTTCAATTAGATACTGGATCACCTGTCTCTATTATTAACCTGACTACCTACCACGACTTAGGTTCACCTTCATGCTCTCCAGCTGACATCCAGCTCGTGACATTTAACAAGAAGAAAATTGACATCAAAGGTCAAATCAAGCTTCAGGCTAGTTATAAAGGAATTCAGAAGGCCATTCCTCTTCTCGTAGTTAACAACTACACTGCATCAAACATTATGGGCATGGATCTATTTAACTTATTTGGTTTCCAGATACATGACAACATTAACGTCGTCTCTACATTGCATCCTACTTCTGACGTTACCGCTCTCCTAGCGCAGTTTCCTGAAGTCTTCGACTCTCAGCTCGGAACAGCAAAAGACTATACAGCTCACATACAGCTGAAATCCGGAGCTAAGCCTCGCTTCTTCAAAGCTCGTCCAGTACCCCTAGCACTTCAAGACCAGGTCACGAAAGAATTAGAAAGATGGATACAAACTGGAATTGTTGTACCAGTTACTTCTAGTCAATGGGCTACTCCACTCGTGGTAATCAAGAAACCTGATGGTAATGTTCGACTTTGTGGTGATTTTCGATCTACAGTCAACGCACAACTCGACACAGATATCTTTCCTATTCCACGTCCAGAAGACTTATTCCGTCGTCTCTCTGGTGGACAATTCTTCTCTCGAGTTGATCTTAAAGAAGCATATCTCCAGCTACTTTTAGACGAAGAATCTAAGAAATTTCTCACACTCAACACTCCTCTCGGACTGCTCCAGCTCCAGCGGCTCCCATTCGGTGTTTCATCCTCAGCGGCTATTTTTCAGCGCTATTTGGCTCAACTCACCGCCTCCATTCCCGGTTGTGCTAACTACCTGGATGATATTATTGTTACTGGAAAAGATCATCAGGAACATCTAACCAATCTACGCCTCCTTCTCCAGAAATTGAAAGACAATGGCCTACGAGCGAATCTCGCTAAATGTACCTTCTTTCAGCCTCAAGTTCACTACCTAGGACATATACTTGATAAGAATGGAATTCGTCCTAGTACACAGAATGTCTCAGCGATAGTAAACATGCCAGCACCTCAGAACCTCAAGCAGCTTCAGTCCTTCATAGGCAAAGCGAACTATTATAATAAGTTCATTCCACGCTTCGCTACAGTGGCAGCTCCATTAAACGCTCTACGTAAAAAAAGTGTTAAGTTTCAGTGGACTCCGCAATGCCAACAGGCATGGAAAACAATCAACAACGCCTTAATTCAAGCTATACAACTCACTCATTTTCAACCCGACAAGATCATCACGCTAGCTACTGACGCTTCAGACTACGGTGTCGGTGCCGTTCTCTCCCAGAAGGATCGTCATGGACAAGAACGCCCCATCGCCTTCGCTTCGAAAACACTTAATGATCATCAACGTCGATACTCACAGATAGAGAAAGAAGCTTTAGCCATCATCTTTGGTATTCGCCGTTTCACTGAATATCTCTATGGCAACCATTTCCTGATCATTACCGATCATAAGCCTCTCGTACACTTATTCCATCCTGGTAATAAGATCCCAGAGAATTCCCTCAGAAAGCTTCAAAGATGGTCCATGTTCCTTTCTGATTATTCCTATCAGATTGATATCGAGCCACATCCCAGCATTGTAATGCTGATGCCCTCTCCCGCTTACCCGTTGGTCCTGATACTGCCTTCGATTCTCAAGAATCTGAATGTCTTCAGTTGGACATAGAACTTGAAGATACTGTATCCAGTTTTCCTATTGATGCTACCTGCATAGCTAAAGCTACGGATAAGGACAGTACACTTGCTACTGTACGTACTTACATCCGCAACGGTTGGCCTCTTCAGAGCACACTTCCTGCCCACCTGGCACCTTATCATCGTATGCAGCATCGTCTCACGACTCGTGCCGGAGTTGTATTACTAGAAGCAGGCACCATCTTCCGAGTGGTTATCCCACTTAGCCTACAGAAACAAGTTCTCGGATTATTACACCAAAGCCATTGGGGTATCTCCAGAACAAAGCAACTCGCCCGTCAACACTGCTACTGGCCCGGTATTGATGCCGCCATTGAAAAGCTAATACGTCATTGTGAGCAATGTCAAACGAATCAGAACGCCCCGTCTTCTGATCTTGCTTCATGGCCTCCTGCTACTACTCCATGGGAACGAGTTCACATCGATTTCGCAGGTCCTTTCCTCAATTCCATGTGGTTAATAGTCATCGATTCACTGTCAAACTTTCCATATGTAGTGGATATGCATTCGACTACTACAACCGAAGCTACCATTCGTGCTCTCCAGAAAATCTTTACTACAGAAGGTTTACCACAAGTACTCATTTCAGACAACGGACCTCAATTTACAGCTACTGCTTTTCAGAACTTTTGTACACATAATGGCATTCGTCATATCCTAGCACCACCTTTTCACCCTCAATCTAATGGTGAAGCTGAACGCTTCGTACAAACATTTAAAAGAAGTATGAAGAAAGCTGTCTCTTCAGGCTTAACTAAAGACCAAGCCTTGCTCCAACTCTTAAACAACTACAGAACTCTACCCGGCGCTGATAATATCACTCCTGCACAGAAGCTCCATGGACGACCTCACAGAACTTTACTTTCTCTGTTACAGCCTCTTCCGGCCCAGCATAAGACATCACCAACGAAGTTCTCCCTCAACGACAAGGTCTACACCAGGACATTCAAATCCAACCCACTCTGGATACCTGGAGTCATCTGCAGATCTTTGGGTCATCGTCTATACGAGATACAGACTACGGAGAAACGTATCTGCCGCCATCAAGATCAGATACGTCTGCGCTACCGCCCCTGTCCAGCTATTGATGCTATTGCTAAACCTGATAAATCTATTGCTGAACGCGCTTTAGATCATTTAATAACAATGGGTTCCTTTCAGGACGAGACAGCGCCACTCCGCCCAGTTCCAGCTCCGGACAATACAACAGAGACTTCAGCAGCTCCGCCCCAGCATCGCAGTCGCCGCCAGCGCCGCCGCCGTTTCACGCCGTACCGGCGTATTTAGGAGGGGAGGGTGTTGTATGTCCGGCGCTCCTTTCTCTCTCCGCCAGCCAGCTGTACGCGCGCCTGTGTATCATTCTGCTAGCTTCGACGCGCAGCCCTCAGTGCGCGTGCCTGACCATCGAGTGTACTATAAATAGGAGCTCCCTGCCTGCTCAATTGCCCACTCGCCCCGGTGTCCAGCTCCAGAATACACCCTACGTCGAGCACGGAGGCTACTCCTCTTGAAAATGTGCTTCGACCAGGTGGACTGAATTTCTGGCAGTACGAGGTTTCACCTCTGGTCACCGTTTCCTTACCTGTTTCCGCTGCCTATGCTCCGTAATTCTCTTACAAGCCATTTTCATTCCCTAAGTTACGCAAGCTCCCTTAGTTTCGCTAGGTGGAATTTCTTCAATCAATTGAACTTGCTTTTTAGGAATTCAGGCACTTCAACAAACAAGGACTCTCAAAGACATTCATGTTAGTGTGCCAGATAGTTCTCGACTATCAACGTGTCAATTCACAAGACTATCTTTTCAGGATAGGAGTGTATATAAAGACTGAAACCTGTACATATTGTATAAAGACAGACTTTTCTCAAGATTCAATATTCCTTTTTTGCTTCAAAATAAATTTCAGTTATTTGTGTAAATATCATAAAGTGAAGCAATAAAAGTTGTGTTTTGTAAACTTCAACCTTGGTTACAACAAGGGCAGATGCCCAGGTGGCAGATGCCCTATATCTGTTGTTTGCCTAGTCTTTTCATAAGTGATTGCAAAGAATTTGAATATTTATTGAACATCTCCCTTGGTAAATTATTTCAATCCCTTACTCCCCTTACTGTAAACGAATATTTGCCCCAATTTTCTCCTTGAATTCTAACTTTATCTTCATAAAATGATATTTCCTATTTTTTTTTCAAAGGTCACTCAAACTTATTCGTCTACAAGTGCCATTCCACGACATCTCTCCACTGACAGCTCCGAAGGTACCACTTAGTCGAGCAGCTCGTCTCTTTTCGCCAAATTTTGCAATAGTTTCGTAACGCTACTATATTGTCGGAAATCACCCAGAGTAAATCGAGCTTCTTTTCTTTAGATTTTTTTCCTTTTCTCGAATAAAGTAATCCTGGTGAGGTTTCCATACACTGCAACTTTACTCCAGAGACGCATATGCCCTCTCCTTAAAATATTTACTACAACCCCTAAATACCCTCAAGACCATTTGCAAAGACCTGTACCCTTTATTTACAATCCCATTTATGTGATGACCCCAATGAAGATCTTTCGTTATATTAACACCTAGGTACTTACGGTGATCGATATAAGGAACATTCACCCCAGCTAAGCAGTAATTACAACTAAGAGAACTTTTCCACTTAGTGAATCTCAGAACCTGGCTTTTAACCCCGTTTATCATATTACCATTGCCTGATATCTATCTCACAGGTTTCTATGCACTGCATCATTGCTGGCCTCCCCACTGTCTTACACACTTCTGGTTTAAGCTTGGATGGCACCTTTCTATCACAGAGTACCCCTGTTATCTCCTTCCAGTTCTTCCAGCCTGCTTTTGTTCTACTAGTTAGTACCAATTCTATATTTCCAGCTTCTTCGTAGACTGACCCCAGGTATTTGAAATGGATGACTGTCTTGATGCCTTCAGCATTCAACAACAGGTTTCCTCCGTCATCTTCTCAGACCTGAAGGTGCTGATATTCTGTTTTCGTCCTGCTGATAACCCTTTCTCTTCCACTGCTCCAGTTTCCTAAATACTCCTCCCTTAGTCCCTGAATACAGTATCACGAAATCTGTATACATCACACACCATGGTGCTGCTTCCCCTACCTTCTACCTTAAATTACTGTATTACACAGGAATGGATTCAAAGATGAACCCTGGTCCAACCCAACTTTTACTTCGAATTCCCGTATTTCTCCAATACTATTGAGGATGTTCGCTCCCACATGTCTGTACATCTCCTGGTACAGTCTAACATATTTCTCAGGGGCATTCCTTTGCCTGAGTCTTCTCCACACCTGTTGTCTGGGCTCTGTATCATAAACCAAACCAAACCCCACGGCGCTTACCGCCCTCGAAAGGGCTTTGGACTGCCCAGCGACCATTGCTCAGCCCGAAGGCCTGCAGATTACGAGGGGTCGTGTGGTCAGCACGACGCATCCTCTCTTCCGTTATTCTGGGCTTTCGAGACCGGGGCCGCCATCTCACCGTCAGATATCTCCTCAAATCTAATTACGTAGGCTGAGTGGACCAAGAACCAGCCTTCAGGTCGAGAGAAAAATCCCTGACCTGGCCGGGAATCGAATCCGGGGCCTCCGGGTCAGAGACAGGTACGCTACCTCCACACCACGAGGCCGGCCACTGTATCATAGGCATTTTTCCAAATCTGTAAACACAAGGTGAAGATCTCTTCTCTTTTTCTGAAACCTTTCCATGGTTTACCTCAGTACAAAGATTGGGTCTGTTATGCCAGGCATAAAGTCAAATTGTTCCTTTGATATGGTAACTTCGTGTCTAATTCTTTCGTCTATAATCCTTTCAAATATTTTCCTAGTGTGAAATATCAGTTTAATGCCTCTATAATTTGCTCAGCTTTGGGCATCACCTTTGCCTTTAAAAGTCGGTACAATTGTGCTATTCCTCCATTCAATTCGCATTTCTTCCTGCTGGTAATTTTTGTCAACAGGTCCTACAACAGTTCAACTCCCTCTTCACCTAGTGCCTTACATGCCTCAACTGAGATCCCGTCAGGACCAACTGCAATTCCATTCTTAATTTTTGTCAACGCCCTCATCACCTCACATTTCTCAATATCCCCTGTCACCCCTTCATTGGGATTCCCGTCTTCGGTGTATCTCCTTTCATTTTCTTGATTCAGTAGTTCTTCAAAATAACTCTTCCGTCTATTTTGAATATCTTGCTTTCTTATCAAAACCGCTCCATTTGCCCCGTTGATTTGTTTCACTTGTGATATGTCCTTTTTCCTCCTGTTCGTCTGCTTAGTCATCTTAGAGATCTTTTGATATTCTTCCTTCGTTTTCAGCTCCTGGTACATCTACATATATAAAATAAGAGTTTTGTCTGTACATTGCTTAGAATTTAAAAAGGATGGTATCACTGTATCGGTCGTGTCCACAGTAAGAAGGAAATGAACTTCTTAATTTTCCGTAATTTCTGTCTGTCTGTCTGTCTGTCTGTCTGTCTGTCTGTCTGTCTGTCTGTCTGTCTGTCTGTCTGTCTGTCTGTCTGTCTGTCTGTCTGTCCACGCATCACTAGAAAAGGGCTAAAGAGAATTTAATGAAAATCTGTATGCAAAGTCAGGGAATAAATCGCCACAATTAGGCCATAAATAATTTGATTCACGCTGATAGAAATGGTAGCTTAGGGAAGGCCTAAAATTTAATTTTGAAATATTTATGTTATTAGTGGTCCTATCTTAATGAAAATTGGCATGCAAAGTCGGAGAATGGGCCACTACAATCTAGGCTCTAAATAATTTTATTCACGCTGAGTGAAATGGTAGTTCAGGGGCAGGCCTGAAATGTAATTCTTAAATATTTATGTTATTAGTGGTCCTGTCGATAAATATTATATAAATCAAGTTATATAGTATTAAATTTCCGTTCATTTATGTCTTATACATTTTACCGCACCGGTTATGATAACGCAGATGTTCATGAATTTGGATTTTTGTTGCTTAAGTCCACATCAGCGCCGAGTCACGAGAAAATGGGTGAACAGAATTTAATGAAAATCGATATGTAAAGTTGGGGAATAAGGATCTACAATCTACTCTATAAATTTTATAAGACGCCCTAATCTCACAGAGTAGAAAGAAAACTAAATGTGAAGGCATACAATATAAAAACCTCATAACATTGATCAACAATAACATGCAATTGACCATTGTTTGTTGTGATATGCTTTGTGTCTTCTGTTGTCACTCATTTCCGATAGATGGGATTACTGTTGCGTACCGAGTATTTTTTGAATTTGCTTTACGTCGCACCGACACAGATAGTTCTTATGGCGACGATGGGATAGGAAGGGGCTGGATGCGGGAAGGAGGCGGCCGTGGCTTTTATTAAGATTTAGCCCCTGCATTTGCCTGGTATGAAAATGGGAAACGATAGAAATCCATTTTCAGGACTGCCGACAGTGGGGTTCGAATCCACTATTTCCCGAATGCAAACTCACAGCTGCACGCCCTTAACCGCACGACATACTCGCCCGATCGTACCGAATATAACAGCCTGCCTGAAAATTGACGGGAATATGCTGGGGAGTTAGATAACTTTCTTCTTTAGCATGCCATTCCTGTGGTTCATAAATGTTCTGATACTGCTGGTATGTAACACATTGCTTCATCATAGCATTCGAGCTATTCAATCCCTACTCTGTGGCACTGATTGGAATGAGCAGTGTGCTCACTTACATAAATAACGGCAGAGGAGTGTTTACGGATGTCTGCGGCCTGGTCATTCCAGTACTGGAACTTTGGACTGTTATATCGGCACGGTAGTACTGTTCGTTAAAAGTGAGAAAATGTGCGGCTTTTCATTTGATCGAGTATTTTATATGATAGCATTGCTTTTAATCGCTACATTCCTACTGACCTTTATTGTAATGACCTATGTTCACTTCAGTTAGAAAACCACAAAGGCAGTCTTTCTAAGAATCCCGTAGGAAGCTCGGGTACATCAGCTAGTTTATATACCGGTACATAAAATAAGAGTTTTGCTGTACACTGATCAGAATTTATAAAAAGGTATTTCTGTTTCGGTCGTGTCCACAGTAAGAAGGAAATGCAGTTTTTAATTTTCCGTGATTTCTGTCTGTCAATCTCTCTTTATGTATGCATGAATGTACGTAAGCGCATTACGAGAAAATGGCTTAAGAGAATTTCATGAAAATCGGTATATACAGGCGGAGAATAAGGCGCTACACGTCTGGCTATAAATAATTTTATTTACTAGTTTTTAGTGGACATACCGATAAACATTACACACATTTTTTATATTTAATACAATTTCGAATTATTTATGTCCTATACAGTTTTACTGTACCGCCAATGATAACAGAGATTTTAATGTATTTTGAATTTCTTTGTTTAGTCAGGTTCAACGCCAAGCCACGAAAAAATGCAAGGAGCAAAATGTAATGAAAATCGGCGAAAAAATCCGTTAATAAGGCACTACAGTCTAGACTATAAATAATTTTATTCGCGCTGGGTGAAATGGTAGTTTATAGGAAGACCTAAAATGTAATTCTCAATTATCTGTGTTATGAGTGGTCCTATTGATAAGGTGGTGGTGGTAGTGGTGGTGGTGATTATTGTTTTAAGAGGAAGTACAACCAGTCAACCGTCCTCTATATAATACCAACCAGGGAGAAAAATGGAAGGGATTCGACACTTCGAAAAATTAAGGTATCAGCCAAAGGAAGGCAAGGGCCACGAAGGGCGTGAAAACGAAAGACTCCCTAGGCCTCGAGTGCTCTAATACCGTCGGGGTCGGAAGAGAACAAGAGTTGACCAAGGGTGGTGGAATGGGATAGATCAAGTGAGGAGCCTGGTACAAGTAAGTGAAAGAAATGCCACGGCTCAGCTGAGGGCCCTGTGGTCGCCAACACACGCCCCCAAATTAAGAGCCCCTGGAGCCTATTTTAGTCGCCTCTTGCGACAGGCAGGGGATACCGTGGTTGTTATTCTACCGCCTCCACCTACAGGGGATCCTACTGATAAATATTGTATCCTTTAAAGGCCTTTCTGTAACCTGAAATCTCCCTACCTTCGGGTTTTGCCTCGGCGCTGCTCAAAATACATACGTGACTCTTGTTCCAGAGCGCGGAACGTCCTCCACTTCGAAATCTTTATTTAATTAAATAATCACTAATATTTCACATATTGCAATTTAAATGTCTTGTTGGACAGTAAAATTTAGTAGACCAGGCCTACACAAAATGGAAAGCTACTCTTTCCGCTGCGTTGTTTGCTCTCCTAAGAGGTAAAAGGCACATCTGTGAAGCCAGATAACAAAATTGCTAGCAGATGGGTACCTGAAGAATGTTTAAGACGCAATTTGTATGACGTAGAAAGATATATTTCTCCCCTTTTGATACGAAGTAGACTGATCCATATTTCAAAAATCCACCAATCGGAGATTTTAGACTATCACTTGTTTCGCACATAGCCTAGGGTACCTATTTACGTATTTAAATCTGCAGGCCAAAGTTAATAAGAAGAAATACATTTAAGTATATTTATTTATCTGAAGACGTAGCACACCGAAATGGATGTTTTTCAGTCAGCCAAAATACTGGAAGAAGAAAATCTTGTTCAGGTAGTCTCTGAATTTGTTATCATATTAGATTAATGTACTGAATGTTACCATCAACCTGAGCAGTGAGGAGAAAGCCACTTGATTTTCACTGGTTTATTGAGCAGCGTTTACGCTGCCTTCTAAGTTCCAAAATTAACTATTTCTTAGCATGAGAAACTGTAAATGATGTGCTCCAATAATTAATGAAACGAAGACAAGAATGTCTACAGCGAAATTGCATATCCCTGCACTTAATCATGCTAAAGAGGACTGTAAATTATAATTCACCCCCGGTTTGCACGTCATTCTAGGGCTTTATAGACCATTCGAAGATCATTAATTTCAAATGCTCCAGTGGCTCATAGCAGGAAGCTAGGTATTTAAGCTGCTATCACGCTGGCTCGGCAGAGACGAAGATGAATAACACTGGCCGTTGCGATAATACAGCATAATCCAAGCTCTAATGGCTTGGACTCCAGGCATTGAGACGTGGCGCTTTCCCTCGCATCGATATTCACGTAAGAGTATTCACAGAATTACTTTCGAAGCAAAATAACTTTATTCTTAGAATGTTATGAATGTCGCTTACGATTGTTTAACAAAGTAGTTCTCTTACGATAGTTTTTGTAGCGCTTACGATATTTTGGATGGATTGATTTGAAGGACTGTAAGATATGAGCATAATAAGAGATTTTCTTAAATGATTGTGTTAAGAAATGTACATTTTTAAAAAATAGGAAAATTGACTTACTACTCGACAATAAGAGATTGAAAGTGGAAGTGACACTGATTACAGTACAATATTTAGAACAGAACAATTTTATCCGTCCTCCTCATCTGTTTGTAGTAATTGATCACTATGTATTTTTTTGCTAGTGGCTTTACGTCGCACCGACACAGATAGGTCTTATGGCGACGATGGGATAGGAAAGGCCTAGGAGTTGGAAGTAAGCGGCCGTGGCCTTAATTAACGTACAGCCCCAGCATTTGCCTGGTGTGAAAATGGGAAACCAAGGAAAACTATCTTCAGGGCTGCCGACAGTGGGATTCGAACCCACTATCTCCCGGATGCAAGCTCACAGCAGCGCGCCCCTAACCGCACGGCCAACTCGCCCGGTGATCACTATGTTTGGACTCGTAAGCACGGTAATATTTAGATAATCGTCTTGTGTCACCTGCTAACCTCTTTATTCTCCGGTTCCATGGCTACATGGTTAGCATGCTGGCCTTTGGTCAGAGAGGTCCCGGGTTCGACTCCCGACAGGGTCGGGAATTTTAACCATAATTGGTTAATTACCCTGGCACGGGAACTGGGTTTTTGTGTCGTCTTCATCATCATTTCATCCTCATCACGACGCGCAGGTCGCCCACGGACGTGAAATCAAAAGACCTGTACCTGGCGAGCCGAAGTCCTCGGACACATCCCGGCACTAAACAGCCATACGCCATTTCATTACCTCCTTGTTGGATATCACCCATCAGTTGTCAGAAATACACTCAGTTTCTGCATCAACTCACCCACAAATTTATTCACAAGATAACAGCTATAGTCCGCGCACCTTTTTGCGATATTACTTGGTACGGGGGTGAGGAATAAGGAGGGAGCTCTCACGGTTCCGGTTATACTGCCAACTAAATGGAAATTAAATCTGAATTGAATCGATAATATGATCGACCGATATGAATTTTCTAAACATATTTTATTAACTTACGACAACAACTGTGTCACACATACATTATTTAACATTATATAACATTTCTCGATGCGAATATTGTTCCGAGCATAAATTCTATAGTTTGGCTTTGCTGTGTAAACAACAACAGTACTAGTACGTAAAGTGTACGCCAGATGTCGCACAGCGATGCATAAGCGATTCATATTTGTGTTTCAAAGGTTGCCAATACGAATCTCGAAGATAACTGAGGTCGATCGATTCAGCACAAGAGTGTGCATGTATCACTAAAATGTATGCGTACTGTAATATCATGGCGTGTGGCCCCCGGAAGAGCCTCGGTGCAGGTCTTTCGCCGTATAGGCGACCTCGATTAAAACCCTTCTGTTATTTCTAATCTTCTTCCAGTTGAAGCTTAACTCTTTTTCAGCAGTTCTCAAACTTATAAACCACCTTGGAATCCAATCCTCTCTTCTGACACAGATCGTAATTAAGATACTGATGGAGTTGATTTCTGAAGAATGTAAAATTCATGGATTGTGCGTCGAAATCTTTAAAATCCGTTACACGCTTTTTCCCTTTCCGTGTATTTCCTGGTGTACCAAATGAAGTTTCTTCAGTCCCGTGCTCTCTCTGTTCCAATATTTTTTTTATTAGGCCAACTTGTTTTACGTCACATTAAGACACTGAATGGTTTTGGAAACGGAGAAATGGGAAAGGGCTAGAATTGGGAAGGTAGCACCTTTGGCCTTAATTAAGGTACAGACTCTGCATTTGCCTGGTGTGAAAATGGAAAGCCTCAGAAAACCACCTTCAGGGTTGCCGACGGTGGGATTCAAACCCACTACCTCCAGAAGGTAAGCTCACAGCTGCGAGACTATAAACGTATGGCCAACTTGCTCGGTTAAAATTCGTTCACCGTCCACTACAACACTTTTGTTGCATCTGCTATTTTTCGCTGTACTTTCAATAACTCCCATCTATACTGCTCTTGTGTTTTATTCTTTCTGTCGTCAGCTTCCTTACTCATAAAACTATGAGTCTCACGTTTCTCCTCTTGTAGTCGCAAACTTCAGTTTCGAATTTTGAGACGCACAATTCACTTCTTACACGAACGGTAGGAACATGTACTGGCATCCAATTTATTTAGCTACTGACCGTACTTGCTCAGTTAAGTCTGTCACAAGATGTAGACCCCTCTCTTCCATTCCCAGCCTTCTTCTGCATTCCGCTAGTCAATCAACATGCGATAGGTCCGCCATCTGGCCAAATTGGTTACGTATTTTACAAGACTCTAACTCAGGCGCTTAAGATGAAATAACTGGCGCTTACTTTAACATGTTTGAATGGATTGACTATAAAGTCGAGATGACACTATCTCATTAAGTCATACTATTAGTTGACTGTCATGGTTATGGAATTTAGGCAGATTAATCAGTACATTTTATCACGCACTAGATTACATCGCCGCATATCGAACACATGGTCTATTTGACCACATCAATTAAATATTATACTGAACACATACACGTATTCTGGGTTTACCTGACCCTGTTATATTCGAAGCGGATCAACACAACGTTGGTTTCCTACCCATCACCATAAACACTAAAGAACAACAGAAATACATAAATACATTACACAGAGAAATATTAAATACATTAGCAAACAATACATCTTGAAGGTATGGCCTAGTCAAGTCATATGGTATCAGGTTAAATCCATCGCTCTGATGCGGGTCGAACCCGCGTTCTCCAGCTTCCAAGGTGCAAAAATCTGAAACTCCTACCACGAGCTAATTTAATAAATAAAAATGAGGAGGAATACGTTCTTCACAGAATCATAAAATTCTCAACGTTAGTCATAATATTTTATTAGCATGGAATTGTTAATGCAGCGGTAAGTGAAGGAGACTTACAAGGGCTAAAATTCAGAAGGCTTTTGAAGACGATTCTGCCCGCACATGGGACCAGACAAATCCCTTTCATCATAAATCTGTCTCTCTTGTTGTGGTCAGTGTTCTACCTTGCGGCCACAAAGACACTTTCTGTTTTCTTTCTTTCTTTCTTTCTTTCTTTCTTCTCATATTAGCTCGTTTCCAAGTACACATTTATTTAAGGGCCGCCAATTCTTATTTCTTATTATTCCGGTCATATACAGCCTAGTTCAATACGTCGCGATAACCATCACTATTCTAACTCTTTGTCATTCTGTCATCTCATACATTTCACAAGTCGCATCTTCCCCATTGTCACGCTACTGCATCTCAAATCCACCTTACTTATTTATATGGGAGACTCTATTCCCACATGTCATTCAAGTAATACCATCTCACTCGCGTTTCTATATAATTCACAAGTTGCACGTCGGGCTTGAACACCCTCAATGATCATATTTTTCATTATTATGGGATTTATAAATGCATGCATTACCATGTGAAGCGAATACATTATCTATATTCAAATTATTACGAAGATCTATACCAGTTAGTAACATTAGGAAGAAATTATAAATTTAGCTTAAGCGCCATTCTCCCTTAAAACATATGCTTCACACGCACTAAAATTTATGGGACCTTATGTACCAATTCATGCAAATAAGTCCGCTGAAATATTATTGATTATCCGTAAATCACAGCTAAAATCTTAATTAAATTAATAAAATAATCTTTAACAGTCACACGCGTATAGTGTTCGCTACATTTAATATTATTAATTACATAAAATAAACCAGACTTTTATTTACAAATATGTCGATATGCACGTATATATCTCATGCCTAATATATTTAAGAAAATGTACTTATCGATACTGCGTGTGGTTTGCTGTCACCTCGTGGATGAACCTGGTGTTTTTAGACCTTCATTACGGCATCTTCACTCGTAGATAGTCTTAGGTTCCTCTTCCTCGTGATGTCGTTCATATCTCGAACTGTAGTCTTCTGCTGTTGGAAAATCTTGACGTTCCCTGAAGAGATGAATGCTGGCGCTAGGCGTGACTCTAGTTGATTCTAATCCAGGGTTCGACGATCACTTATGAACATACATGCAAAAATGGGAAATTGGTTAATGAACACTGTTTATGTGTTTTCAAAGAATCTACTTGTGATTAGATCCACATATTAATTCAAATGGACTAACCCGAATAGCGGTAAGTTTATATAAATCACTGTTCATTTCCCCTTCTATCATACAAGCTGACTAATTGTTACCACGAGTGTCCATGGAGTATGCAAACGTTTTTCCTATCACGAACACCGTTCTTTTAATTTACTGAGCGTCACTCACTGTGTAAATGCCTTAAAATTGGCCACTATTAATTACTGAATGTAATCGGCTGTCTCACTAATTCTAAGCAACCACGGAGCTCGATAGCTGCAGCCGCTTAAGTGCGGCCAGTATCCAGTAATCGGGAGATAGTGGGTTCGAGCCCCACTGTCGGCAGCCCTGAAGATTGTTTTCCGTGGTTTCCCATTTTCACACCAGGCAAATGCCGGAGCTGTACCTTAAATAAGGCCACGGCCACTTCCTTCCAATTCCTAGGCTTTTCCTATCCCATCGTCGCCGTAAGACATATCTGTGTCGGTGCGACGTAAAGCAAATAGCAAAAAAGAAATTTAAGCAACCTGATGCGTTTGCCCGTTCTTTGATAATTGAATCATCAGCCGTCATTGAAGTCACAAATATTTAAAGGATTAAATGTTGAAATAATACCTCTATTGATCACTACTGTACTTTGCTTCGTACCACACGGCTCATTTCGCGATATTTACACGGCACTAATACGTCTTTCTTCGACACAGCACTTCACACACTGTTATCCATTTTTGCATAGTTCATCACTGACACGTAAGTACAGCGGCCGCACAAATTACAATGGGTTTTATTTATAGTATTTTGGCTGAGTGGTCGGAGATGTGGTAAACCACGCCCCTAATCAAAATTCCGCTCCGCTAAACGTAATCTTTCAGCGACGTGACAGTAATCAAATTATAGCTCTTGACCCCTGTTTTATACTGATCCAGTTTTATGCCTATCCGATCAGTGGGTCGTTCACAATCTCAAAAGCGACCTTTTATAAATTCACGCGTCGTGGTTGATCTCGTAACTACTCCCACCTTTTTACTCACGTTGCCAAATCTTAGCGCTCGGCTTCAGTCTGGCACTGCTATATGACATGCGTCATTACCGATCCACTATTAAAGTATTGCGTTTATGTGCATCAAAATTTGCATAAAATACGCCGGTACGAATGAGTCCTGACTTATAAATTTCCATAGGTTACATCAAAAAGGTATTCTTCTTCTTTTTATTATTAATTAGGTATGGTGAATTGGCACCAATGAATGCGGTCTTAAATCAGTAAGGATTTTTATTTCTTAGGGGTTAACACACCTTAATTTACCCCACACTCTGACAAAATACACTTTCATGCGTAGCGTCATATCTTCTTCTTTCTTGCTCCGAGTGAGAGCGCAATTTCAAGGTTCCGCAGTAATACGCTATCCTTCTCTCGATACAGCACAGAGACCTGCTCCCTTCGAGCTTGCGTATCGCAACTCGTGTCCCGGTTTGGGGCGTGAATTGCTAACTACGACATTATATGTCGCAGAATGTTGCGGAAAACGGCGTATATGATTGACTAAATCTCCTAACATGCCTGTAGCATGGCGATGAACAGTTACAGTATTAAACATCGTAACGTCAATTTTGACAAAAATGTCGCTTACGATGCTTTGCCTTTTCAGGAACAATATGTTTGAAGCGTTCGTTAACAATATTTACTGTACCGGTTGCTTTATTGCCACAGAGATTAAGGAGTGCTACATCAAAACGAATCCCAAGATTCTGGTGGGCTTTTCTTACCTTCGCCAACCTGACTTTCCTCTTCTAAGTAGTCGTTCATTTTGTCAAGTAGAAAATACAAACCTGGAAGGGGTGGATCATCAATAGTACTTAGGGTGGGTATTCTCTAGGATGGAAAAATTATCTATTTATAAACAAGATACTTGGTATTTGGGAAGTCCTTTAAAAATACAGGAACATGTACCTTTTTTTCGGAAAAGGCACTTAACCGGGGGGGGGGGGGGTGAAAAGAGTTGAAAAATAGTTGAATTACTTTTTATGAGGATACTTATATTTTAAAAACTGAAGACGTTATAGATGTGAAAATTGGTATTTGGAATCTCCTTTAATACACTTAGATGGGGGTGGGGTGGGTGTTGAATTATTTTTATGGGGTTACTTACGTATATCTCAAAAACTGAAGATGTTACAGGTGTGGGAATAGGTAATTGGAATATCCTTTAAAAGTAAAGAAACATGCATTTATTTTTTCGTCTTGAGAGAAGACTGTTTCTCACATGTACAGTTCTATGCCGCATGGTCGTCTTAGCCCCAAACGGTAATACCACAAACATGGTTTACAAAGAATTTCTGAGGTAAATGAAACTCAATTTCTGGGTGAGTTTTTATACTTAAGGAATTTTCAGATCACGTCTTAGTACAATGCCCAAGAACGATTACTTTGATCAAATTATGAAATCCACGCGAACGAGCCCGAGGGTTATTGCTAGTACATTAATAAAGTAACGACTATGAAGAAATTTGAAAATTACATCAACAGTGAAAATAACCCACTTAACCGTTTTATTGTGTACAATTTAATGTTAAGTATTTGAATTAGTTCCACATTAAGAAAGGTTTCTGAACTCGTAATAGAACTATGGGTGGAAAATGTTCCTAATTTGGGATTTGGGATAAGGATTGTGTAAACGGGCAGCCACAGCTGAGTATTACTACTCTACTACTTACTGCCATTACAATAACAATGATGATGACGATGGATGATGATAACTATAATAATAATAATAATAATAATAATAATAATAATAATAATAATAATAATAATATTATGGGCCCTATGCTGACAAGATGTAATGTTTACAGTGAACTATGTCTTCTGGTACGGGATAGAATAAATCTGTTACTTTCATTGACCTGTCTCAGTCTCATCCTTGGCTTTGACAGTATGAAAGTGACTGAGGTATGAGCGATGCTAGTAATACCATTCCTTATGCAGCCAATCCCTGGTATGAATGGTATGAAAATGTTGCTCATAGGGTCGTGGTTGGTGCATGCAATTCAGTGGGCTTGGCAGACTGGTATGTAATAGCAACTTCTGGCTCTGTGAGGATAGCAACGAGAAACTACCGCACTCCTCATTTCCCTAGTATGGCACTTCAGTGAAACCTAGGCTATCGACGACAGCTGTTGGTGTAGCTGTGGAGGACCAAACCAGCCTTCGGGCTGATTACCCAACATACACGATAATAGTATAACAACCATATAAAGCATGATCCACGTATCTATTCAGATCGGTGCCGACGATGTAATACATCTCCAGAAATCATCCAACATATAACCGCAGGTTGTCGATTAATGGCAAATACAAACTACAAGTACAGGCATGACCAGTCCGGCCCCGCGGTGTAGGGAGCAACGCGATCGATTCCCGCCCTGGTCAGGGTTTCTTTAATTCTAAATGATTAATATCTCTGGCCTGGGGACTTGGTGTTTGTGTCGTCCCTAATGTTCCTTTCCTCACATTCAACACTTTACACTTCCGTCATTTCCCGATGTACGCAGGTTCACAACATATGATGCAAAGTAGGGCCAAAAGACTTTCTTAGGTCGACACCACTAAAAAATAGCATTTAATAAAAAAAGGCATAGCCAAATTGCAAAATTTAGTCATTAGAAATTAGCCCGACAAAATAACCACAATCAGTATTGGAAAGTGAAAATTGCAAACTTTACTGGGATATAAGTATCATCACTGATAAAACTATTACCTGCAATAGAGGATATATAACTTTTATTTTAAAAAAAAGAAAATCTGCTTCATAATTGACATAGCCTGCCCTAATCCTCACAACCTCCAATCAACCCATACAGAGAATATATCCAAGTACACTTATCTGGACACAGAAACAAAAACCATGTGGAAACTCATTCCAGTAGTGATTGGATGTAATGATATTATTCCAAAGACACTACACAGAAGCATTGAAGCACTTAATCTCCACCCTCTCCCTTACAGAAAATTACAAAAAGCAGCAGTCCTGGCCACTTGCCATAGACTAAAGACGTTTATTGGCATGAACCATCCACCATATATAGAGGATTAATTATAATCATCTACTAATAATTTTGACTGTTTATATATAGCATATAAATATCCGTCAAATGTATTTGTCAACGATGTAAGTATATACCATGTATGGAGCATATATGCGTACTAAATAGTACTTCTTCCATGTGCGTTATACCGCAGTAGCACATAAACTCAACTGTAAAATTGTGAATAATAATAATAATAATAATAATAATAATAATAATAATAATAATAATAATAATAATAATAATAATAATAAATGGGAGTGAAATGCGTCGTTGCGACCATCTGCAACAATAAACTATTGGATTCAGCAAGAGAATCCAACTAGCCTCTTTCAGTCCAACTCCAGCACGTAACCTACAAGAGGTGCCCCTGTTAAGCCGAGCAACCCAGTGGAAGGTTGGTAACCAATCCCAGCGGGAAACTGGGTCGGTGAACCGATCAGTGCCGGGGGCTCCAAGGCTCACAACCTTGGTAGTACCTTGGTCGGTGCGAAATATCACCGACCCCATTCTACAGTTTTTCAACTGTGAAAAAAAGCATGGAGGAAATTTCAGCTAAAGCTACTACCCCAGGTGGTAACCAATCCACCGTCGTCTTGTACGACGTTAGCGGGCCTTCGCATTCTGGGGAGCCTGCACCGACATGCTTGGAGGTATCGGAGACTCCACGAAAGATCAAACATAGAGCCAAGAATTTCTTTGCTACCTTTAATGCCAATTCTCTCCGGAAAGTAGGAAAACTGAAACAGCTCACAGATATCCTATCGCAACAACAAATTTTGATTGCAGCAATTCAGAAAACAAGATTTACAGATGAGCAGGCCTTTGAATCTGAAGGTTACAGGATCTTCAAGGGTAAACCTGGTAAACGTGTCATACAAACTGTCCCCCACCTTGGCACAGCATTTGTAGTCAACAAAATGATTCTGGACTCAATAACAAGTTTCACCTCTGTGAATAGCAGAGTCTCGACTCTGTCCTTTCGAAGCACAAACAAAATGTATACCATTGTGAACGTTCATGCGCCGATCAACCAAGCGAACAAGAGAGACCCAGAGGGAACTGATAGATTCTGGGAAGAACTTGAGGAGATTTTATCCAAGATTCCAGACAAACATACCATAATCATGCTTGGAGATTTCAATGCCCAGGTAGGCAAAGAGAGAAAGTTCTGAAACATCGTTGGAAACTATCCTGCTCACCAGAGAACAAATCGTAATGGAGAAAGGCTAATAGAGCTGTGTAAGGCATTTAACCTCGTAATGAAGTCTACTGCTTTTAAACACCTGCCTAAGAAACATAAGACCTGGAAATCCCCAAATCACTACCTTGGTGAATTTCAGATTGATCATGTCGCGATCGCGCGGAAGGCTCAAAGAGAAATTCAGAATGTTAAAGTTCTAAGACAAGCAAAACTGGACCCAGATCACTATCTATCCAAGCTAAAAATCAAACTGCTCCCCAGAAACACAAGGAGAGTTCGAGCCAAAAGGATTGAAAGATTTGATAGAGAAAAACTAGGATCTAACCATGAATTCACTCAGAAACTACAATTAGTGGATGCAGAGAACTGGGAACAACTGCGCGAGGTCCTGGTCAAAACAGCTAAAGAGACGGTTCAGCTTACTAAGCCCAGGAAGCATGCTTGGTGGAACAGTGAATGCGATGCAGTGATAAGGCAAAGACAGTTCGCCTGGCAGAAATAGAACTCGCTAAAGAACCAAGTCAACTGGACAAACTTCGTGAATGAGAGAAAGTGTGCAGCCAAAACCATCCGCAGCGTTAAACGTGCTTTTGATAAACACCAGCTGGCTCAAATTGAGCAGGATTTCAAGAAGAACAATACACGCGACTTTTATAAAACATTTAAAAGCAACTTGAGGAAATACGACCCACCGAGCCTACAGTTCAGAGATTCCAATGGAAACATAGCCCATAACGACAAGGAAAACTGCCGGATCCTTGCAAAATATTTCGAATCCCTTCTTAACTGCGAGGCCCCAATGTCCAGATTCACATTTGAAGATAAAACAACAGTTCACCGAGATTCAGCTCCACCTACGAAAGAGGAAGTCAGACAGATTATCCAATCCTTGAAGAATAATAAAGCACCGGGTGAAGATTCGATAATATCTGAATTGTGGAAGTTTGCTAGTGACAATGCAGTGGAAAAATTAACGGACGTCATACATGAAATCTGGAACACTGAAAGACTTCCAAGTGACTGGACATCTGCCGTAATCCACCCACTTCATAAGAAAGGCGACAAGTCGGATGTTAATAACTATCGCGGCATCTCCCTCCTACTTATAACCTGCAAAATTCTCTCGAAAGCTCTTCATATCAGGGCAGAAGAACAGCTAGATCCAGAGCTGGGTGATTACCAAGGAGGTTTCAGGAAAGGACGGTCATGTGTGGAGCAGATTATGAATCTGAAATCTGTCCTTTCATATCTTAAACTAAGGAGCAAGCCTTTTGTAGTAACGTTCATCGATTTTAAGAAGGCCTATGATTCAATTGATAGAAATACTCTACTTCAGATCTTAAAGGAATTTGGCTTCGACGGTAAAACAAGAGTGATCATCCAACAGACTCTCACCAACACCATCTCAAAAGTGAAGTTTAGAGGAGAGATTTCAGAGGCCTTTGAAATACGGACAGGAGTTAGGCAAGGAGGTGGTCTCTCGCCTCTGTTGTTCAACTGCGTTCTTGAGAAAGTGATCCGTGAATGGCGCAGAGAAATGAGTTATGAAGGAGTCGAAGGCGGAGTCAGACTAGGCCACAAGAACAAGAACCTTTCAATTGACTGTCTAGAATTTGCAGATGATCTCGCGGTTTTCGCTGATTCCTTGGTTGTGGCCACGAAGCAGATCAACCAGCTTCAAACACAAGCTGCAAAGGCGGGCCTCCAAATCTCATTTCAGAAAACGAAATTCATTACAAACATCAAACTGGCGCCAAGTGAGCTAGAAGGGACTCAGGAAAAAGTCAAGCGAGTTGAAAAATGTAAGTATCTTGGTGAATGGATAGAACCTAACTTGTCCGAAAAAGAAGCCTTTTCTTCACGCATGAATAAAATGGAAATGGCTTACCATCTGACGAAAAATGTCTATAACAAAAGATCTATATCTCTGAATGCAAAAATCAAACACTATTGCACTGTTATCCGGCCAGAGGCTCTATATGCTGCGGAATGTCTCGCCATGAACAAAAAAGGCATGATGGAGAAATTGGAGGCCAAGGAAAGAAAGATTTTGAGAAAAATCTTAGGTTCAGTAAAAGACAACGGCGAGTTTAGGAGACGGCACAACCAGGAGTTGTACTCGCATGTGGAGAAAATAACTGATGTGATGCGAAAAAGGAGGATTACTTTTTATGGACACATGGCCCGAATGAATTCAACACGGTTAACCAACCGCATTTTCACTTTCCTCCAAGAGAAAAAGGCAAAGGGGGCATGGTTCAGTGAGGTACAGAAAGATCTGCAGGAGATTGGGATCTCATTTGAAGATATCCAGGAGCGTGTCCCACTTAAGAAAAAACTCCAAGAACATCAGAGTTTCCTACCAAAGCCGAAGATGAAAACTGGAAAGGCATGGACGGAAGAACGAAAGGAGCAACACCGTATACGAATGAAGGAATACTGGACCAACATTAAAGCTCAAGGGAAACAGTTGAAATGACGTGGTCCTTAGTTGGCCGAAACGAAACAATAATAATAATAATAATAATAATAATAATAATAATAATAATAATAATAATAATAATAATAATAATAATAATTGTTGCGGAGTTCCCGTGGTTCACAATGGATTAAGAAGTGCCTGAGTTGAATGGCTGGGCAAGGAATTACTTAAAGCAAATTTTAATATAACAAATTAGGAAAATGTATTTATTTTTCTTTTACTGGGTATAAAATCTGAGTGAATAACAAACAATATTAATGAGCTCGTTAACTCTAACAATATAGGGGACTTAGAATTCCGAACATCAGATACATAACTTGAAAGAATTATAAATTTGTTTATTTACATAGAAAAGAGCATTATTTCTCTTGACAGGTACAATATTTTACAAGAGCAATATTTGCTCTAAGAAGGTACACTACTCAGGAGTCGGAGCTCCAAAAATCCCATAATCTAGCCTCGCAGATGCAATTAGTTTCTTTTGACGCAATAACATTTCCACCTCATATTAAAGTGTTTATGCACAGTGCCCCAATGTGGACTTATCTTTTGTTCAACAGTTATATTATTCACTGTTCCCAAAGGTAACTGGCACAAGGAAATATTTACTATCTGAAATGAATAAACAGGGGATTAATTGCCCATACTACGTGGTCTTAATGATAAACAGGAAATATTGCACATAACCGACCACAAACAAAAGGCAAGGAAGCGAAACACTAGCACTCTTTACATAAATCTCTAAAACCCTAATTGTTGCCGAGGATACCGAGGATAATCCTATACTACACTGGGGGGGGGGGAGCGAGATTAAAGGAGAAACATTAATCCCAAGACAAGATTTACAAAATTTTGAGGCTGGAAGCTCTAGTCACCCAATGCGGGGTTGAATGGGAAACGACAGCGGGTCAGCACTCTTTGTTCCCTTACATCACCTACAGTATTTCCCATTAGGGAATAGAAAAGGAGTCCTCAGACTTCGCCGAAAAACCTACATTTAAACCACCAGTTTACAAAGTTACGTTAAAAGAGAAACGGCTGAAACCTTCTCTTCAAACTATCCGCAGGCGCTATGACATGTCTAGGTAAATTCTGCCATTACCTTTCATCGCTGGATCTACCTCAACCAGGTCTCGCCCCTGCCTCCTGGGATCACGTAAAGTCGCAGCACTGGATCAATTCAGAAAAGACGGCCCTAAAGTGCCCTGCTTTTTTAGTGCCGTAACGGGAAGTTTCCAGAACAATTTGCTGATTGGCTGGGTTCCTGCACACACCCCCGGGGTGTAATTGGCTAGAGAACATATTTACCAGCATCTGATAGTTTGACTACAATCGAGGAGGAACCAGCTGAAGTTTCGACAACTTCGGTACATAAAAAACCAGTCCTAAGACACAGGATTATCAACTCCTAAAATGAACATTACTTTATCAAGTAGTTACAAATCAATGGTATACAGTAGAAGACAGAATTCTTTGTAAGTTTACAAGTTCAAGTCCATTGGCCTAGATGGTCATACGTAAGGCGCGCAGTTTAAATAGCCGGGCAAGGTGTACCCTCGTATAATAATAATAATAATAGGAGAAAGTAGAAGAAGAATTGCTGTCGATCAACGAGCTCATGCCATGGAGATATTTTGAGCACGCTCGTTTAAAGCTACCGTGGCTTGATGTCACTGACTTCCTGCAGTAGGGAATTCCATTTAAAGTTCACCACAACGGTAAAGGAATTTTTGTAGGTTGAGGATTGCTTAGGAGTAGCGATCAGTGTCGCATTGAGTGCTGTGGTATTTGCCTTGCAGTTCTCAGTGTGGTCTATGCCGATGTTTTCGTCTTTATGGCAGACTGTGATGAAAACCTGAGATCTGATATCTTGGAACTTGAAAACAGGTGCAGTGAAATGTTGCCTGTGTCATCAGTCCATTGACTGTTTTGATGCAGGTCCCCATGTCACCCTATTCTGTGTTAATATTTTCATTTCTACGTAACTATTACATCCTACATCTACATTTATCTGTTTGTCATATTTATACGTTGGTCCACCCTTAGTGTTCTTACCGCCTATACTACCCTCGAAAACTAACTGAATAGTTCCCGTCTGTCTTAAGATGTGTCGAATCATTCTATCTTTTCTTCTGGTCAAATTTCGCCAACTCATTCCCCTCTCACCATTCTGATTCAGTATCCCTTCATTCATGATTCGATCTACTCATCTCACATTCAGCATTCGTCTGTAACACTACGTTTCAATACCTTCTGCCCTCATTCCATCTGAGCTAGTCATTGAAATGAAATGGCGAACGGCTTTTAGTGCCGGGAGTGTCCGAGGACAAGTTAGGCTCGCCAAATGCAGGCCTTTTGATTTGACTCCCGCAGGAGACCTGCATGTCGTGATAAGGATGAAATGTTAATGAAGACGACACATACACCCAGCCCCCGTGCCAGCAAAATTAGCCAATGATGCTTAAAATTCCCGACTTTGCCGGGAATCGAACCAGGGACCCCTGTGACCACAGGCCAGAACGCTAACCATTTAGCCATGCAGCCGGACAGCTAGTCATTGTGCTTGTTTCACCTCCATACAGTGCCACACTTCAGACGAAAGTATTCAGAAACGTGTTTCTAAATCACATATGAATTTTTGAAATGAATAAATTTATTTCCCTGCCTCTGTGGTGTAGTGGTTAGCGTGATTAGCTGCCACCCCCGGAGGCCCGGGTTCGATTCCCGGCTCTGCCACAAAAATTTGAAAAGTGGTACGAGGGCTGGAACGGGGTCCACTCAGCCTCGGGAGGTCAACTGAGTAGAGGTGGGTTCGATTCCCACCTCAGCCATCCTCGAAGTGGTTTTCCGTGGTTTCCCACTTCTCCTCCAGGCGAATGCCGGGATGGTACCTAACTGAAGGCCACGGCCGCTTCCTTACCTCTTCCTTGCCTATCCCTTCCAATCTTCCCATCCCTCCACAAGGCCCCTGTTCAGCATAGCAGGTGAGGCCGCCTGGGCGGGGTACTGGTCATACTCCCCAGTTGTATCCCCCGACCACGAGTCTGAAACTCCAGGACACTGCCCTTGTGACGGTAGAGGTGGGATCCGTCGCTCAGTCCGAGGAAAAAACCGAACCTGGAGGGTAAACAGATGATGATGATGATAAATTTATTTCCTGTCCGCCTCTGTGGTGTAGTGGTTAGCGTGATTAGCTGCCATCCCTGGAGGTCCGGGTTCGATTCCCGGCTCTACCACGAAATTTGAAAAGTGGTACGAGGGCTGGAACGGGGTCCACTCAGCCTCGGGAGGACAACTGAGTAGAGGTGGGTTCGATTCCCACCTCAGCCATCCTCGATGTGGTTTTCCGTGGTTTCCCACTTCTCCTCCAGGCAAATGCCGGGATGGTACCTAACTTAAGGCCACGGCCGCTTCCTTCCCTCTTCCTTGCCTGTCCCATCCTATCTTCCCATCCCTCCACAAAGCCCCTGTTCAGCATAGCAGGTGAGGCCGCCTGGGCGAGGTACTGGTCATTCTCCCCAGTTGTATCCCCGACCAAAAGTCTGAAGCTCCAGGACACTGCCCTTGAGGCGGTAGAGGTGGGATCCCTCGCTGAGTCCGAGGGAAAAACCAACCCTGGACGGTAAACAGATTAAGAAGAAGAAGAAGAATAAGAAGATAAATTTATTTCCTTAAGAAAAAGAAATTATGAGTCAAACTTTTATTTCCTTATTTTGAGTACCCTCCTGAAATTGTTTTGAATATTGAACACAGTTAAAAGTGCAGCAAAGAACAACAATGTACAGGAGCAATAGTTTCACCTTATTGTAAATGCGTGAGCTGTACTGAAGAATTTTTGTTGTAATTTTACCGAACGTTCCACATGGGATTCAATAAAAAGATCGGTAAAAATGTTCTTGCCTTGAAGTTCACCTCTTCACTAACTTGAAAATGAGGAACAGCTATAAAACCTAACTGTGATTCTGAGACTGTGAGTGAACTCGTGTCCTCGTCCCGAGGTGGTGCAGCTCTTTTCAGGCACACCCCCATTGGAGGTGAGCTGCATGTACCATTCCAACCACATACCAGCCCTCCTGCCAATCTTAAATTCCTGGCAGTACCGGGAATCGAACCCACGTCCCTGAGGACGGCAGCTAATAACACTAACCGTTACGCTACGGAGGCGGACAATCTGAGACTAATTCGCGCAATAAAGACACATCTTAAGAGGTGGGTGGTTAATGAGAATGAGAATATATGCTGCCTCGGTGTATATCTCTTACGTTAAAACAGAAAACGGATACCCGTTATGGTATGAGATTCTGGTGAAAACAAAGGTCCGGTGAGCTTGTTAAAATACGGAGGATAATGAAACAAATAATACTACAGCATTCTCAAACTGCATGAATTGGGGCCGATGACCTTAGAAGTTAGGCCCCTTTAAACAACAAGCATACCGGGCGAGTTGGCCGTGCGTGTAGAGGCGCGCAGCTGTGAGCTTGCGTCCGGGAGATAGTGCGTTCGAATCCCACTGTCGGCAGCCCTGAAGATGGTTTTCCGTGGTTTCCCATTTTCACACCAGGCAAATGCTGGGGCTGTACCTTAATTAAGGCCACGGCCGCTTCCTTCCAACTCCTAGGCCTTTCCTATCCCATCGTCGCCGTAAGACCTATCTGTGTCGGTGCGACGTAAAGCCCCTAGCAAGAAAAACAACAAGCATCATCATCATCATCATCATCATCATCATCATCAATTGCATGAATTAGTGACATTTATGTTACAATAAGACATTGACAGAGAACATACATCCAAGCTGTACCGAAGGTATGTTAAAAGTTAGAGCTCTAGTTGAATAGGGCATAAATTTCTTAAATAAATAAATAGTATTATTTCTGGATTAAAACCACTTTATATTACGAGTCTATAACAAAACCGAGCTTTCAGCCATGTTTCATGGCTTTCATCAGGTCAATGTATATGAAGGTCTGCTGCTGACAGTAAACATAGAAATGCTTTTAGGCCACGGCCGCTTCCTTCCAACTCCTAGGCCTTTCCTGTCCTATCGTCGCCATAAGACCTATCTGTGTCGGTGCGACGTAAAGCCCCTAGCAAAAAAAATAAAAGAAATGCTTTAAAGAACGTGGATGTCGGTTGAGCGACACACGACCGCATTCATCCCGGCACCCTGCTGATTGGACTCAGGGATAAACTTATAATACGTGAACAAAAGTTAAAAATATAATACTCTTGAGTGAAGAATTCCATTAGGCATATCATTATTTTGGTGTCAACTTTCCACTTCTCACCTGTCCTATACTTCAGACTAAAAGTCTACAATTAGCACTCATGTAACCTGTTTCTTTTCAGCTCGCAGCCATCCAGGGCTTCTGTTCCGCCACCCGAGACTACTGTCCTCCTGGACCTCCTGGCTCACCTGGCCCTCAGGGCTCCCCTGGACTCAGAGGCTCACCAGGTCCCAAGGGAGACCGCGGTGACAGAGGCTTCCCCGGTGAAGTTGGTCTTCGGGGCCCTCCTGGAGTTCACGGAGATCCTGGACCACGTGGGCCTAAAGGCGAACCCGGCTGGCCAGGTAACACTCTTTCGACAAATTATACCTCCATCTCTAATGTACCTTATGTTTTACTTAACCCCTAACTGGTCTTGTGGGATCACACGGACCCATCCTATTTTTTAATGCAGCATAACGTCATCAAATATATCGGGAGCTACTCGCAGTCACGTTTACCTTCAATTTACGATACTGTATATCAACATGCCGCCTGCAGGCATTGTTGATTCAGTACTGTAGTTATTACGCGAGAGTAAATGTCAAGAGAGGTCCTGATGGCATCACGACAACAGCTGGGTTTGTTTTGTGTGACACTGACGAGATATTTTGAAACTGTTACTGACGATGATTCATATTGTGAAGAAGTGGTAAGTAGGTAGCTGGACGAAGTGAGAAGCATTTATAATGATTTTGAGTATGACAGACTGCTGCCTTCTCACTCAGAATGAAATGTTGAATTCTGAGGTGGAGGAAGGCTGTGGCGTACAGGTCTTGGAGAATGAACATATGCAGCACATTGAAAAAGGCACCAAAGAGGTGTATATGAGTTATGATGGAATTAGGTTTAAGTGTTCCAAAATTCTTCTAGCAAAATGATTTACTACTAGCCGAAACCCGTTAAAACATGACGGTCAATTCGGTAAATATTTGGTGTAGGATTCTCGTATATAAGTAGCCTCCGTGTCTCAGGCGTCAGCGCGCCAGCCTTTCACCGCTGAGTTCCACGGTTCAAATCCCGGACGCTCCATATGAGATTTGTGCTGGACAAAGTGCAGGCGGGACAGGTTTTTCTCCCGATACTCCGGTTTTCTCTGCCATCTTTCATTCCTGCAACACTCTCCAGTACCATTTCAACTGTCAGTCATTAATCATTGCCCCAGAGGAGTGCGACGCCATTCGATAGCTGGCACATTTCCTATTCTCGCCATTAGCTGAAGGCTTCAATCAATCAATCAATCAATATTGATCTGCATTTAGGGCAGTCGCCCAGGTGGCAGATTCCCTATCTGTTGCTTTCCTAGCCTTTTCCTAAATGATTTCAAAGAAATTGGAAATTTACTGAACGTCTCCCTTGGTAAGTTATTCCAATCCCTAACTCCCCTTCCTATAAATGAATATTTTCCCCAGTTTATCCTCTTGAATTCCAACTTTATCTTCATATTGTGAACTTTCCTACTTTTATAAACGCCACTCAAACTTATTCGTCTACTAATGTCATTCCATGCCATCTCTCCGCTGATAGCTCGGAACATACCACTTAGTCGAGCAGCTCTTCTTCTTTCTCTCAATTCTTCCCAACCCAAACTTTGCAACATTTGTGTAACGCTACTCTTTTGTCGGAAATCACCCAGAGCAAATCGAGCTGCTTTTCTTTGGATTTTTTCCAGTTTTTGAATCAGGTAATCCTGGTGAGGGTCCCATACACTGGAACCATACTCTAGTTGGGGTCTTACCAGAGACTTATATGCCCTCTCCTTTACCCCTAAATACTCTCATAACCATGTGCAGAGATCTGTACCCTTTATTTACAATCCCATTTATGTGATTACCCCAATGAAGATCTTTCCTTATATTAACACCTAGATACTTACAATGATCCCCAAAAGGAACTTTCACTCCATCAACGCAGTAATTAAAACTGAGAGGACTTTTCCTATTTGTGAAACCCACAACCTGACTTTTAACCCCGTTTATCAACATACCATTGCCTGCTGTCCATCTCACAACATATTCGAGGTCACGTTGCAGTTGCTCACAATCTTGTAACTTATTTATCACTCTATAGAGAATAACATCATCCGCAAAAAGCCTTACCTCCGATTCCACTCCTTTACTCATATCATTTATATATATATATAAGAAAACATAAAGGTCCGATAATACTGCCTTGAGGAATTCCCCTCTTAATTATTACAGGGTCAGATAAAGCTTCACCTACTCTAATTCTCTGAGATCTATTTTCTAGAAATATAGCAACCCATTCAGTTACTCTTTTGTCTAGTACAATCGCACTCATTTTTGCCAGTAGTCTCCCATGATCCACCCTATCAAATGCTTTAGACAGGTCAATCGCGATACAGTCCATTCCATTCCTGACCCGGTCGTATGACTGGAAACAGGCTGTGGATTTTCGTTTCCATTTATAAGACATTCTTTGTAGAGTTACTTTTGGCAGAACTACAACTTTAAGGACGTCAAAAGTTCGCACTCTTGACTTTGCATCATATGCCATGGCTGAAACCTGGCTGATGGCCCAGTGTTTCCCCTTCAGCTTCTTTGATCGCGATACAAAATACCAAGCGAATTGGAAACTGGCGCCCTTAAAATAAAATGGAAATATTTTGTTTGATAGAGTTCAATCATCTCGAGGAATTAGAGCTCCCTGCCTATTTCGAAATGTACAGTGCACTGACCGACCGTTAGGAAATAAAATGGTGGCTCATCTTGTACACCAGGGGTTCCCAACCTGGGGGGCGCGCCCCCTAGGGGGCGTGGGGCTTTATCAGGGGGGGCGTGAAGTGATTTCCGAATTAATTTTTTTAACTCGAATATTACAATTTTGTTAATAAACATTTTTCGAATCTCTCCAAGTGATTGTCGCGCCAAGTCAATCGTTCAATAGCACTAGTAATTGCCAACTGTCGGCACAAACCTCAGCGGAGCAGCAAGTTTGGAGGTGAAATTAGAAATTTGCTGTGTTCTGAGGAACAAACTGAAGCCTGAGAGCAAGTGCGGTACCAAGACCACTCAACGCACGTTTAATTGCACACTTTGCGGACCTACTTGCGTGAAAGTAAACTATGACCATACGCGACATGTGTCAACTCATCAACGATGTCGTAGTTGCTTTCATTTTCCAGTATTATTGTTACATACTGTACAAGGTTTTTCTCATAAACAAAATATATTACATGAAGGAGTTACTCGCATAAATGTCGGTATTATATCAAACTGATCTAGTAGCGAGAACAGGAGATAAGGCAATAGTAGTAGGCTAAATTATAATAATTTATTTAATATAACATGTTAGGCTTTCACGACTAGCGTGAAATTCTATGTAGGCCTATTGGTATTTTGGGCTACAACTAATTAATGTTTAACCACAGCAATTAATGAAACAGTGACATTTTCTCACCAAAGATCTTAACTGGCAATAAGTTACTACAGTCAGAAGTCGACATTAACTCTGAAGAACAAAGAATATCGGAGTTTCAGACGCAACAAATGAAGTGGAAGTTCCTCCTTCCCTCTCACTCTGCGGCATATAGACTCGTTTTATGGGTAGCTCGTCCTTGAATGCTCTGTTCCCACCCATACACATTCTTATTCTTCTCTTGCAGTCAAATTGGCGAGAGCTACATAGTACAACTGTCCCATCAGAGATGCGCAGTAATGGCCATGACAACACATCGCCGATAGACCATCAGTGGCCATGCCTTTCGACTGTTGATTCTGTGCCTCGTATACTTTTGCAGTGGACTTGTCTGTCAAGTTGTTTATTGTGAGTGTTGTGTATGCTTCGCTGTAACAGTGCGACTGTGTGAATTGTGTTATTAAATATTGTGACTTTTTAAAAATTGATAACGATATCCAAGAAGAGACTGTACTATGATGACTACATTAAATATGGTTTCACAGTTGTTGAACGGAACGGAATACAACAGCCTCAATGCGTAATCTGCCACTGTGTTCTGAGTAACGATACGATGAGGCCTGTGCATTTGGAGATATATTTAAACACAAATCATTCAGGCTTAAAAGGCAAACCCACAAAAAATTTTACAACTAAAGTCATCTCACTAAAACGTATGAAATTAGATTCATCGGGTACCTTTAACCAAGAAAATGAGAACGCAGTGGAAGCATCATATGAACTAGCTCTTCTGATTACCAAAGACAAAAAAGCCCACACAAATGGGGAAACATTAGTAAAGCCATGTATGTTATTAGCCGCAAATATAGTTTTGGGTGAAGGGAGTAGGTAGAAATTGTCTAAAATTCCTCTTTCTGATAACGCAGTGAAGTGCAGACTTCGATAACTGTCAGAAGACATGAAAATGCAAACTTTGGAGAAGGTGAAAGCATCTCCAGTATTTTCAATTCAGTGTGATGAAACAACCGATGTGTCCCATTGTTGTCAATTTATTGTATACTGTCGATTTGTCGATAGTGGAATTTTAAGAGAAGAAATGTTGTTCTCCCAATGTTTGAAAACAACTTCGAAAGCTTGCGATGTGTTTTCTGCCATCGATAGTTTTTTTCCAAGAACATGGACTTTGCTGGGAAAATGTAGTGGGTGTATGTACGGATGGTGCACCTGCTATGATTGGGTCACGTTCTGGGTTTCTCAAATTCGCTAAAGATAAAAATCCAAACAACATGGGAACCCACTGTATAATTCACAGACAGGCTTTTGCGGCCAAAACCTTGCGCCAAGACTTTAATAACACTCTAAAAGTCGCTATAAGAATTGTGAACTATGTGAAGACAAGTTCTTTATAGACAAGATTGTTTGAAGCCCTTTGTGTTGACCTTCAAGCCGATCACAAAAAGCTCTCTTTTCCACACAGAGGATCGCTGGCTATCAAAAGGGAACATGCTGGCTCGGCTGTTTGAATTAAAGTCAGAAGTTGAAATTTTTCTTCTGTATTTAGTGTTTACTGATGCCAATCTTATCGTCTCATTGGCACATCTTTGCGATATTTTTGAAGATTTTAATAGTCTGAACTTTAGGTTCCAAGGCAAAAACTGCAATATTATGCTTACTTATGATGCCATCAGAGCTTTCCTGGAAAAAAATACAGTTATGGAAACGTGGGCTTCACTTGAATAACTTCTCATCCTTTCACCGCCTTAATGAAATTTTGCCGGAAAATGAACGTGATCGTAATAAACTTAACGCGCAAATTCATTCACATTTGGATTCCCTGGAATAAGAATTCAATTTCTACTTTCCTGATATCTCGTCAGATGAATGGTCCTGGATGTTAAGAAGAAATCCGTTTGCCATTTACATTGAAGCACTGCCAGCACAACAAGAAGAAGCCATAGGTTTAAAGTGTGATTCAAAGCTAAACGATGATTACAAAATATTAGGACTGGGCGACTTTTGGGTAAACTGTCTTGCAGTGTATCTTGAAATAGCCAAAGTAGCATTGCGTGTCATTGTCCCATTTTCGACGACATATTTATGCGAGTCAGGATTTTCAACCTGAGTGTCATAAAAACAAAGCAGCGCTGTCGGCTTGATGTTGCAAGTGATCACCGCTGTGCTCTGTCAAATATCAAACCAAACATACCGAAAATTACCAAGAGAAAACAGTGTCACTGACATTTGTTGACTAATTTAAGGATTTGTTGTAAAAGTGTGTTCTTGGTATTGTGCTAAAATGAAGTTAGTACTGCACCCATTATGCAAGTGAAAAGGGCACAGTATGTCATAGATATAAAGCGCGTACTTCATAATATTTTTTCATAAATAATTGAATAATGGAATAATTCATTATGTAGTGTCATTAGGTTAGGTCTATACCCTCCACGTCAGTTTATCGGAGAGGTTATAGAAGCGACGGATGAGGGGGGGGGGGGCGTGATGACCACCCGTTTCCGAAAAGGGGGGCGTCAGCTGGAAAAGGTTGGGAACCACTGTTGTACACGCTACTAATATAACACGAAGCCCTAAATTGAAGCACTTTTGTATTAAGCATCGGTGTATTATCTATGTTTTTCCAGTGCGCAAAATACATTCTTGATATTTGTGTTGTTTTGTTGGAACATGTCAAGGATTTGCTAATATAATTGAAAGTTGATCGTGGTTTACTATGAGCACAATCAATGTCTGCCAAATCAAAATTGAAAATTGGCATATTAGCAGATTCGGGTTCCCATGAAAATTCTCACGGAGGACCGACTCATCTTCCTAACTACCGGAGTGGAAGAAGTTCACAGTTTTCTTGTTAATATTACGACATGGAAAAAAGGACTAACATTTCTCCGACATCATTTCAAGCTAGCAAATATAGGGGGAACTACAAAGTAAACATCGCCTTGAATAGCTTGTTCTTGACTGAACTACTCTCTGCAACACAACAGAGACTGGAACAGCTGACCAGGAACTGCGCATGCATGCTTTCCCCCCTTCTCGCATTGTATGCCACAACGCTCCCACAGTACGAATTTTTATAGAAAGTATGCCCCAAACCTGTGTCCAAACAGTGTGCTGCACGAAGGATTCGAGGAAAGCCATCTTGAATTTCGAACGCCTTCTTCATATTCGAACCATGGTCAATTACGAAAGTAACCTCTTGTAGGTCTGAAAACTGAACGTCCAACAAACACTATGCTGTATAATTTCTCTTCTTCTTTTTTTTTTGCTAGTTGCTTTACGTCCCATTTATCGTTCGCTACGTGCGCAGCACAGCGGCGCATTTCACATCATGAGCATACCTCAGTGACGTCAGTCTACCCTGCAATTGGCATAAAGTTCTGACCACTCCTTCTTGGTGTTGCATTTGCTCTGTCAGTCAGTGTAGATTTGCGTATCATCAGCACTATTTGTGAATGTATTAACTATTTTTCGATAAAGATTAATCATTTATCTTTCGATTGACACATAATTAGCACCATTCAATGGCTGATAGTTCTATAATTGCGATAAAATAAGCAGCATGTCCAATTCATGCGTTTAACAGGCGTTTGATCCGTTCCTTCCATGGCAGCGCCTGATGTCGTGTCGGACCACGGTTTTCGTAAGGTGGCACAAGAAATAAACAACGTGGGTGATGAACTGGAAAAATGTTCACGTTTCAGATGTACTACCTCATCAAAAACCGATAGCATGAGCTAGCCAGCGACGCTCAGTTATCCCGGAAGTAGCAGAGGCAATGGACGCTGTTCAGCTACAACTGATATGTGGACTGACAATTATAAAAATAATTATTTCCTGTCACTCACCGTGCATTACTTCCATGATTGTGTCGTCAAAAGTAGAATGACATTCACATGCCTATTTGAATACCAAAGAATGGTGTCAATATTATTAGAGAAATTATATACCGAGCTTGATAGCTGCAGGCGCTTAAGTGCGGCCAGTATCCAGTATTCGGGAGATAGTAGGTTCGAACCCCATTGTTGGCAGCCCTGAAAATTGTTTTCCGTGGTTTCCCATTTTCACACCAGGCAAATGCTGGTGCTGTACCTTAATTAAGGCCACGGCCGCTTCCTTCCCACTCCTAGCCTTTCCCTGCCCCATCGTTGCCATAAGACCTATCTGTGTCGGTGCGACGTAAAGCAACTTGCAAAAAAAAAAAATCCCTCTCACACGGCCCCTGTTCGACACAGCAGGTGAGACAGCCTGGGCGAGGTACTAGTCTTCCTCCCCAGTCGTATCCCCGACCATATGCCTCACACTGCAGGACATTGCCCGTGAGGCAGCAGAGGTGGGTCCATTGCTGAGTCCGGGAGAAAAACCAATCCTGGACGGAAAACTGATTAAAGGAATTATGGGTGAAGAAAAACACATGTGCAATTGATGAATAATAGCGCTAGATATTATTGCTTTAAATATAAGAATGCATGCAAATATCTGTCAAATACGGTTAGACAGTTTCATAATTAATGTAAGGGAGGTTAGGGAGAGACGCCGCACTTTTTTCAAAAAATCAGAAAAAATCTTAAAATGAATTTTCATACATTTATATTTTACCTGCACATTACATTCATTCATTACCTATACATAAACGTCCATCTAACACCTGTCCAATATTTCACTCTAACCTTATAGTCACAATACGTCAATAAACTACTCCACTGAAATGTATCACCACCGAGGAGAGTTGCCGCATTGTCATTTTTGTTTCCTAACATTCTCTTCTCTGATAAGTTCTCTTTCACAGTTATTACAAAGTTTTTTTTGTAGAGTGTGCATGTTTCATCCAACCACTTGAGACATTTGCTGCACTGAATCCAGTCACCCTTTGAAGCTGTTCGGTAGTAGTTTTCCCAACACTCCGTGCAGTTGTTGATGTCTTGGTCCAATGTGAGGTTTAGTACCGCACTGCCAGGGATGATCCTTTTGGGCACAGAGTTTTCTTCTCTGTGTGCTGGAGCAGGTACTTTAGAGCCTTTCAGTTTGCCTTCTCACTTTGTAGACGCCTTGGTATTCTCCATTCTCACTGAAGTAGTGAGAATTTCTGCCGACTGCTTGTAACGCTTTGCACAAGGAAGAGTAATGGGAAAAGGACTCATCCCGTGAAGGTGCTTCGAGGGAGAGACTTTGGTCTTTGTGGGAGTGCTGGGGGGACTGAGAGATTTGGAGGGCAGTGGAGTACTGGGAGAATTCAACTCAGGATTCTTAGAACTGGAACAACTTGCCATTTCAGGGGAACCGGTTTTGCTACTAATGTTTGAGGAAGTTCAGTCGTCCTTGGTAGAGAGTATAGCATCGGGAATAGAGAAAAAATTCTCAGGAATTGCATCGGGATTAAAAGGAAAAATCCCACAGGCTCTGAAACCTGAAAGTGCATTGCCAACTGAAGCAGCCTTGCTCCATGCTGCGCCAATAAGATGCCCAACTTGACATTTCGAGATATTCCTTTCAGGATGATCTCAAATCCATGCAGCAGCCTCTTTGTTGTAGCTAGCCTTCAAAGGACAAAAAAACGATCGATCTAAAGGCTGAACAGCGTGTGTAGTGTGACTCGGCAAACACAAAATCACGACCTCTTCCTTTTCAGCGCATTCCAAAAGCTCCAAAGAATGGGTGTGAGCCGCATGCCCATCTAGAATAAGGAGAGTATTTCCGCGTGGTTTCCGAAGAACAAAATGTTCCTTGAACCCTCTGAAGAACAGTTCAGCAGTTATATAGGACGACTTTGGGTTCATGTAGACGTCCGATCCACCCGGAAGCCCATCATCAATCTCAGCTTTCTTGTTGACACCTTTCATCACCAGCACAGGTGGCAGAAATGTCCCCTCTGCATTGTAGCACGCAACACAGGTAACATTTTCTCCCCTCTCCTTGGGTGTTAAGGAGATGACGCTGTTAGAGCCTTTGGTTAACACAACCTTCCCAGGTTTATTGATGAGAGGGAAGCCGGTCTCATCAACATTGAAAACATAGCCTGGTTTGTCGAAAAGACCAAGGTCTTCCAACACGTCCCGCAGAATCGTATTAAAAAAATTTCACGTCTGTTCTATTCATCCCACAAGCTCTGTTGACAGACAGTCCTTCTGCTTGCCTAAGCGATAGCTCTGGATTCCTATTTAGGAAGGCATTCAACCAAGCATAAGCAGCTATTTCCTTTTCACGGGAAAACGTGTGCTTTAACCTTAGCTTTTCCGCGAACTTGAATGCTACGATTCGCACTGTTCTGTCATCTGGTGCGAATCCTGACGCGGCCAAGCGTTGGATGTGGGTAACAAGCCTCTTTCCATTTTCGGCTGTTAACACTCCTTCTGGACCTAGGCGTTTCTTGGAAACGTCCCCCTTTTCTATCCTGCGACAGATTGTCCTAGCTGGTACTCCATAATACCGCTCTGCTTCTCTGTTCCCTATTTCACCTGCTGCTACTCTGGTTACAGCTTCCTTGAGGGTCTCCTCTGACAATGCTGCCCTGGTGGATTTCCTCTGATAAGTTGAAGGCATTTCTCTGCATAGAAAAGAAACATCATGCGGTATTGTTTTCAAATTTCACCAAAACCAGCTGCAAAAATCGTACTAACTACAGCTGTATTAATGGGCATGTTAAATATTCAAGCCAATGTGTTAAATTCCCGGCCCCGCGATGTAAGGGTACCGTGCCTGGCTCTTACGCGAAGGCCCTGGGTTCGATTCCCGGCCAGGTCAGTGATTTTTACCTGAACATGAGGGCTGGTTCGAGGTCCACTCAGCCTACGTGATTACAATTGAGGAGCTACCTCACGGTGAGATGGCGGCCTCGGTCTAGAATGCCAAGAATAACGGCCGAGAGGATTCGTCGTGCTGACAACACGACACCCCTCAATCTGCAGGCCTTCGGACTGAGCAGTGGTCGCTTGGTAGGCCATGGCCCTTCGGAGCTGTTGCGTCATGGGGATTGGCTTACGTGTTATTTTCAATTTATGTGCTAAATTTACAGTATTTAAATCTGCAAATGGAATGTGAAACTATTCATGTTGGTATAAAATTATGCTTAAGTGTCAAAATGTAAATAAGGAATATATATGCTCACTACTTGTCCTAATTGAGAAATAATAACAAAATGTTTAAAAGGAACTACTTTTAGTACATTTTCCCATGCCACTAGAGCCCCGAAGGGCCATGGCCTAGCAAGTGACCGCTGCTTAGCCCGAAGGCCTGCAGATTACGAGGTGTCGTGTGGTCAGCACGACGAATCCTCTCGGTCGTTATTCTTCGCTTTCTAGACCGAGGCCGCCATCTCACCATCAAATAGCTCCTCAATTGTAATCAAGTAGGCTGAGTGGACCTCGAACCAGACCTCAAATCAGGTAAAAACCACTTACCTGGCCGGGAATCGAGCCCGAGGCCTCCGCGTACGAGGCAGGCACGCTACCCCTACACCGCGCGGCCGGTTTATTTTGAATGGAGTACAATAACATATGAAGAATAGGGACATATAAACCTTGGTAATCATTCCACAAGATGCGGCATCTCTCCTGAATTTGAAGGAGAGATGCCGCAGTCGGTAAGCACAAAGGGCCTGTTTTGTTCGAGGATTCCTTTGTCTAAATTGAGAAGAATAAAGTCCTCAGATGTCGCATTAAACAATACATGATACTTATACCTAGCGATTGCAGTGTAGTAATGTGGTCATCTAACCTTCTTAGAATGTTTTCACACCAACTGACAAGGCAAACAATTTTCCACTCCCATAAGTATCCACAGCACTCGAGCAACTGGCTTGCTAGCAAGCTGAGTGAGCATCAGGGAGGGAGGCATACAAGCTGTGAAGTTCGTGGAGCTATCTGACGGCACAGTAGTGAACAATGGCTTCTGCGGCATCTCTCCTGAACTTCCCAATAGTTATAAGACGAGTGCTTATCAAAATTTCTTATGACAAATGAGGTGCCCAAATACGCAAGAATCTTCCAAAATATCAGCAATGCGCTCCACCTTCATAATCAATTCGTCTAATGCTAATCCATTCAAATAACTATACTGCCTTGTTCCACATAGTGGGCCACCCCCCTAGTTTAGGGGTAACGAGCTTGCATCTCACTCTAAGTCCCCAGGTTCGTTTACCGGCCAGGGATGTAGTGCCATTTGATTTGGCTTTTGTATTATATTTTTATTCCATTGAGCGAAATATCTCTTCAAATAACTGAGCACAAAATCCATGTATAAAACGTAATATTCAGCACCAAAATGGAAATCCATAACGTTAAACACTGGAAGATCGCCTTTTTCTAACTATTATTATTGTTGTTAATACGAGGGCTGTACGTAAGGCAGTAACAACGTAGTCCAAACACTCGAAGGCTATCGGGAATGCGAAAATAGGATATAGGAGCGGTCAGTTGGCGCTGTTGTCGATGTGTATAGTGTGCACTTGATGGGTGTCCAGTTGGGAGTGTTGTTGCTGTGTGGCATTCACGCGAAGAATGTCGATTTCACCGCTCTAAAGAAAGTTTTCAAAATGTGGACCTCGCTCGTGGATTAAAATCGAGGTTGTCCGTGGCAAAACTGCATCAGAATGTTATTGAGGATTGCGTGAGCCTGTAGCGAGAATGCTTTTCCATATAGGATGGTTGCACGGTGGGTCAAGACGTTTCGTTCGGGTAGGAATGAGACTGCGGCCGTCCATTCCTCAAGAACAGATTGACATCGTGAGCGGTCTCGTTTCTGTAGATCATGGATGGACTATCCGGAAATTATCCGTTGAGTTTAGTCTCAGTCATAAAGCGGTGTGGCGCACATTGACGAAATATCTTAACATGACGAAAACTGCGTTCCGGTGGGTTCCACATCAACTCACCGACGTACAGAAATGGCGCCGGTATGCACTGGCTGGAAACCAGCTGGACAGATACCGCATCGAAGGAGACTCATTTGTGCAGCGTACTGTAGTCTCTGGTGAGACGTGGGCTCGAGCCTACGAACCTGAATTGAAGCGTCAATCGCATTAATGGCGTCACCCAAATTCGCCACGTTCACAGAAATTTGGAGAGGAACCCAGTCGGGTGAAGCTTATGGTGATTGTGTCATACGACTACGAGGGCGTTGTTCTTGCGCATGCTGTGCCTGAACGGACAAACCGTCAAAAGTGACTACTATTGCAGATTTTTCGAGGGATACCTCTACCCGGCTCTGTGGCTCAATCTTTCACGTTTATTGCGAGACGGTCACCCTATCGTGTTGCATCACAACGTACGCTGTCACATCGCAGACCATGTCAAGCTATTATTGAAATAGTGGTATTGGGAGGTCTTGCAACACCATCCGTACTCACCAGACATGAGTCCTTGTGAATGTGACCATTTTGCGAAGTTGAAGGAAACCCTCCTGGGCCGCCGATTTCCTGACGTAGCATCTGTACTCCGTGCTCCGTCGCTGTCATCAGCAGAGAACGCCTTGCCAACGGCCTCCTACGGCTTCCCGACATATGGCAGAAGGTAATAAACTTTGCGCGTGGCTACATTGAAGGAATGTAATGCAGTTGTACTTCTAAGTTCATTAAATATTGCGTTCTATCAATATTGTCATTATTCTCGTATTATTAACATCAGGAAGATGGATACTGATATTCTGCGAGTCGGAGCGTGGAATCTTACAAGTTTGAATCCTTGTGGTAGGTTAGAGAATCTGAAAAGGGAGATGGATAGATTAAAGTTACATGTAGTTGGTATAAGTGAAGTACGTAGGCAGGAAGAACAGGATTTTTGGTCAGGCGACTACAGAATTATCAACACAAAATCGAACAGGGGAAATAAATAAATAATAATTTCGTGTGGCTATTTCTAGCCGAGTGCAGCCCTTGTAAGGCACACCCTCCGACGAGGGTGGGCGGCATCTGCCACGTGTAGGTAACTGCGTATTATTGTGGTGGAGGATAGTGTTATGTGTGGTGTGTGAGTTGCAGGGATGTTGGGGACAGCACAAACACACAGCCACCGGGCCATTGGAATAAACCAATGAAGATTAAAATCCCCGAGCCGGCCGGGAATCGAACCCGGCTGTTGTAAACAAGATAAGGTTTACAAGAACACAACTTATTTATTTGCTTCACACAGAATTCTACAGTATGTACAGGAATAAAACATAAAATTGTCTTGAAGCAAAGTAGATGATTAATCTTGAGAGAGTTTCTGTTTCTATACACAATGTACACTCTGAATGTATTTACACTCACTGCTATCTTGAAAAGATAGTTCTTGGGAAAGATATAGTTCGTGATAGTTGAAAACTATCATTTGCACTAGCATAGATTAGCTAAGAGAGTTCCTTCTAACTTGAAGTGTCTGAGTTCATAAGCTTGTACTAAATGAAAGCTATGTTCACAATTAGAGAATCTAATGTGTGTGTCGGAGCTTGAGTGAGCTTGGGGATGTATGGCATACAGCATCGGGGCTCGACATTGATGAAGGAACGGGAAAGTGGAGTAGTGACCTGAGGTGATACCTCATACTACCAGAATTCCGTCCACCTGGTCGAGACACATTTTTAAGAGGAGTAGCCTCCGTGTTCGACGTTCAGTGTATTCTGGAGCAGGACACTGGGGAGAATCCTCATGAGTGACAGACAGGGAGCTCCTTATATACTGCACACGACGTAACAGACACGCGCACTGAAGACTGCGCGTCGAGTCTCGAATGATCCACGCTTGCGTGCGTGCGGCTGGCTGGCGCTGTGCGAAGAGAGCGGAGGACATACAACACAGGCACCCTCTGAACCGATGGCCAGTACGCTGACCATTCATCCAACGAGTCGGAGACAGGGGAAATGAAGGATTTGGTTTAATAATGAATAAGGAAATAGGGAAGCGGGTAAGCTAATACGACCAGCATAGTGAAATGATTATTGTTGTCAAGATAGACACCAAGCCAATGCCCACCACAATGGTGCAGGTTTATATGCGTACTAGTTCAGCGAATGATGAAGAAAACGAAAAAACGTACGAAAAGATAGAAGATTTCATACAATATGTAAAAGGTGACGAGATTCTAATTGTGATGGGAGACTGGAATACAGTGGTAGGCCAAAGAAGAGAAGGTAACATCGTTGGAAAGTTCGGATTGGGCCAAACGAATGAAAGAGGAAGCCGGCTGGTTGAATTCTGACCCTATAATAATTTAGTCCTTGCTAAAACTTGATTTAAACACCACAAACGATGGCTGTACACATGGACGAGACCTGGAGACATTTGAAGGTATCAAATAGACTTCATTATGATTAGGCAGAGATTCAGAAACTAGGTGTTGGATTGCAAAACATTCCCAGGAGCAGATGTAGACTCCGACCACAAACTGTTGGTCATGAAAGGCCATCTGAAACTGAAGAAACACAAGAAAGGAAGGAATACAAGGAGATGGGATCCAGACAATTTGAAAGAAATAGTGTGAGTGATTGTTTCAAGGAACATGTACACAAGGACTAAATGAAAAGGCTGAAGTAAACACAGTAGAGGAAGAATTGACAGTCATGCAGATTGAGATCAGCAAGGCTGCTGAAGAAAAGTTAGGAAGAAAGGAAAGATCAACTAATAAACAATGGATAACTCAAGGAATACTAGACCTGACTGACGAACAATGAAAGTACAAGAAAGCAAAAAATAAGGAGGGCAAAATAGAATACAGTCGAATAAAGAATGAAGTAGAAAGAAAGCACAGGACAGCTAAGGAAGAACGGCTCAAAGAGAAGTACAAGGATGGTGAAGGTTGTATGGTCCTAGGAAGGGAAGATGCTGCATACAGGAAAATCAAAGAAACGTTTGGAGAAATGAAAACTAGGTGTATGAATATAAAAATATCAGATGGGAAAGCACTTCTAGAGAAAGAAGACAAGTCATAATGATGGTAGGAACTTATCCATTATTTGTATCAAGGTAAAGAAGTAGATGATAGGGTTCTAGAACATAAGAGGCTGTTGATGCTGATAACATGGGAGACCTAATTTTGACGTCAGAATTCGACAGAGCTTTGAGAGACCTAATTAGAAACAATTCCCCAGGAATTGATGACACACCCTAAAATCACTGACTGCCTTAGGAGAAATCAGCATGGAGAGGTTATTCCGTTTAGTGGGTGGGCTGTGTGATACAGGAGAAGTGCTATCCGATTTTCGGCAGAATGTTGTTATACCTATTCCCAAGAAAGCCAGTGCTGACAACTATGAAAACTACCGCACCATTAGTTTAGTATCTCACGTCTGTAAAATTTTAACACGTATTATTTACAGAAGAATGGAAAGACAAGTTGAAACTGAGATGGGAGGAGATCAGTTTGGCTTCAGAAGAAATGAGGGAACACGTGAAGCTATCCTGACTTTACGTCTGATCTCAGAGGACCGAATTAAGAAAGACAAGCGCACGTACATGGCTTTTGTAGGTCTAGAAAAAGGCATTCGTTAATGTTGATTGGACCAAGCTGTTTGAGGTTCTGAAGCGTGAATTATCTACAATCTGTATACAAATCAGTCTGCAGTGATAAGAATCGAGGGCTTTGAAGAAGAGGCAGCATTCCAGAAAGTAGTGAGGCAAGGCTGCAGTTCCTCCCCTCTCCTTTTCTGTGTCTACATAGAACAGGCAATAAAGGAAATAAAAGAAGAATTTGCAAAGGAAATCAAAGTCCAAGGAGAGGAAATCAAAACCCTGAGATTTGCCGATGATATTGTTATTTTATCTGACAATATGAAAACAAATAAGTCCAAAACAAAAGTACTGGATTAGGGTCAAACAAAGTCAGGTGGTGCAGGAAATATTAGGTTAGGAAATGAAGTCCTAAAGGAAGTAGATGAATATTGTTACTTGTGTAGGAAAATAACTAACGATGGTAGAAGTAAAGAGGACATCAAATGGAGACTAGCATAAGCAAGGAAGGCCTTTGTTAAGAGAAGAAGTTTGTTCACCTGGAATATTGATATAGGAAATAGAAATAATTTTCTGAAAACTGTCGTCTGGAGCTAGGAATTGTATGGATGTGAAACATTGACGGTAACTAGCTCAGAAAGAAAGACAGGAGCTTTCGAAATGTGTTACAGAAGAATGCTGAAGGTCAGATGTGTAGATAGGTTCACGAATGAAGAGATACTGAATCGAATTTGTGAGAGGAGATCGATTTGGCTAAATTTTACCAGAAGAAGATATAGAATGATGGGGCATATGTTAAGATATACAGGACTTGTACATTCGGTGTTTGAGGGAATTGTAGGTGGTAAGAACGGTTGGGGTAGACCAAGATAAGAATGTGAAAAGCAGACTTGAGTAGATATAGGATGTAGTAAAAATTAAATGCTGTATGGCTTTTAGTGCCGGGAGTGTCCGAAGACATGATCGGCTCGCCAGGTGCATGTCTTTTGATTTGACACCCGTAGACGACCTGCGTGTCGTGATGAGGATGAAATGATGACGAAGACGACACATACACCCAGTCCCCGTGCAAGCAAAATTAACCAATGATGGTAAAACTTCCCGACCCTACCGGGAATCGAACCCGGGACCCCTGTGACCAAAGGCCAGCACGCTAACCATTTAGCCATGGAGCCGAACGTACGATGTAGTAGTTATATTGAATGGAAAAGGTTAGCACAAAATAGGGTGGCATGGAGGGCTGTATCAAACCAGTGTATGGACTGATGACTCAAACATTATTATTATTATTATTATTATTATTATTATTATTATTATTATTATCATCATCATCATCTGTTTTACCCTCCAGGTTCGGTTTTTCCCTCGGACTTTAGCGAGGGATCCCACCTCTACCGCCTCAAGGGCAGTGTCCTGGAGCTTCAGACTCTTGGTCGGGGATACAACTGGGGAGTATGACCAGTACCTCGCCCAGGCGGCCTCACCTGCTATGCTGAACAGGGGCCTTGTGGAGGGATGGGAAGATTGGAAGGGATAGGCAAGGAAGAGGGAAGGAAGCGGCCGTGGCCTTAAGTTAGGTACCATCCCGGCATTCGCCTGGAGGAGAAGTGGGAAACCACGGAAAACCACTTCGAGGATGGCTGAGATGGGAATCGAACCCACCTCTACTCAGTTGACCTCCCGAGGCTGAGTGGACCCCGTTCCAGCCCTCGTACCACTTTTCAAATTTCGTGGCAGAGCCGGGAATCGAACCCGGGCCTCCGGGGGTGGCAGCTAATCACGCTAACCACTACACCACAGAGGCGGACTATTATTATTATTATTATTATTATTATTATTATTATTATTATTATTATTATTATTACCGGGTTTTGGTGGATCGCAGAAAGAGGTGAAACAAGGTGCTGGGTTTGAATGGGTCTAACTACGATATCAAAATTGAATTAAAACTTTAAGAGGTTATATTACTTTCAGAATTTCAAACTTAACAAATTTTCACTAGGTGAAATAATGAAATATCAGGCACAAAATAGCAATCTTGAAACAAGACTTGGACAGTCCAAGATTAGTGAATATTGACAGCTTTGGAGCTTCAAGCCCTTACTTTACAAATTCTGAGATACCGGATCCAGTTTACAACTTGCAAAATCTCAATGTTCAGACAAGGACGGAAATATCCCAATTTAAGAGCACTTGCTCCAAAAGTTACAATATTTAGCCTTCCAGAGGCACCCCTCACTATAACAGAAACTTAGAAAAGAGCTTACATGCTCTCAATTTCTTAAAGCCTACTCAAGGCAACGTTACACAAAACTACAATACCTCTGGCCTCTCAAGGCACGGTTTACAATGAAATGGCGTATGGCTTTTAGTGCCGGGAGATCCAAAGACGGGTTCGGCTCGCCAGCTACAGGTCTTTTGATTTGACCCCCGTAGGCGACCTGCGCGACGTGATGAGGATGAAGTGATGATTAAGACAACACATACACCCAGCCCCCGTGCCAGGGAAATTAACCAATGATGGTTAAAATTCCAGACCCTGCTGGGAATCGAACCCGGGACCCCTGTGACCATAGGCCAGCACGTTAACCATTCAGCCATGGAGCCGGACACGATTTACAATGGAAATAGTTTTACACAGGGGTATCTAGTACCCAACCTACTGGGCCTTAGTCGAAAAAGAAGAGGTTAAATTAATGGTCCGAAACACAAAATGAATGAAGGCGTACCCTTGCACTGCTAGATAATAAAGTATTAAAACCCTAACAGGGCTCTCGGCCCGATGATACAGGAGCTAATCCCAAGCTACTGAGGTGACCGGGAGGAAAGTTAATCTATATATATAAAACTAGCAAGATACCCGTGCTTCGCTACGGTATTATACTGAAATTTATGATTAAATGCTTAACGTTTTATATATAATCCTCCGAAATGACTCGTTTTCTGAGAGAATCCGCCAAAATTCACGATCTGACTCGTTTTCTGAGAGATTACGGCAAAGTTCCTCACATTTTTCAATCTTTCTTTCCAGCAATCGATTTCGTACTTCCCGAGGTAGGTCCAGGTATTCCACGTGGTCAGTTCGGCCCCTAAATCTTTGCCATCTTTTCCTATAAGCATTTTTAGTATGGATCAAATCCTGAAGGAGATCCGGCGTGGTGTCGTCTTGGGTGCCTTGGCGGTACTGAACCCGCGGCTTGACTGTATTCGTAGTCATTACCAGGCCAGGACCCGTTTCCAGCGCGTCCGCACAATTTGACGACAGTCCAGAACATTATTATTATTATTATTATTATTATTATTATTATTATTATTATTATTATTATTATTATTATTATTATTATTGTTACCGAGTTTTTGTGGTAGTTATGCGTGAAAGAAGGTGCGGGGTGGTGAACAGGTCTCAAGCTACTAAAGTAAAATTAATTTAAAATTTAACAAGGTTATATTTTCTTTTCAAAACAAAGAAATAACAAGCATGGCAGGTACAAAGTAGCAAGTCCAAAGGGTAGTTACAATATTTACAGGATTTGGGCTTCGCGCCCTGACTTCACAATGCTAGGGCAATCAGCTCAGTTTTACCCCACACACAAGTTTCAACAGAGGGGCAGAAAACCCCATTCATGACTAGGAGCCCTTGTTCCAAATTACACTGAAAAGCCTCCACGAGGCATACAAAACTCAATTTTCAAAAGAGCCACTCGCTCTCAAATTTAAGCCTCTCCCAGGCCACACCAAACTCCACCTTCAAGCTGTCCTCAACGGACGTAAACACAGGGGTAAAATACCCAATCTACTGAGGTCTATTAAATGAAAAGGAGGTTAATTAAATGACCTCTAAGGGAACAATTTGAGAGGAGGCGAACTTGCACTCCTAATACACTTTGATTAAGACCTACTTGGCACTAGGCCGTTAATACAAGGGCTAATCCCATACTAAAGAGGTGACTTAAGAAGAGAACAATTTGTTTTACGTTAACGAAGAATAGGTTGAGAAAAATAAGTTCACCTCAAAACAATATGAGTGGGAGCTCGAGAGGGTTAGCACTCTCTATCCCAGTATGTAGCTTTAAAAGAGAATATATGAAAAGAGTAGTTACATTTAGGAAAAGGTTACATGGTGGAACGCTTCGAACCCACCCCGAGAGTTAAACTGCTGAGCTAGCAAAGAAAGAAGTTATTAATCGGCCATTACCTTGTTGTTGACTGCTGCCGAGGAAAGAGGCGCTTCCCGCCTCCTGCTATGTACTTTATACACTGAAAGATCGAACAGAAGTGGCCCGGAGACCCTAAAATCAGCAGTTTATATACTCTCGCGGAAGTTTCTAGGCGTTAGGGGAATGAGAACACCCTCCCACGAGGATTTTATTGGTTCATCCATAAACCCCCTACACAATACTAAGAAGAAACACATTATTGGTGGAAAATTAATTTAAGAAATTCGGGATAGGCTAGATTTAAAACAAGGGGAAAGGAGGGGTTAATATTGCCAACTTAACCAATGACTGAAAGAAATTTAGCAAGGAACAAACATTTGAAATAAAAATTTCTCCAACAAAATAGTTCTTTGACTCCGCACAAGGGTGCACTATTGTTGATCTTCAGTAGTGTCCTCTAGAAGAGAAAGTTCACACTTCTTACTTCAAGCAAAACAAAAACACATCAAAAATGACACAGTTCAAAAACTCAAAATTTTCCACGTGGTGACATCTTCTGAGAAGGTAGCGAATTAATAGCGTATATAAAGTTCAGACTTCCTCCAGCAGAGGAGTTTCAACTGGCGCAAATTTTAAATTAGCGGCGTGGAGGTGTACCGCCCGGTACAGACCTCCCCCCCCAAAAGTACCTCCAGGGGTGACACATGAAATCTGTTTGAAACAAGGTCCAAGTTATGCTGTGGATATGAAGATTGATTGCAGAAGCATTTATAAGATTTCTTAATTTGGTTTGATTCAGTTTCAAAATTTTGTTGCTGCAGGTGAAGTAAAGTCTTTATATTTGTAGAAGTTGAATTTCTGAAGATAAACTTTTAATACTTAGAGGTGAAGAAATATTTTGCAATTGCCACCAAATATTGCTGTTGAATTCCCAAGTGTAGTCATTGCTTATCGTAACTGTCCATGTAGTTGATGTTGATTAAGTTGAATGGCCAGACCGGCCGTAGCAGCTTGCGTCCAAAGGGAGGCCGCTCGAACCCCTCAAGTACCCTGAGATACCGCTCGCCCGCACTATGAGGGGAGCAGAGGTGTTGAAACACGCCGCGCCCGCGGTGAACATATACAGGCTGCGGGCAAGTAGCAGGTCGTGCGCCGCGCATCAGCCTTGGCCGGGAGGAGAGCTCCGGCTCGCCGTGCACCTGACGTACTCGCTGGAGAAGAGGGGGCCCGTCCTCTGCCCCAGTTGCTGCACGGCGCCGCGCAGCTGCGGGGGCACTGAAACATTAAAGCTAGGCGGCAGAATTGTGTTGGACCATCATCTTTTTGAGGGCACAGGCTTGGTGAAGAGGTTGAGGGGTCAGCGGCGTGCAGATGTCCATGGCATTTAATATAATCCAGCCACAGTGTGTATTGGAGCAGGAGACGGGAGCGTGGTAATGGCCGAGGCAAGGACAGGATGGCAGTTTAACAAATCGGGGGAGGTTTCACACAAATGCTTACATATTAAACAAAATATTATAGAAGGGGCAGAATGCCTAGAAATTGAAAACTCAAAAAAAATATAACCTTCATATCCCCTTTCACAATAATATGAAGCAAGTTAACCCAGAAATTACACCGGTTTCACCTGTGACAGGTGAACCCTAAATATCCTCTCGGTGGCTGGATTGCTTACTAACAACGTAACTGGCGTAAGAAAATCGAGAATGATACAAGGCCCATGAAATCTGGGGGCAAGCTTGCCCGCGGGAACAAAGTTCTTGACCATCACCTGGTCACCTACATTCAAAGTGGTGGGTCTCCGTCCACGATCATACCTTTCCCTAACCTTTTCATGAGATACCTTAAGATTGGCTATAGCCTTCTTCCAAAGATCTTTAATATTATCCGGATCTATTGTCTCGGGTAGAATGTCACTCAGAGACCAGAGGTTAGAGAGCGGCGAGTTGGGAACAAACTTGAACATCAAAGAAGCTGGAGTAAATTTATGTGATTCATGAACCGCCGAATTCAAAGCAAAAGCTAACCAATGCAGGGACGTGTCCCACCTGGAATGATCTTCATGATGATAGGCAATAAGTGCGGACCTGAGATTACGATTAACCCGTTCAGCCAGAGATGGTTGAGGGTAATAAGCAGAAGTAGTTACATGAGAGATGGATAAGTCAAAACAGAATTTACGAAAAAGATTTGATGTAAACGCCTTAGCATTATCGGACACAATATATTGGCACGGACCAAAAGAAGCAAAAATAGAATTTAGGCAAGTAATGGTGGACTGAGCGGTAGCCAGCTTAGTCGGAAATAACCAAGAAAATCTGGTAAAACCATCTACGCATACAAAGATGAACTTGTTAGCATTACCCTTTGACTGGGGGAAGGGTCCTACATAATCAATGTACAGGCGTTCCATGGGGCGCGACGCTTGATGGGAAGACAAAAGGCCTACCTTGGTGGACATGGTTGGTTTACTAATCAAACAGGATTTACAAGCCTTTACTAGTTCACGGATTTCACCGTCCATACCTTTCCAGATGAACATTTCACGAATCTTTTCACGGGTTTTAAAGATACCAAGATGCCCCCCTAATGGGGTCTCATGGTAGTACTTGAAGATCATAGGCACAAGAACAGCTGGAACGACAACCTTCATCATCTTGTCATGCCTCGAAGGGCAACATAAAACACCATTCCTCAGAACATAAGGGACAACATGTTCCCCAGAAGAAAGGGTTTCCATTATCGGAGCCAGCGTCGGATCTTCACGTTGGTATTTCTGGATATCCCTAAAGAGCATGGGGGCATCAGTTAAGATGGCATTAACATCAAATAGTGTGGACTCGGGAGGTGATGAACGGTCGACCGGTTCATGGATCTCAACGTCGTTTGAAAACATACGGCTGAGTCCATCAGCGACAATATTTTCGGTACCTCTGATATGTCTAACATCAAACTGGAAGGCAGAAATACGGATGGCCCAGCGGGCTATACGACCGGTACGACGCGGCCTACCTAAGACCCAGCTTAAGGCTTGATTATCTGTCTCCAGGTCGAATTTAACATGTTCCAGATAGAGACGGAACTTCTCTAAGGCGAATAAGACTGCCAAACCTTCGAGCTCATAGATGGAATACTTGGCTTCTTGAGCCGACAAAGTCCTGGATGCATAGGCGATAGGTCGCCTCCCAAGTTCAGTCTCTTGAAGAATGACTGCCGCTACTGCTGACGACGACGCGTCGGTTTGGACGATGAATTTCTTCGAGAAATCAGGCATAGCAAGTACAGGGGCATTACAAAGCGCTAATTTAAGGTCTTCGAAAGCGGCTTGTTGAGAAGGTCCCCACTCAAATTTGATGCCTTTCCTACGAAGAAGGTTTAAGGGCGCCGCTCTATTAGCGAAGTTAGGAATAAACTTCCTGAAGAAATTCACCATACCAATGAACCTGGCGATACCTTTAATGTCCTTGGGAGGTTTAAAATCACGGATGGCCTGTGTTCTAGAATGATCGACGGCTACACCATCAGGTGACACAATATGCCCTAGGAAAGACATAGAGGGCTTAGCGAAGGCAACCTTGGACAACTTAACAGTTAACCCAGCCTTACGAAGGCGATCGAGAACTTCTCGCAGATGATCTAGATGCTCTTCAAAAGTCTCTGAAAATACGACGACATCATCCAAGTAGTGGTACAAGTATTCAAATTTGATGTCGGAGAAGACCCTATCTAGCAGCCTAGTGAGTACAGCGGCTCCCGTGGGGAGCCCGAAAGGCACGCGGTTGTATTCATATAAATTCCAGTCCGTGGCAAACGCTGTAAGGTGTTTAGACTCTTCGGCAAGGGGAATTTGATTGTAGGCCTGATTCAAGTCCAAGATAGTAAAGAACTTGGCCTTACGAAACCATGAAAAACAAGAATGAAGGTCGGGAAGGGGCACAGATTGTAACACCACCTTCCGATTGAGAGCCCTATAATCAATGACAGGCCTGAAGCCTCCTTGGGGTTTCGGAACTAGAAAAATAGGCGAAGAATACGCCGACTTAGAGGGCCTAATAATACCATCCTTCAACATCTGATCGATAATTTCTTTCAGAGCCTTTATTTTAGGTGGAGATAGCCTATACGGTGGAAAACGGACAGGAATCGAATCAGTGACCTCAATTTTGTATTCAATAAGGTCAGTAACACCAAGAGTATCAGAGAACACCTCTGGGAAGGACTGACACAGCTTACGAATACTATCAGCCTGCTCCTCAGGTAGATGTCTAAGGTCTAACAACATCTCATCCTGGGTAGGCGAAATAGAAGAACATGATGCAGAATTACACTTTAATAGAGGGATATTACAATTAGAGGCAAATTTGAAAGTGCAAGACCTACTCTGAAGATCGAGCACAAGACCAGTGTGAGAAATAAAGTCCGCTCCCAATATAATGGGGCAAGACAAGAGCTTGGCCACAAACAATTTAACTTTCCATGTAAATTTAAAAATACGAATTTTGACCAATAAGGAACCTAGAATTTCTAATGGGGATGAATTAGCCGAAACATATTGAACAGGAGATGAGACATAGTCAGGTAGTTTACAAACAGATTTCAATTTAGAATACCATTCAGCCGAAATAATCGAACAAACACTGCCTGAATCTAAGAGAGCTGTTATAGGCTCGTTATTTAACTCAATCTTAAGAAAAGGAACAGGTGCGGGGAAATCCGCCGCAATCCTAAGACACTCTTTGGGACCTTCAAAAGATAAATTTGAAAATTGCTCGTTCCCTGAATTTACAACCTGTTTACCAGGGGCTGAGTCTCGGGAAGATGGATTAGTCGACTCAGCCGAAGCCACTAGTCACTTTTTATTATTGGCATAGGTAGAATTTGCACCAGAAGTTGAGCAGGAGGGGGTGCTATTCGAGTTTGGGCAATTCTTGGCGATATGTGAGAAAGCCCCACATTTAAAACAGCCTTGTGCTGAACCAGCTCCATTATTTGCCCTACTAGTTTTGACCAATGGACATTTATTGCGAAGATGGTCAGGCGACCCGCAAGCATAACATTTACGGGGTGTGACTGGTCGGCGAGGTGGAGGCCGAGTATTACTAAACGAAGGAGGGGGTTCTTTTGCCACACGCAAAGAATCGGCATACCTAACTCCTTCCGCTGAGACGGCCAACGCTTCAAGTTCAGAGAAAGTTTGCGGGCACGCCGCGAAACACAAGTATGACCTATAAGATGGTGAAATGCCTTCTACAATAGCCTGTACAATCTGATCTTCAGGAAAATGAAGGGCAAACACCCTAGTATAAAACTTAATGTCTTGTATGAAATCAGCCAAGTTCTCATCCAATCGCTGTACACGATAATAGTACTTCTGAATCAGAGAAGACCTCGCGCGGGCGGGAATAAAATTTGCAAGCAAGTGTGCATGAAAATCTTCAATCGATGACTGTTCGGCTATGGCTCTTACTATTTTGTCAGAAAGAATACCAAATGCATAAGGATAGATGATTTGCAAAATTTGACATGGAGAAAGAGAAAACACAAGGGCATGATCTTGAAATTCAACAAGAAATCTTAAAAATGAAATTACTTCACTGGTGGTATTAACCGAAAACTTAGAGATACCTCTGAGCAACATTGCCAATGGATGAGGCAAGCTGCTAAACCCGGGTGACATAGTAGGTAAAGGTTTCAATGGCAAGGTAGTTAATTCAGAACGGATGTTACTCAACGATGCACGGCGTTCAGACTCGTTGTCCAATGGGGCAGAGATAGTTTGGGCAGCGATGGTTTTCCTATTTACTTCTCCCTTAGGAGGTTCTTCCTCACTACCTACATTCACTATGGTGGGTTGATCAGATTTGGGAGGAACTTCCCCAGTTAACAATTGAGTGACCTTGCTAGATAATTCAGAAATATTTTCCAGGAGCGTACTAGCTTCCTTCCTCTGAACGTCATTCAGTTTTAGAGACAACAGATCGTTAACTCTATTTGAAAAGTGATATAGCCTGGCTTGCACACGCTTAATTTGATTAGGAGAAGGATCATTTTCATCAAAAAAACTAACTACAGATGCTAGCCCAGTAATATTCTCGACGATCGTGGAAAGAGAGTCGTCAACTTCTTTCTCTCCCAGTGTGGGGATGGAAATGGGCAAACCAAGGGACTCTCTAAGCTTATTTGTGTCTACTGCAACCGTGCCTCCAGATTGCACATTTCTAATAGTCAATTCGTAAATCAACTCCTCCTTGCGCAAATAGTTAAGATGGAGAACATCGCGAGGGCCGGGCATGATGACAGAACACTCTTGAAAAACTCAAAAATTCCAGCAACTGAAAAAATGGTTAGGGTTCGGAACAAACAATGTTTAGCCGTCAAAAGGGGCTAAATTGAGACCCATTCAACCACGCTCTGCTACCACTTGTTACCGAGTTTTTGTGGTAGTTATGCGTGAAAGAAGGTGCGGAGTGGTGAACAGGTCTCAAGCTACTAAAGTAAAATTAATTTAAAATTTAACAAGGTTATATTTTCTTTTCAAAACAAAGAAATAACAAGCATGGCAGGTACAAAGTAGCAAGTCCAAAGGGTAGTTACAATATTTACAGGATTTGGGCTTCGCGCCCTGACTTCACAATGCTAGGGCAATCAGCTCAGTTTTACCCCACACACAAGTTTCAACAGAGGGGCAGAAAACCCCATTCATGACTAGGAGCCCTTGCTCCAAATTACACTGAAAAGCCTCCACGAGGCATACAAAACTCAATTTTCAAAAGAGCCACTCGCTCTCAAATTTAAGCCTCTCCCAGGCCACACCAAACTCCACCTTCAAGCTGTCCTCAACGGACGTAAACACAGGGGTAAAATACCCAATCTACTGAGGTCTATTAAATGAAAAGGAGGTTAATTAAATGACCTCTAAAATAACAATTTGAGAGGAGGCGAACTTGCACTCCTAATACACTTTGATTAAGACCTACTTGGCACTAGGCCGTTAATACAAGGGCTAATCCCATACTAAAGAGGTGACTTAAGAAGAGAACAATTTGTTTTACGTTAACGAAGAATAGGTTGAGAAAAATAAGTTCACCTCAAAACAATATGAGTGGGAGCTCGAGAGGGTTAGCACTCTCTATCCCAGTATGTAGCTTTAAAAGAGAATATATGAAAAGAGTAGTTACATTTAGGAAAAGGTTACATGGTGGAACGCTTCGAACCCGCCCCGAGAGTTAAACTGCTGAGCTAGCAAAGAAAGAAGTTATTAATCGGCCATTACCTTGTTGTTGACCGCTGCCGAGGAAAGAGGCGCTTCCCGCCTCCTGCTATGTACTTTATACACTGAAAGATGGAACAGAAGTGGCCCGGAGACCCTAAAATCAGCAGTTTATATACTCTCGCGGAAGTTTCTAGGCGTTAGGGGAATGAGAACACCCTCCCACGAGGATTTTATTGGTTCATCCATAAACCCCCTACACAATACTAAGAAGAAACACATAATTGGTGGAAAATTAATTTAAGAAATTCGGGATAGGCTAGATTTAAAACAAGGGGAAAGGAGGGGTTAATATTGCCAACTTAACCAATGACTGAAAGAAATTTAGCAAGGAACAAACATTTGAAATAAAAATTTCTCCAACAAAATAGTTCTTTGACTCCGCACAAGGGTGCACTATTGTTGATCTTCAGTAGTGTCCTCTAGAAGAGAAAGTTCACACTTCTTACTTCAAGCAAAACAAAAACACATCAAAAATGACACAGTTCAAAAACTCAAAATTTTCCACGTGGTGACATCTTCTGAGAAGGTAGCGAATTAATAGCGTATATAAAGTTCAGACTTCCTCCAGCAGAGGAGTTTCAACTGGCGCAAATTTTAAATTAGCGGCGTGGAGGTGTACCGCCCGGTACAATTATTATTATTATTATTATCATTATTATTATTATTATTATTATTATTATTATTATTATTATTATTATTATTATTATTATTATTATTATTATTAGATGTTCTGGACCCCACAGCAAGATGCAAGACCGCTACTTGGCGGTAAATTACATCTGCTACCATTGTCATTGTTGACATAGTGACCAGCACCATTGTCGCGCGTAGGCAAGTTTGCGGGATTTCTGGCGATACGAATGACATACTTCCGTGCATTATTGACCTTATTATAGAGGTGAATAATTTGACGGCCAATCTCATTCCTATCGTTTATTTCAAATGTGTTTAAATTTTTATTTAAACCCCAGGAGAGTCTACTGTAATCTAAGAATGTTCTCCGAAGGAAAAGATGGCTGTTGAAATCGAACCCAGGAAAGATTAAAAATGATCGGTTTATGATCAGAATAAGTACATCGAAAAACTACAGCATGTTTCCAGTCATTCGACAGGGTCAGGAATGGAATGAATATAGCCTCATCTAACGGCGACAATAGGAATTGTGCCGGCTGCCGAAGCACTCTTCTGGGGCAATAAGCGATGAATGACAAATTAAATTAAATATTGGACAGTGTTGCTGGAATGAATGATGACAGGGAAAACCGGAGTATCCGGAGAAAACCTGTCCTGCCTCCGATTTGTCCAGCACGAATATCACATGGAGTGATCGGGATTTGAACCACGGAACCCAGCTGTGAGAGGCCGGCGCGCTGCCGAGTGAGCAACGGAGGCTCCTTATAAGTACATTATGAACAGTAAAATCAATTGGTCTCACCTCCTTTTACACACCACCGCCGATAAGTTTATTTACCCCCCCCCCCCCAAAGAAAAATTGAAGAAGACGTGTTTCTTTATGTTTAAAGGAGATTCCAAACACCAATTTTCACGTCTATTATCTTCAGTTTTGAGATAAAAGTATCCCCGTAAAAATAATTCACCTTTTTTCAATTCCTTTCCCCCACCCCCGTGCGGGTGAATTTTCGGCAAAAATACTTGTTTCTTTATTAGTAAATGATCTTCTAAATACCAATTATCACGACTCTTAACTTCTTCAGTTTTTGATTTGTGTGTCCTCATGAAAGGAATTCAACTCCTTTTCACTCCCGCCGCCCAAGATGGTTTCCCCTTCAAAACGCGATTTTCTTTGTTTATAGAGAGCCAAAAACCAATTTTCACGTCTGTAACAACTTTAGTTTTTATTAGATGTATGTATTCTCATACAATTAAGTCAATTCATTTATCAATTCTTTCACCCCCCCCCCCCCGCCCTTCATTGGATTTTCCGAAAATACGTGTTTCTTTACTTTTAAAGCAGATTCCAAATATCAAATTTCACGTCTGTAACATCTTCATTTTTGAGATATCAGTAGCCTAATTAAAAGAAATCGACACCATTTTCAGTCACTTTTACACACACACCCCCTTCCACCCAAGTGGTATTTCCGAAAACCCCTCCTATTGGGATTTACAGAAAACAAAAACATACGTGTTTCTTTATTTTTAAAGGAGATTCTAAATACCAATTTTTACATCTGTAAACTTTAAAAGTTTTGAGATATAGATACCCTCATTTTAAAAATTCATCCCCTTTTCACCCCACCCCCCACCATTAATTGGATTTTTCTAAAACAAAAAAATCACCCTTCATTATTTTTAAAGGAGATCCCAAACACCAATTTTCAGGTTCTGAAATATAAGTAGCCTCATTAAAGTCATTCAACCCATTTTCACCCTTTTCCACCCTTCCTATTAGAATTTTCCGAAAACCAAAAATTAGTGTTTCTTTATTTTTTTTAAGGAGATTCTAAATACCAATTTTTACACCTATAAACTTTAAAAGTTTTGAGATATAGATATACTCATTTTAAAAATTCACCCTCTTTTCACCCCCCCCCAATAATTGGAGTTTCCAAAAAAAAATACGTGCTTCTTAATTTTTAAAGTAGGTTCCAAACACCAGTTTTCAGGTCTGTAATATCGTCAGTTTCTGAGATATAAGTATCCTCATTAAAGGCATTCAACCTATTTTTCACCCCTTTTCACCCCTCCTATTGGGATTTTCCGAAAGCAACAAAATACTTGTTTCTTTATTTTTAATGAAGATTCTAAATACCTATTTTTACATCTGTAAACTTTAAAAGTTTTGAGATATAGATGCACTGTTTTTAAAAATTCACCCCCCTTTTCACCCTCCCATTAATTGGATTTTCAAGAACAAATAAATACGTGTTTCTTTATATTTAAAAGAGATCAAAAGTACCAATTTTCAGGTCTGTAATATCTTCAGTTTCTGAGATATAAGTACCGGTATTCTGGTTAAAGGCATTCAACCCCTTTTTCACCGTTTTTCACCCCTCGTATTGGGATTTGCTGAAAACAAAAAAATACGTGTTTCCTTATTTTTAAAGGAGATTCTAAATACCAATTTTTACATCTGTAAACTTTCAAAGTTTTGAGATATAGATACACTCATTTTAAAATTTCACCTCCCTTTTCACCCCCTTAGCAAAGGAATATCCAAAAATCCTCTCTTAGCGAGCACCTACATCTTAATATAAATCTATGCCCAAAGTTTCATTTCTTTATGTCCAGTAGTTTTGGCTCGGCGATGATGAATCAGTCAGTCAGTCAGTCAGTCAGTCAGTCAGTCAGTCAGTCAGTCAGTCAGGACAAGTATAGAAAACGAGGGTGAAATTTTAAAATGAGTTGCTCTATATCTCAAAACTTTAAAAGTTTACAGATGTAAAAATTGGTATTTAGAATCTTCTTTAAAAATAAGGAAACACGTATTTTTTTGTTTTCAGAAAATCCTAATAGGAGGGGTGAAAAAGGGTGAAAATGGGAAAAATGTGTTGAATGCCTTTAATCAGGATACCGGTACCTATATCTCAGAAACTGAAGATATTACAGACCTGAAAATTGGTACTTTTGATCTCTTTTAAAAATAAAGAAACACGTAATTTTTTGTTTTTGGAAAATCCAATTAATGGGAGGGTGAAAAGGGGGTGAATTTTTAAAATGAGTGAATCTGTATCTCCAAACTTTTAATGTTTGCAGATGTAAAAATTGGTATTTAGAACCTTCATTAAAAATAAAGGAACACGTATTTTTTTGTTTTCGGAAAATCGCAATAGGAGGAGTGAAAAGGGGTTAAAAGTGGTTGAATGCCTTTAATGAGGCTACTTATATATCAGAAACTGAAGATATTACAGACCTGAAAATTGGTGTTTGGGATCTCCGTTAAAAATAAACAAACACGTATTTTTTTGTTTCTGGAAAATCCAATTAATGGCGGTTAAACAGGAGTGACAAATTGGGTGAATTTTTGAAAGACTAATTCTACAGAATATCTTGGAAACGTAAAATGTTACAGACGTAAAAAGTGGGTGTTTGTAATCTCCTGTAAATCTAAAGAAACATAGGTGATTTGTGTTTGGAAACTCCACTTAAGGGGAACTCAAAAGGGGTGAAATTTTAAAATGAGAATTTTTACAGTTTATCTCAAAAAATGGTGTTGAATTATTTTAATTAAGCTACTGATATCTCAAAAATGAAGATGTTACAGACGTGAAATTTGATATTTGCAATCTGCTTTAAAAATAAAGAAACACGTATTCTCGGAAAATCCAATGAAGGGGGGGGGGGTGAAAGAATTGAAAAATTAATTGAATTAATTGAATGAGAATACATACATCTAATAAAAACTAAAGTTCTTACAGACGTGAAAATTCGTATTTGGATCTCCTTTAAAAACAAAGAAAAACGCGTTTTGGGGGAAAACCATCTTGGAGGGCGGGAGTGTAAAGGAGTTGAATTCCTTTCATGAGGACACATAAATCAAAAACTGAAGAAGTTAGAGTCGTGATAATTGGTATTTAGAAGATCCTTTACTATTAAGGAAACAAGTATTTTTTGCGGGAAAGTTCACTTAGGTGGGGGGGAGTGGTGTGAAATGAAGTGAAAAAAGTAAATTATTTTTATGGAGATACTTATATCTCAAAACTGAAGGTAATAGACGTGAACATTGGTGTTTGAAATCTTCTTTAAACATAAGAAACAAGCCTTCTTTTAATTTTTTTTTGGGGGGGGGAGTGTGCCGGTAAATAAACTTAACGGCGGTGGGGTGTAGAAGGAGGTGAGGCCAATTGATTTTACTGTTCTTAATGTACTTATAAGGATCCTCGGCAGCGCGCCGGCCTCTCACAGCTGGGTTCCGTGGTTCAAATCCCGTTCACTCCGTGTGATATTCGTGCTGGACAAAACGGAGGCGGGACAGGTTTTTCTCCGGATACTCCGGTTTTCCTGTCATCATCCATTCCAGCAACACATAATAATAATAATAATAATAATAATAATAATAATAATAATAATAATAATAATAATAATAATAATAATAAAAATAATAATAATAATAATAATAATAATAATAATAATAATAATAATAATAATAATGTTCCGGACCGTCGTCAAATGTGCGGACCGCGCTGGAAACGGCTCCTGGACGGGTAATGACTAAGAATGCAGTCCGGCCGCGGGTTCAGTGCCTTCTAGGCACCCAATATGACACCACGCCGAATCTCCTGAAGGATTTTATCCATATTAAGAATGATTATAGGAAAAGATGGCAAAGATTTACGGACCCAACTGACCGGGAGGAATACCTGAGCCTAGCCCGGGAAGTACGAAATCGATTGCTGGAAAAGAAGATTGAAAAACGGCAGGAAACATGCCGTAATCTATCAGAAAACGAGTCAGATCGGGAATTTTGGTGGGTTCTCGCAGAAAACGAGTCAGACCGCGAATTTCGGCGGATTATATATCTAAAACAATAAGCATTCAATTATAAATTTCAGTATAATACCGTAGCGAAGCACGGGTATCTTGCTAGTTTTATATATATAGATAACTTGTCCTGACTGACTGACTGACTGACTGACTGACTGACTGACTGATTCATCATCGCCGAGCCAAAACTACTGGACATAAAGAAATGAAATTTTGGGGATATATTCATATTAAGATGTAGGTGCTCGCTAAGAGAGGATTTTTGGATATTCCGTGGCTAAGGGGGTGAAACGGGGGGTGAAATTTTAAAATGAGTGTATCTATATCTCAAAACTTTAAAAGTTTACAGATGTAAAAATTGGTATTTAGAATCTTCTTTAAAAATAAGGAAACACATATTTTTTTGTTTTCAGAAAATCGCAATAGGAGGGATGAAAAAGGGTGAAAATGTGCGGAAATGGGTTGAATTCCTTTAATCAGGATACCGGTACTTATATCCCAGAAACTGAAGATATTACAGACCTGAAAATTGGTACTTTTGATCTCTTTTAAAAATAAAGAAACACGTATTTTTTGTTTTTGGAAAATCCAATAAATGGGAGGGTGGAAAGGGGGTGAATTTTTAAAATGAGTGAATCTATATCTACAAACTTTTAAAGTTTGCAAATGGAAAAATTCGTAATTAGAATCTTCATTAAAAATAAAGAAACACGTATTTTTTTGTTTTCGGAAAATCGCAATAGGAGTAGTGAAAAGGGGTGAAAAAGGGGTTGAATGCCTTTAATGAGGCTACTTATATCTCAGAAACTGAAGATATTATAGACCTGAAAATTGGTGTTTGGGATCTCCTTTAAAAATAAAGAAACACGTATTTTTTTGTTTCTGGAAACCCCAATAAAGGGGAGGTGGTGAAAAGGGGATAATATTTTAAAATGAGTGTATCTATATCTCAAAACTTTTAAAGGTTATAGATGTAAAAATTGGTATTTAGAATCTCCATTAAAAATAAAGAAACACGTATATTTTGTTTGTGGAAAATGCAATTGATGGGGGGGGGGGGTGAAAAGGGGGTGATTTTTTAAAATGTGTGTATCTATATCTCAAAACTTTTTAAGTTTATAGATGTAAAAATTGGTATTTAGAATCTCCTTTAAAAATAAAGAAACACGCATTCTTTTGTTTTCGGAAAATCCCAATAGGAAGGGTGTAAAAGGGTGAATAATTGGTTGAATGCCTTTCGTGAGGCTACTTATATTTCAGAACCTGAAGATATTACAGACCTGAAAATTGGTATTTTGGGTCTACTTTAAAAGTAAAGGAACACGTATTTTTTCGTTTTTGAAAAATCCAAATATTGGGGGGTGAAAAGGGGGGTTAACTTTTTAAAATGAGTGTGTCTACATCCTAAAACTTTAAAATTTACAGATGTAAAAATTGGTAGTTTGAATCCCATCTAAAAATAAAGGAACACGTATTGTTTCTGTTTCCAGTAAATCCTAATAGGAGGGGTGTAAAAGGGTGAAAAATGGGTTGAATGCCTTTAATGAGGATACACATATCTTATAAACGAAAGATATTACATAACTGATAATTCGCATATGGGATCTCCTTTAAAAATAAAGAAACACGTATTTTTTAGTTTTTGGAAAAGCCAATTAATGGCGGTTAAACAGGAGTGACAAATTGGGGTGAATTTTTTGAAAGACAATATCTACAGAATATCTTGGAAACGTAAAATGTTACAGACGTAAAAAATGGGTGTAAATCTCCTGTAAATGTAAAGAAATATAGGTGATTTGTTTTTGGAAACTCCACTTAAGGGGAACTCAAAAGGGGTGAAATTTTAAAATGAGAATTTTTACAGTATATCTAAAAAAACTTAACATGTTACAGAAGTGAAAAATGGTATTTTTTATCTCTATTAAACATAAAGAAAAGTGTGTTTTTAGTTTTCGGAATTACCACTTGGGTGGAGAGGGGGGTATGATTGACTGAAAATGGTGATGAATTCCTTTAATTAGGCTACTGATATCTCAAAGTGAAGATGTTGCAGACGTGAAATTTGATATTTGCAATCTGCTTTAAAAGTAAAGAAACATGTATTCTCGGAAAATCCAATGAAGGTGGGGGGGGGGGGGTTTGAAAGAATTGAGAAATTAATTGACTTAATCGTATGAGAATGCATACATCTAATAAAAATTCAAGTTGTTACAGACGTGAAAATTCGTATTTGGATCTCCTTTAAAAACAAAGAAAAACGCGTTTTGGTGGGGAAACCATCTTGGAGGGCGGGAGTGTAAAGGAGTTGAATTCCTTTCATGAGTACACATAAATCAAAAACTGAAGAAGTTAGAGTCGTGATAACTGGTATTTAGAAGATCCTTTACTATTAAAGAAACAAGTATTTCTTGCGGGAAAATTCACTTAGGGGGGGGGGATTATTGTGAAATGAAGTGAAAAAAATTAAATTATTTTTATGGGGATGCTTATATCTCAAAACTGAAGGTAATAGACGTGAACATTGGTGTTTGGAATCTCCCTTAAACATAAAGAAACCAGCATTCTTTTATTTCTTTTTTTGGGGGGGGGGGGGATGGCGGTAAGTAAACTTAACGGCGGTGGGGTGTAGAAGGAGGTGAGACCAATTGATTTTACTGTTATTAATGTACTTATAAGGATCCTCCGTTGCTCAGGCGGCAGCGCGCCAGCCTCTCACAGATGGGTTCCGTGGTTCAAATCCCGGTCACTCCATGTGGCATTCGTGCTGGACAAAACGGATGCGGGACAGGTTTTTCTCCGGATACTCCGGTTTTCCCTGTCATCAGCCATTCCAGCAACACATAATAGTAATAATAATAGTAATAATAATATTCCGGACCGTCGTCAAATGTGCGGACCGCGCTGGAAACGGCTCCTGGACGGGTAATGACTAAGAATGCAGTCCGGCCGCGGGTTCAGTGCCGCCAAGGCACCCAATATGACAGCACGCCGGATCTCCTAAATTATTTTATCCATATTAAAAATATTATAGGAAAATATGGCAAAGATTTACGGGCCCAACTGACCGGGAGGAATACCTGAGCCTAGCCCGGGAAATACGAAATGGATTGCTGGAAAGGAAGATTTAAAACTGGGAGGAAACGTGCCGTAAAATAATAGAAAACCAGTCAGATCGGGAATTTTGGCGGATTCTCGCAGAAAACGAGTCAGACCGTGAATTTCGGTGGATTATATATATAAAACAATAAGCATTCAATTATAAATTTCTGTATAATACCGTAACGAAGCACGGGTATCTTGCTAGTTTAATATATTACAGGAAAGAAAAACAGTACTAAATCGTAGTCACCTCAAACCAAGTTGAAGGGGAAGTCGGGAGGGTAACGCACTCTCTATTTCCGATTTAAAGTTGTAAGAATTTATGAAATTTTACATGAACAAGAAGAAGTTTACATCAAACGGTTTACATAGTCAGAAATTTGAACCTTCCCCTCGGATATGTTTGCAGAGACAGCTAGAAAGATAGAATTTATGTGGCCATTACCTGGCTGATGCTCTGCCTGCTGAAGAATGAGGCGCCCCGCCTCCTGCCTTAACACACACACTCCGTAAGACGACGATCAATTAGGGTAGCCAGAGCAGCCGCAGTTTATATACCCACAGGGAAGGTTCGAGAGGATTCTGGATTACAGTAGTCCGGACACACCCTCTCAATTTTATTGGGAGACACAAAAGTTACACCCAAAGAACCCAAAAGAAGCCTGTGATAGGCTGAAAAATAATTACAGAAAATTCCTGTTGGCTAACTTCAAAACTGGCGGACTGAGAAATAAGTGTTAAAAAACTTGAAATATATCAGAAAAACAAATGAAAGTTAATTCACTAAAGAAAACCCATGAACACAAAATTTCTTTCAATAACTTCTTCCTTTACCTTGCAATAGAGTGCATGACCATAGTTTTTGGTAGTGACATCTGTGGAAAAGTGTCCAAACTTCTTGATGTACAGCAAAAACAAAAACAAAAGAAATCAAATCAGTTTAGGAAACTTCACAATACCACAATTCTTGAATTTCGAGAGATGCCTACATGACTGATACCCAATCCCTCCATTGAAATATTCAGCTAGGGATTGTCTCACCGGGCGAGTTGGCCGTGCGCGTAGAGGCGCGCGGCTGTGAGCTTGCATCCGGGAGATAGTAGGTTCGAATCCCACTATCGGCAGCCCTGAAGATGGTTTTCCGTGGTTTCCCATTTTCACACCAGGCAAATGCTGGGGCTGTACCTTAATTAAGGCCACGGCCGCTTCCTTCCAACTCCTAGGCCTTTCCCATCCCATCGTCGCCATAAGACCTATCTGTGTCGGTGCGACGTAAAGCCCCTAACAAAAAAAAAAAGGGATTGTCTCAATTTAAGTTGAGTTGTTTGGATCAGTTTATTTACAAGTTAATTACGTAGCTTTTATTACAATACTTATTATTCATGCAATTAGCGATACTGGATTAACTACCACCTATCTTAAATTTTCAATCCGTGAATTTACTAGACTAACTACGATCTTCTCCAAAACTAAGCTAATAAGTGAATCTTTTCCCACATACAAATCTCTCAGAATTAAACATTTGCCCTGTTTAAAATTAAAATCACTCAGACCTGTTATTAATTAAAATGAAATAAAAACTACGTGCTTATCTTTGGCACTTCTACATTCAAATCAGATTACATCCCTAACATTATAGCGTCAGTTGATGACAAATAATTCCCGCCCCTTCTAGCCATGCCATTTAATATATTAAGTACTCATATCTATCATCTGATGACACCTTGTCAGCTGGGGTGGTCCATATCGGGGTTTAGTGCTGACCCATCAGCACCAAAGCGATCACTGGTAGTTCCATTTCACCATTAAGCCGGAAGTCCATAGTTCTCGATCGATGATGTCACTTGTAGTTTCCTAGACACAGATCACGTCACTATTTTATTTCCACAATACGTTCGATTGCATTCAGCGCGGGTTTCCGGCCATGATCTCGGAATAGTACCTTGTAGTCCGCGGTTCAATATCGAATTATCTTATTCCTCTCAGCCACTGTTTATTTATTACTACCCGACACGGTCGTTGTGGAGTAATAATAATACGAAGAACTTTACAAGTCGAACTGAGTGTTCGCGACTCGACACAGTTTAAATGTTTAATTACTAGCGTCACGTATGTTAACTGAATGTATTATTCTCCTGCATTTGAATTTTAGGTTTCAAATCAGTAAACAAAGAATTTCTACGAGCTCAGCTAAACATAGCTTCGCCCTTCGTGAGCTGAGAGTCCCGAATGATACGCTGCAACCTTGGCATTGCTTTTTCAAGAAGGCAGTTTGCCCACCTAAAATCTGCATATGGCCTATCCACGGCCCACTAGAGGTTAAATACTGCAACCATTAGGTGACCAGTATTTACCCGATGTGAATGAGACACATCCCTGCGATTATTTTTCGAAGGATCTTCTGTAATTAATTAAAGTTTTCCTGTTTCACTCTCTACTCTGGGGTAACTCCCGCATCAATGAGGTTTCTTGACACTAACCAGATGGCCCCTGGTAATTTTACACGCAGATATAACGAAGTATTCTTTCTCCATCCGTAAGTTATCAACCAAGAGGATATTATACACTCCAAATAAATGCCCCAATTATAATTATCTCTTCTAAATCGAGACGCGACTGCAGAATTCAAATTTTATTAATTTTCTCTTCGTAGGCAATCAAGTTGGCCAAGCTGATTTCAAGATGGCTCCCATATTCCGCTTCGAAAAAGTTTGCCTCCCCTCACTTTCTTGAACGTGAGGTAGGGATGACTTATCTCAAGTTACGTAACGATGAACCACCAATTACAGCCCCACCCACGACTTCACGGGCTTGGTTCTTCTGCTGGCTCAGCGCTGGACAAAGAAAGATGTTACGCAATAGATCGCAAATAATGAAATTCTATAGAATAAATTTTAAAAACTTATTGCATCTGTCTCAATTATATTGATATTAATTAATTTCCAGATTTTATCCTCAAATAGCATTGCGTCTGCAATTTAAATGACCAGTCATAACCAGAGGTCCTTGGATCATGCCCCTGTCGGGTGCAGTAGCTAGCTGTGCCCCGGAGATCAGTGTACTCCAGAAGTAGAGATGGTCAAATCGGCAACTTACATGCTAGTTGTAGTTACTGTGCTGAACACGAAGTTTGTCAGTGATTTGTAGGGTTCCCCTGCATTTCGTAGGACTTCGTTTTATTCTGTTGCATTCCTGAAATGTTGACTTCTACTTTTCCCCTTATTTATTCACATTTCGTTTCCCGGTGAATGTTTAATCATGCGTGTGTCATCCATGTTCTGATGATTACAAAGTTGCTGCTTCAAACTGGCACGGAACACTGATGCATAAGTTTCGGTCACACGTCCACCATCATGAAAGGTTCGCATGACAAAATTTTCCCTTGACAGAACAGGCTGCGTACGTTTTTCGTTAAAAACAACGTTGTAGAAGGGACCGATTTAATTAATAATATTTCTTAAAATGATCTTAAAATTCCATTAGCACTACCTCAATTCGAAAGTCATATGCCACGCTTAGTACAGGCATGTGCTTCACAATGTGTTTCATGTCGCACCTACACACATTGCTTTACGTCGCACCAACAGAGGTATCTCATATGTCGACGTCGGGATAGGAAATGTCTGGGGGTGGGAAGGAAGCGGCCATGACCGTGTGGCCTTAATTTAGCCCCAGAATTTGCCTGGTGTGAAAAAGGAAAACCATGGATAACCATCTTCTTGGCTGCCGACAGAGAGGTTCGAACCCAGTAACTCCCGAATGCAAGCTCACAGCTGCACCACCCTAACCGCACGGCCAACTCGCTCGGTAGGGAAGGAAGGGAAAATAGGGATGTACATTCAGGGAAACGGGGTGGCCTAGGGAGCGGCGATAAGGGAACAGGGAACTGGAAATCAAGTAGGGATGACATAAAAATGTTAGTGTTGAACTGTAGACGTATTGCAAAGAAAGGAATAGAATTTAGTAATTTAATAGATATATATTTACCAGATATTGTAAGAGGAGTTGAATCATGGCTGAGAAATGATATAATGGATGCAGAAATTTTCTCACGGAACTGGAGTGTGTATCGTAGAGATAGGCATGGTGGGAGGGGGAGAAAGGAAGGTCTTAAAAGTAGGACTTTTAGGCAGTACCATATGGCTGATAAATCAGGCATGAGGCAGTTTCTAAAAGGTAACTATGATAGGTGGAAAACGGTGAATAAAAATGTAAACAGATTCTGGAATGGGTTTAAAGCAATTGTTGAGGAATGTGAAAACAAGTTTGTACCTTTAAGGGTGGTAAGGAATGGTAAAGACCCACCTTATTATAATAGAGAAATAAAGATACTAAGAAGGAGGTGCGGACTGGAAAGAAATAGAGTTAGAAATGGCTGTGGAAGTAAGGAGAAATTGAAGGAACTCACTAGAAAATTAAATCTAGCAAAGAAGGCAGCTAAGGGCAACATGATGGCAAGCATAATTGGCAATCATACACATTTTAGTGAAATGTATGTATAGGTATTTTAAGGCAGAGACAGGTTCCAAGAAGGACATTTCAGGAATAATTAATGAACAAGGGGAGTGTGTATGTGAAGATATTCAAAAGGCAGAAGTATTCAGTCAGCAGTATGTAAAGATTGTTGGTTACAAGGATAATGTCCAGATAGAGGAGGAGACTAATGCCAAAGAAGTATTAAAATGTACATATAATAACAATGGCATTTACAATAAGATACAAAAGTAGCTGGAATTGGTAAGATTTCTGGGGATACACTAAAGACAATGGGTTGGGATATAGTGCCATATCTGAAGTACTTATTGATTATTGTTAGCATGAATGAGGTACAAGAGATGAATGGAGAGTTGCTATAGTAGCCCCTGTGTATAAAGGAAAGGATGATAGACATAAAGCTAAAAATTACAGGCCATTAAGTTTGACGTGCATTGTATGTAAACTTTGAGAAGCCATTAATTCTGATTACATTAGACATGTTTGCGAAATTAATAACTGGTTCGATAGAAGGCAGTTCGGTTTTAGGAAAGGTTATTCCACTGAAGCTCAACTTGTAGGATTCCAGCAAGGTATTTCTAGAAAATAGATCTCAGAGAATTAGAGTAGGCGAAGCTTTATGTGACCCTGTAATACCTAAGAGGGGAATTCCTCAAGGCGGTATTATTGGACCTTTATGTTTTCTTATATATATAAATGATATGAGTTATTAAGTGGAATCAGAGGTAAGGCTTTTTGCGGATGATGTTATTCTGTATAGAGTAATAAATAAGTTACAAGATTGTGAGCAACTACAATGTGACTTCGATAATGTTGTGAGATTGATAGCAGGCAATGGTATGTTGATAAACGGGGTTAAAAGTCTGGTTGTGAGTTTCACAAATAGGAAAAGTCCTCTGAGTTTTAATTACTGCGTCTATGGGGTGAAAGTTCCTTTTGGGGATCATTGTAAGTATCTAGGTGTTAATATAGAGAAAGATCTTCATTACGGTAGTCACATAAATGGGATTGTAAATAAAGGGTACAGATCTCTGCACATGGTTATGAGGGTGTTTAGGGGTTGTAGTAAGGATGTAAAGGAGAGGGCATATAAGTCTCTGGTAAGACCCCAACTGGAGTATGGTTCCAGTGTATGGGACCCTTACCAGGATTACTTGATTCAAGAACTGGAAAAAATCCAAAGAAAAGCAGCCCGATTTGTTCTGAGTGATTTCCGACAAAAGAGTAGCGTTACGAAAATGTTGCAAAGTTTGGGCTGGGAAGAACTGGGAGAAAGAAAACGAGCTGCTCGATTAAGTGGTATGTTCCGAGCTACCAGCGGAGAGATGGCGTGGAATGGCATTAGTAAACGAATAAGTTTGAGTGGCATTTATAAAATTAGGAAAGATCACAATATGGAGGTAAAGTTGGAATTCAAGAGGACAAATTGGGGCAAATATTCTTTTATATGTAGGGGAGTTAGGGATTGGAATAATTTACCAAGGGATATGTTCAATAAATTACCAATTTCTTTGAAATCATTTAGGAAAGGCTAGGAAAACAACAGATAGGGAATCTGTCACCTGGGCGACTGCCCTAAATGCAGATTTGTATTGATTGATTGATTGATTGATTGATTGATTGATTGATTGATTGATTGATTGATTGATTGATTGATTGATTGATTGATTGATTGATTGATTGATTGATTGATTGATTGATTGATTGATTGATTGATTGATTGATTGATTGATTGATTGATTGATTGAAGTGGCCGTGGCCATAATTAAGGTACAGCCCCAGAATGTACCTTGTATGAAAATGGGAATCCACGGAAAACTATGTTCAGGGCTGCTGACTGTGAGGTTCAAACCCACAATATCCCGAAAGCAGACTGACAGCTATGTGACCAAAACCGCGAAATCAACTCGCTTAGTTGATATGTTTCTACACCCACCTTCCTCCTAATATATAAAGTTACTAAAATCTTAGTTGTTTTGTCCATACGTTTCGGTGAATAAAGGGATGAAATGTGATTCAAATGGAAATCTCTCCCTGCATTATATTCGACTGTATCGTTATTACTGGGTATACTTGTTGCTGTGAAATGAGAATGATCAAATATATGGCACGGAGCAGAGAAACGTGCCTGAGCTCGACGTTGCTCCCGGCACAAACTCCGGAAAACAATTTGTCTCCGCGCTACCTGCGTGCCCTCAATTTGTGTTCTTCTTCGCACAACTCAGTGTGATTTAATAAATGACTTAAACTCGACAACGTGGTGGAAACGTACAAGTACGTAATGCAGCGATGTTGTTGGACGTATTCAGATAGGAGCCGCTCAATGTCACGTAGAAAGAATATAGCATCTAACACATGAAAGTCGGGAAGACATCAATTCTATATGGTCTAACACCGTGGCTAGCCGGTCAGAGTCTCATTGGTGGAAAAAAATCACCATCGAAATGTTGACCGCATTGTAGAAGAGGTGGTAGTTTAGAATTCCTAATCACACGATTGCGCACCAAAAGCCTGGACTCAATTCCTGTGTTCAAATGGAGTGAGAGCATATGACACTGTTGACTGCAATGTTTTACAAAATGTCATTTTACTTGTAATTTACTTCTTGAAATGAAACTGTAATCGTTATATTCTAGTAATCGTTACTTTCTAGTAATCGGTACATTCTAGTAATCGTTATTTTTTAGTAATGTTACATTCTAGTAATCGTTATATTCTAGTAATCGTTACATTCTAGTAATCGTTATATTTTAATAATGTTACACTCTAGTAATCGTTACATTCTAGTAATCGTTATATTTTAGTAATGTTACATTCTAGTAATCGTTATATTCTAGTAATCGTTACATTCTAATAATCGTTACATTTTGGTAATCGTTACATTCTAGTAATCGTTATATTCTAGTAATCGTTATATTTTAGTAATGTTACATTCTAGTAATCGTTATATTCTAGTAATCGTTACATTCTAGTAATCGTTATATTTTAGTAATGTTACACTCTAGTAATCGTTACATTCTAGTAATCGTTATATTTTAGTAATGTTACATTCTAGTAATCGTTATATTCTAGTAATCGTTACATTCTAATAATCGTTACATTTTGGTAATCGTTACATTCTAGTAATCGTTATATTCTAGTAATCGCTACTTTGTAGTAATTGTCACATTCTAGTAATCGTTATATTCTAGTAATCGCTACTTTCTAGTAATCGTTACATTCTAGTAATCGCTACTTTCTAGTAATCGTTACATTCTAGTAATCGTTACATTCTAGTAATTGTTACATTCGAGTAATTGTTACATTCTAGTAATCATTACATTTTGGTAATCGCTACTTTCTAGTAATCGCTACATTCTAGTAATCGTTATATTCTAGTAATCGCTACTTTCTAGTAATCGTTACATTCTAGTAATCGTTATATTCTAGTAATTGATATACGTACAACGCATGAAAGCAGAACTGTGAAAAAATACATTTTGATGAAGATAAAATTTTCAGTTCTAGTACAGCAGAACTAGGAGCTTCACCAGATTTCGATGAGGTAGCCTACTTTCTTAGCTCTCCAGTATTTTCAAAGACATTCCAACATTGTTCTCAAAATTAAACACTTGTATTCCTTCAAGTGTTCCGTACTAGGGCGCGTTTTTAGTAAATGTAAAGATGTACTTTCCCACATAAGACGTTGAGGATTAGGAGGATTAGCGATTAGAATTTTAAGAACCAGTTAATTTATTTTAATGTAAATGGAAAATCATTTCAAACGCTTAAAGTCATTAATTAAAAATAACACAGATGGGAAGAGGTAATTACAAAATATTCCAAGGTGTCATGTTTAGACTCACCTAGTAACGATAGCCATATAATGCCCCTATGCTAAAACCCACACAAAATGAAGTAATATATTCCTTTTGCTTGCAAACATTTGTATTATTCCAGCCCCAAGCGAAAAAATCCGTGGTTTCCTTAAGACGAACGTCCTATAAAGTAACTGTAATTGTAATTTTACTTATTAATTTTTGTAAAAATAATCTATAATCATAATTGAGTAAAATATTTCTCTAATAAATGTAATCGAGGTCTATTAGGCCTACCTTTTTCTTCTACTGTTCCCATCACTGTATAGCCTAAACTACATTCATGTATAATTAGCCGTCGTGTCGGGCATTCATGTGACAATATATCTTACAGTACTTCAGACGGCCTAGAACTCAGTTTCGGAGGCCATTATTATTATTATCATTATTATTATTATTTGTTCGCATCGGCCTACTAAGGACCACGTCTTCTCTGGACTTTGCCTAGTGCTCCGTCATTCCTTGCCGATGTTGCTCTTTTCTTTACTTCGTCCACGTCTTTACCGTCTTTAACTTTGGCCTTTCTTTAAAACCCTGGCGGTCTTTTAGATTCTTCTCGAGTGGGCTGCGTTCTTGTATATCTTCATAATTAATAATAATAATAATAATAATAATAATAATAATAATAATAATAATGGTATTTGCTTTACGTCCCACTAACTACTTTTACGGTTCTTGGAGACGCCGAAGTGCGGGAATGTAGTCCCGCAGGAGTTCCTTTACGGGCCAGTAAATCTACTGACACGAGACTGACGTATTTGAGCACCTTCAAATTCCGCCGTAGTGAGCCACGATCGAACGTGCCAAGTTGGATTCAGAAGGCCTCAAGCGTCTGAGCTGAGGCCCGACATCATCATAAGTGATCACATCGCTTGTAGGTCCATTTCCACCTCCTTGAATCAAGTTGGCTGGGTCTTCCTATCTTTGATATAGGCAATTATTACTATTCTTCTTCGTCTTCTTCTTCTTCTTCTTCTTCTTCTTATTATTATTATTATTATTATTATTATTAGTGGAATAACTAAAATTCATACGCTACACGTAAACCGCATAGTATAGGATTTTCTGAAACGTGTTCCGATTTATTCACTAATGTTTCTATCGTATTATTGACTGGTGTTATTATTGTTCTCATATAGAACAAAAATCCTCCAGGCCATCAGAAAGCAAAAAGAGCTGAAGATGAAAATGTACTAAAACTCATCTCGTCTATCGATACAAGAACAGTTAAAGTTCGGGGTATCAGACTTGCTTCCTTTAATTCCAGCTGTCCAGGACAGCTGTTCCACTGATCTGCAGACAGACGACGAAGAGGGGAAAAAGTCTGTAGAAAAAAGTTTTGCGAAGTTCGTAGTACTACGATTTTTCTTATTTCTTAAATGAAGTAAAATATCTAAATCTTCGCTAGAGATTAATGCTGAAATCAATTCATATCTCTCTATGTTGTTATCCTCCCCATCTGTCGCACGGTTAATTTAGAGCCTTCACCTGCGAGGACGATTGGAACCCAGTCAAATGAGCAGTCGTTATTGGAATGTCACACGTTCAACGAGACGACTCCCTCAGACATACTGCCTCACTTGTTTGACCAGGTCCACGGCCTTTCCTATCACACAGCTTCCCAGATTCGAAATCTAGCGGTCTGTTTCGATATTTTTCTCAAGATGAATAAGTTGTTACATATGTGTATGTATGTATGTATGTATGTATGTATGTATGTATGTATGTATGTATGTATGTATGTATGTATGTATGTATGTATGTATGTATGTATGTATGTATGTATTGTGGGAAATGAGACGGTATGGAACAGTATGCAGTACTGCTGCTGTTTACGATGGCCATACAACCTCCTGTCACTGGAAAATGAAATACCGTCACAGAAACAAGTAAAACAATAGACTACCAGCTGTCTGCCTTTTAGTTGTATATATTTTTGCTGCTCATATTTGCTTGCTTATAATAGTAGATTCGGGAGCAATAAGTTAATAATATGCCTTTGCTGGCAGGACCTGGTGTTTACACTGCACTATGTATTCTGGTAAAGGCTAGAGCAATTTTGTTACTTTCATAGATCTGTCTCTGTCTTATCCTTAGCTTTGACAACATGAAAGTGACTGAGGTATGAGCGATGTTAATAATGTAAATCTTTATGCAGCCAGTCCCTGCTATGAATGGTGTGAAAATGTTGCTCATAGGGTCAGTTGGTGCATGCATTTCAGTGGGCGTGGCAGACTGATATGTAATAGCAACTCTGGCTCGGTGAGGAAAGCAACGGGAAACTACCTCACTCCTCATTTCCCTAGTATGCCTCTTCAGTGATGCTTAAGCCATCTATGACAGCTGATGGCAGAGCTGTTGTGGATCCCACCAGCGGCATCGCTGACGGACTGAACATACATACATCATCATCATCATCATCTGTTTACCCTCCAGGGTCGGTTTTTCCCTCGGACACAGCGAGGGATCCCACCTCTACCGCCTCAAGGGCAGTGTCCTGGAGCTTCAGACACTTGGTCGGGGATACAACTGGGGAGAATGACCAGTACCTCGCCCAGGCGGCCTCACCTGCTATGCTGAACAGGGGCCTTGTGGAGGGATGGGAAGATTGGAAGGGATAGGCAAGGAAGAGGGAAGGAAGCGGCCGTGGCCTAATGTTAGGTACCATCCTGGCATTCGCCTGGAGGAGAAGTGGGAAACCACGGAAAACCACTTCCAGGGTGGCTGAGGTGGGAATCGAACCCACCTCTACTCAGTTGACCTCCCGAGGCTGAGTGGACCCCGTTCCAGCCCTCATACCACTTTTCAAATTTCGTGGCAGAGCCGGGAATCGAACCCGGACCTCCGGGGGTGGCAGCTAATCACGCTAACCACTACACCACAGAGGCGGACCACATACATACATACAAGTTAATAATTCCGTCAGTATTATCCTTGTTCTGAAATAGATATCAAGATAAAACTTTTGTTCTTTTCGTGTATATTCGTGTTACGGTGTTACCCATGGAAGGCAGAGGTGAAAGAAGGTGCGGGCTGGAATGGGTCTAACTACAAGGCCGAAAGATTAATTAAAATTTCAATAAAGGTTATATTTTCGGACATAGCAAGGTTTAACAATTTTTTATGTAGAATGTGAAAACTTAACAAGTACAACAAGTCAACAAGTATCCAATAATCAGGTACAAGGTCTAATTTTACGAACGAAAGTACAAGTTTCGGGGTCTTAACAAGTTCTGGGCTTCAAGCCCCAATTCCACAATCCTTGAGCTTACTAGCCCAACTTTACCAAGACACACATTTGTTCAAAAGGGCAGAAAACCCCTTTATACAAGGAGCATTAGCTCCAAAAACATATCAGACCTCCCAGAGGCACTTTACCATCTCAAAAAGAGCTGACCCACTCTCAATTTTTCTGAGCCTACTAAAGGCCATAACAGATTTTACCAAAAATTGCCCTCAAGGCACAACTTACAAGAAAACAGGGGTATCTTGTACCCAGCCTACTGGGCGCAAAAGGAATGGAGGCGTGAATTAGCACTCCTAAATACACATTTTAAAACCCAGGAGGCACTAGGCCGATGACACAGGGGCATTCCCAAACTAGGGAGGTGACTCGTATCAGAAAAATGTTAACACATTGAGGAAGAGTAGAAAATCGGTTACAAAAACGTAGTCGCCTCAAATCACAATGAAGGGGAGCTCGAGAGGTTAAAGCACTCTCTATCCCCGAATTACAGTTAAAGATATATGAAGTTTTACAAAGACTGAAAGAAATTTACATGTTTCAGGAGATAGGTTACATATTAAAGGTTTCGGACCTGCCCCGCGGGTTAAACTGCTGAGCTAGCAAGAAATAAAGATGTTAAACGGCCATTACCTTGTTGAAGATCTGCTGCCCGAAGGAAGAGGCGCTACCCGCCCCCTGCTACACGTCCATACACTAAGCTAGATGTAGAAGAAGTGACGAAGAGCCGTGAAGATCAGCAGTTTTTAAACCCTCGGGGAAGTTTCGAGACCTTTCATGAATAATTAAGACACACCCGCCGTCTTTTATTGGCTAACATCAAAAGTTACACACAAAATCGGAGAAGAAACACATGATTGGTAGGAAATTAATGACAGAAATTCTTGATTGGTTAAAATCAAAACCGGCAGAAAGAAAAGATTAATACTGCCAACCTACAAATGAAAGAACGAAATTTAGTAAAAATAAAAACTTATGAATACAAAATTTCTTCAAATAAAGTTCCTTCACTTCGCACCAGGGTGCATGATCATAGTTTTTTAGTAGAGACATCTATAAGAGAAAGTCCACACTTCTTGATCAATAGAAAACAAAACACGTTGAAATCCACACAGTATTGACAACTTGGTAATCACAAAATTTTACTGTACTGACATCTTCTGAGAAATAAATTGGTCCAGTTTTTAAGTTTCGGATTTTCTCCAGTAGAGGAGGATTTATTGGCGCAAGGTTTAAAATTGCGGCGTAGGGGTGTACAGCCCGGTACAATTCGAAACATAATTGAATTTAGAACTCTATGACATGCAGCTTATGTTGGCCATCGTTGCCAAATTACGCACAGGCATTTTAATATCTGTCATTCCAAAACACGTTTACTGATAAACTCATAAACTGTATTGGAGACAACAAAATAAGATATGTACTATATATGAGAGATTGTATTTAAGTTCCCAGAGGGGAACAGGAACAGCATCTAGGCTGTATGCATCGATCAAAACGATACCAAATGATTTGTAAACAGAATGTGAACGTTTTCACAGTGCAATAACTGTATTATATTCACTGGAAAGAAAGTGTAAACTGTCAGGTGTTTCTGAAATTGGTAAGGCCCTAGTACGCAATCTCAAGCCCAAGATGATGATTCTTAAGTTTTAAAGGTATATCTTAAACACTCTATACTATGTCGTTCCTATAGAGATATGCCGGGGGGAAATCGTCGGTTTTTCTGATTTTTTCTCACTTTCCCCACTTTATTTATTTATTTATTTATTTATTTATTTATTTATTTATTTATTTATTTATTTACTTATTTATTTATTTATGCCGATGATTATATATGTAGCACGATATTTTTCAACTTGGAGACGAAATACTTTTACGTGCTTAAATCCCCCTCTGTGCGTATCTGTTAATATGTCAACCAATGATTCACCGCGAGCAATTACTGTAGTAATTCCGAAGAGAATTGAATGCTGTCACCACCTTGGTTAGACATCCCCACACCACACCTACGATCTGTCCGACTCGTTGGCTGAATGGTCAGCGTACTGGCCTTCGGTTCAGAGGGTCCCGGGTTTGATTCCCGGCCGGGTCGGGGATTTTAACCTTAATTGGTTAATTCCAATGGCCCGGGGGCTGGGTGTTTGTGCTGTCCCCAACATTCCTGCAACTCACACACCACACTTAACACTATCCTCCACCACAATAACACGCAGTTACCTACACATGGCAGATGCCGCCCACCCTCATCGGAGGGTCTGCCTTACAAGGGCTGCACTCGGCTAGAAATAGCAACACGAAATTAAAAAAATAAACAAACCTACGATATACGTGTGGAGGTAGAGGACCAAGAAAGAAGTAAAAGAATAAAAGAAACTACTTAATGTTCCTCAAATGATAGCAAGAATGTTTACATTATGAATGTCAATTTTTCAATACAAATACACAATGTTTAGAAAGAAAAACAATAGAAATATTCTGCCGACGGCAATGAAAAACAAAGTGTTCAGTCCTAAGAAATATTATCAAAGTAGTGTAGAAATTCGTAGACAATTAACGAAATAAATTCAAGCCTTAATTTGTATTTGTATACCTTTAGCCTACTGCATCGTGTCCGGCTCCATGGCTAAGTGGTTAGCGTGCTGGCCTTTGGCCACAGGGGTCCCGGGTTCGATTCCCGGTAGGGTCGGGAATTTTAACCATCATTGGTTAATTTCGCTGGCACAAGGGCTGGGTGTATGTGTCGTCTTCATCATCATTTCATCTTCATCACGACGCGCAGGTCGCCTACGGGCGCCGAATCAAAAGACCTGCATCTGGCGAGCCGAACATGTCCTCGGACACTCCCGGCACTAAAAGCCATACGCCATTTCATTTCATTTTACTGGCATCGTATGGCTGATGAGTTTAACATGTGTCTCTTTGGAAAGAAATACCAGTGGTACCAATACTGATTAGCACCCCACAGAATTGTATGTAGCATGGATTTAACTGTGTATGAATGTATTAGCTCTTCACCAGATTAAATATACTGAGTACTACAGTCCTTACGGCCTACAATATTACTATATGAGTGGCATGACTCTGAGCAATATCCGTTGGACAAATTCTGCTGTATTCATTTACTCTTAAAGCATTCGGTAGATAACACAATATTGATTACTTTAAGCATAAGAATTGCAGGGGTGTTTAGTATGGGTAATATTCGGACGTCTAGCGTTGTATAGGGTTATTCACCAAAACACTTCTAATCCATTGAAGGTATCGATGGTCTCTTTACATATCATTAAAGAGTATTAATGCGCTCGTGTATGATTGTGCTACATTGTCGATAATTATAAATAACGAATATAACTATTCGCCTCTCTAGTGTAGTGATTAGCGTGATTAGCTACCACCCCCGAAGGCCCGGGTTCGATTCCCGGCTCTGCCACAATATTTGAAAAGTGGTATGAGAGCTGGAACGGGGTCCACTCAGCCTCGGGAGGTCAACTGAGTAGAGGTGGGTTCGATTCCCACCTCAGCCATCCTCGAAGTGTTTTCCGTGGTTTACTATTTCTCCTCCCGGCGAACGTCTGCATGGTACCTAACTTAAGGCCACGGCCGCTTCCTTTCCTCTTCCTTGTCTATCCGTTTCAATCTTCCCATTCCACCACAAGGCCCCTGTTCGGCATAGCAGGTGAGGCCGCCTGGGCGAGGTGCTGGTCCTCCTTCCAAATTGTATGCCCCGACCCAAAGTCTCACGCTCCAGGACACTGCTCTTGAGGCGGTAGAGGTGGGATCCTTCGCTGAGTCCGAAGGGAAAGCCAACCCTGGAGGGTAAACAGATTAAGAGAGAAAGAAAGAACATATCTCTTTTTAAATAGAGCTATAGTATTATCTGGACAAGTAGAAAAGTTAGTGCTATTACAACTTGCAGGCGTGCAGTTAATTCAGACATTGGACAATTACTTTTAGAAATATCAATAACACTTTCATTTCATTTCTGGTTTCTGAAAGCAAGCGCTGGTCTTGCCGTATCAATGGCACAAGCTGTTTCCTTGTTGTGATCCGAGCCACTTGACTCGTATTCTGCAGTGCACACAGGCATGTCTCGTAATTACTATACTGCTTATCAGAATTCGTATTACAGTCCGTGGGCTGCAATTGTGGCACAACTGAAAAATACGAATTTGGAATTAATGCACCCTCCAGCATTGCAGAATAGTCTTCCTCCCAGCTGCATATCTTGTAATTGAATATTCCACCAGCAAACGGCAAAACTGCTGCTGTTGCATTCTCTGCTTTGTTCTTTACATTGACTGCAATACTGGCACTTCTCAGTTTGCACCTGGTGTCTGTTCATCAACAGTGACACATCGTAAGTTGTGCCAGTGTTAATTACTGTCTGCGGTCCCTCAGAAACTTTAAACTCATTTATCTCAAAATATATTTTTCGAGTTGTGTCACTATTGTAGCCCACGAGCGTTGTATTGAATCCCTTGGGTTTGGAACGTGTTTATGATAGGCAAATTAATACGGGAGAGAGTTTTATGTTTTTAAAACAAATAGCATAGCAGTATCGGTTACAATGGTACGTAACTAAAGCTTCGTTGTCTCTGTTTCGAGAATACCGTGTATGTGAATTGAAAACTGAAAATAACACTGCAAAAGTGAATGGCTCCTTTTAGGAAAGCAAATTAAGAACGTCCGTGTTACACTTCAATGGTAGAGATCGCAGTGTACTGTAACGTGTGTTTACCTGTTATGACAATGACGGGAGTTTTGCCTTTCCAGATGTTTGGATTTGTCCTAGTGTGATAAAGTTACTACACGAATTGATCGCGATGAATCATTGGTTGACTGTAGGTGAAATTATCACATAGATAATCGATACGAATGAATCAGAAATTGTTTGAAAAGGTGCTCCTTAGTTAGTGGTACTCACACCAATGTTTGTATTTTACTATGCGCACGAAATGTTGACCATCAACAGCAACACACATTTGCATCCTCTTCTCGAAAGATGATGCCACAGAAGGAAGCACTTGCTGCGAAAATACCGACTTACACCATTATTTTATTTATTTAAAAAAGTACTCCTTCCTATTCCGTCTTTAGGTCACCAGTCATTAACACGTTGCAAACCCAAGGAATATATCACACTGCACTCACGGGACACTCTTGTAGGTACAGTACGTACTGTAGAGTAGGCTACCTGTTATCTGGCTTGCGCCAGCGAATGCGTCTGATACGACAAGTCCAAACACCTCTTGTCAGTTGCCAGAAATGCACATTAAAGTACTGGTGATATTTCAGAAAGTAATTGTCCGATGTATGAATTAATTACGTGTCTGAACTCACAACAGAACGAACGTTTCTGCTAGTGTCATAAATTACTATATTTCCATTTAAAAAAAGGAAGTGGGTGTCAATATCTCCATCATTATTAACCACACGGTAAAACAGATCATAAATTTTCGTGGGACTTTTAACCCCATTTAAGAATATGAAAACAGAATATCAGTAACTACCGTGGGTTAGAAGTTATTTCGGTGTAACGTCTTAGGTGAATAACTCTGTAAAATATGAGCCTAATTGTTCTGGGGAATAATCAGATACTACTTTAAATTTGTCCACCATGGATTATGATTTATTTTGGAACGATATTGAACTTAAGAGTGGCAGAATGATACCAATTATATAAACCGTCTAAAATTCTCGCAGTATTATTCCATGAGAAGATATAAGTATTGTTAACGTTGTGCGTTAATCCTTCCCATAATCTGTACATTACTCCAAAAGATTAACGAAAGCTTCAGGAGATGATAACCAGACTTATGTCATAAGACAGTGTTCGATTTTTATGAGGGGTATTGTATACAGCTGGCCCCGTGGTGTAGGGGTAGCGTGCCTGCCTCTTACCCCGGCTTAGATTCCCGGCCAGATCAGGGATTTTTACCTGGATCTGAGGGCTGGTTCGAGGTGTAATCAGCCTACGTGATTACAATTGAGGAGCTATCTGACGGTGAGATAGCGGCCCCGGTCTAGAAAGCCAAGAATAACTTCCGAGAGGATTCGTCGTGCTGACCACACGACGCCTCGTAATCTGCAGGCCTTCGGGCTGAGCAGCGGTCGCTTGGTAGGCCACGGCCCTTCAAGGGCTGTAGTGCCATAGGCTTTGGATTGGTTTTTATATTGTATACAATAACACCACTGGGGCTAACATTCAACTGAGACCCAGAGATTGCTATGTGGTAATTGAACCTTCAAATCAATTAATGGATGGAACCCATGCTTATTTCTGTAAAAATAATAGGGTTACTATTTTATATGGTAAACATAAATATATCAGCAATATATTAAATTTGCTTTAAGACTCACGGACACAGGTCTTATGGCGACGATGGGATAGGAAAAGGTTAGGAGTGGGAAGGAGAGGACGGTGACCTTAATTAAGGCACTCCATGAAAAATCCGATACGGATAAAATTTGATTGCGACAATTCAGTTGTATACATGCTACTATGTGAAGGCACATAGGACTGTTAACACGTTACCAGACAGTCTCCCCAAAACCATTCTTTTCCGCTATATTTTTCATAAAAGCCTGATTTCCCCAGCGACTTTCTTTCCAAAATGACATCTCCCTAATATCAATAAATTAATCACATAATATCATCCCAGAGATATATATAACCCCTACCATGCCTCGTTCTTAAACAGTGCGTAGCACTTAAATTCTAACCATTGAAGTATTGATTTAACATGTTTAGTAAACATGAAAACGTTATTTCTAAATTTGTGTCTAAATTTAAAAGTTATGTTACTTCGAATTTTGTGCTAAAAATGTATTTTTTTAACTTTGCGATGATGTCGGACTAAGCTCGTGTTATAACACCGGAAAGATGTGGAAAGGAATTACCTCCCGCAGGATACGTGTACTACCGGAGGGACTCAACGGGAGATAAGGATTAACCACGAATAACACCATCCCAATTACTTCCTTCGGAGCCAGCTTCTTGACGAGGAATATCTAAAGAGAACACTAAAACGTGTACGTAGGGGAGACCAGTTCCCTGAGCCAAAGTCAAAAGGATAGTAAGACAGCCTTTACGTAGCTAACTCTCGGACAAGCAATAAAAACCCAATCTAGGAAAAGTGGACTTCAGAACAGGATAAAACCAATTGTGCTGGAATGAAATATGTAAAGAATAAAACGAGAATTATGATTATTTGACTACATCAGGGTATGAGATTTACACTATAAAATGTCGCCACTGTTGTAAAAACTTTTACGCTTGAAAATTGTCCGGAAAAAATCTGCAATGATTTGAAATTAATTCATAATGTTGGGGTAAAGTATATTGTAACGAAAAAATGTATTGAAGAAAGTTAAAAGGAAAAAATCGATTGGGACTCTTGTCGATGGGCAGAAATTGTTATAAAGAAAAACTGTTTTGGAAAAATTTCTGATAAAAAGAGTTAGGAAAAGTGTCAGTAAATACTCTAAGCAAGGGGATTTCGAATGTACGTAATTAAAAAGATAATCAGTCAATCATCAATCAATATTTGTCGAAGATTTCCCATGGCAAATTATTCTAATACCTGATTCTCCTTCTTATAAACGTATTTTTACCCCAGTTTTTCCTCCTGAATTCCAACTGTATCTTCATATTGTTCTTTCCTACTTCTAAAAAACTCCACTCAAGCTTATTCGTGTATTAATAACCTCACACGCCATCTCTCCGCTGAACATCCCACTTAGTCGAGCAGCTCGTCTCCTTTCTCCTTAGTCTTCCCATTCAAAATTTCACACCATTTTATTAAAACTACGCTGTTGTCGAAAATCAGCCAGAACAAATCGTGCTACTTTCCTTTGGATCTTTTCCATTTCTCGAATTAACAAATCATACTCTAATTGGTACCTTACCGGTGACTTATATGCCCTATCGTTTAAATCCTTACTGTTGTTGTTTGAGTCATCAGTCCATAGACTGGTGTGATGTAGGTCTTCAATGCCACCCTATCCTTTTCATTTCTACATAATTGTTGCATCTTACATCTGCTCTAATCTGACTGTCATATTCATACCTTGGTCAACCCCTACCATTGTTACCGCCTACACTTACCTCAAAAAGCAACTCATCAAGTCTTGTGTGTCTTACGATGTCACTTATCATTTCAGTATCTCTTCATTCGTGATTTGATCTATGCATCTCACCTTCAGCATTATTCTGTAACACCACATTTCAAAAGCTTCAATTCTCTTTCCTTCTGAGCTAGTTGGTCCATGTTTCACTTTCATACAATGCCACGTTCCAGACGATGTATTCAAAAACACCTTCTAATTCCTTTATCAATGTTCGAAGTGAGAAAATTTCTCTTCTGAAGTAGGGCCTTCCTTACTTGGGCTGGTCTGCATTTTGTGTCCTCCATACTTCTGCCATCGTTAGTTATTTTATTACCCAAGTAACAATATTCATCTGCTTCCTTTAAGACTTATTTAATATTACGTGCATCACCCGACTTCGATCGAATACACTCCATTACTTTTGTTTTGGACTCATTTATTTCCATTTTGTACTCCACAAATGAACGAGCTAACAAAATTTACTATTGGCTCATCGGAGCAAGAAACCTGTACATTTTGAGAAAATACTTCACTTTATAACTGGTAGGTTCCTCAGTCTGTCGAAACTAATTCAGTACAACATAAATTTAGAAAATACCTGAAAAGAAATATATTTATAAGGAGATTAAACCTGAAAAAGGTACCATTCAATATTTTTTCTTTTATAATCTATTAATAAACCTTTTCTGGTTTTTGGTATTTTCTAAAATGACGTTATATTGAGTTATTGACTACAGACTGAAAATCTTTACAGTTACAAATTAACTAAGTCGAAACTGAAGAGAAATGGTTTCTATTTTACAGGAAATTGGCATTCTTGTGGTCAGCTATTGATTCTCCATATTTTGACACCGGCCGTGAAAGCCTTCATACTTTATTGATTCTCCGTCTGTTAATGGCGTGCTTTAAATAATTTTGCAATGTCTTTTGGTCTAGATGGTATTTTACAATGCGTTCATTTTCTCCATACGTACGTTTTCCAGTGAAGGAAATATTCGAATGATTGGTACTATTAAGTCGGAGAGACATCTATCGGAAGAACACACTAACGAACGATTCACGGAAAGAGGGCACCAGCCCTTCAGAAGCTGTAAGGATGTCAGTCTGGATGACTAAATGAAATAGTCTACATTATTACCAAATATATCTCATGTATTCTGAATGTCTTTCATGCTGAAATCAACGCGAAATTCAGCGATATCCCAGAAGACATTCAGCTATCTTTCTCTCTCTCTCTCTCTCTCTCTCTCTCTCTCTCTCTCTCTCTCTCTCTCTCTCTCTGTGTGTGTGTGTGTGTGTGTGTGAAGTTGAGTACTGTCGAAATGAAGTAGTTCCTCTTTCGGGTCTTTGGGTGGAGACTACACGCTACGTAACGATCAACAGGAAGATGAATACTGAAATCATGCGAGTCAAATCGCGGAATATCGGAAGTATAATCATTATAAAAAGTTAGAGAATCTCAAAATAGAGGTACCTGGATAGATTAGAATAAAATATTTGGTTCAAGTGAGGTGAGCTGTCAGGAGAAGCAAGATTTCTAGATAGGTGACTTCAAAATTATTAACACAAAATATAACAGAGCAAATGCAGGAGAGGACATACTCCTGAATAAGAAACCAGGCAACCGGATTGCCCTGTTCATAGGCTTACATAAGTCATCACTTTCGCAGACAACGAAAAAATCAAAATAATGTACAAAGAGATAAAAATATAGGTAAGAAATGTACACGAATTTTATGTAACGGACAAGGTAATAAAATAGGATGCCCATAAGACCTATCTGTTGAACCCTTGAACTTACCATTCCATCGTTGGTCGGCCACGGCTGCTACAGTAGAACAATCTAGAACTCTTAAATCATGGGTCGTTGCGGGAATAAATTCGGTCACGATCTTAACCAAACGATGGGGTTCAGAAGAGAGCCTAACTACTTGAAATGAGGAGCAAAATGTGCTTACTAACTTTTATTAAATCGAAATAGCACGATAACATCATTAATTTAATATGCATTCTTGAAATAAAAAAATTATGAATTATTTATTTTTGAATGTTTTAAACACAGTCACATTGCATAACGTTGATTTGTTTCTTACAATATCGAAGAGTTGCTTCGGAGAAGTTAGTATATTAGTGGACAGCGAAACTGAAAAACTGAAAAAGGGAAGAGCTGAAAACCGGGCACCTGTTATTCCAAACGAGAACTGAGAGTTAATCCACACGATCCGTGGAAAATCTGACTTTCAACAAGTAGAACGCCTGATTTTCTCTCAATTAAGGTTATCCACCAGTCGAATACCTTTTACGGATACGGAACACCCGCCGAATGGATCCTTAATCGAACCAAACTGACTATCAGTTGCTTTGGATAGGTTGCGAAATATTATGGGAAAGCATGGTGTTCACTACGAGTTAACAGCATCATTCACAATTGAAATAAAATTCCACCATGTATCTGTCATTCATGACATCCTTAAGTGATAAGGTAATCCCGATGCTAAATGTGCATCACCCAAAACAGCTGTTCGGAAGGAACCAACAACAACATGATCCGTGAGGATCTTACGTTATGTCGTTCTAAAGGAACAAAACTGAGAAATGCAGGAAACACTTATTCATCATGCATTTAGAAGAAATGCCAAACACTGAAGTTAATTAAAAAGTGGAAAGTCACTTGAAAAGTATTATTATCGAACCGATTTTCAGGTTAGAAATGGGTTTGTTATGCTTAATAAAATTACCAGTCCACGTTAAAAATTATTACAACTTTAAGGAATTCTTTCCCTTGAAAACAATGTCCACCAGTACAGATCTATCTATTTATTGTCTGTCCCAACACACTACTTATAAAGTGATTACTTAATTACTTCAACTATGAATAAAATGAAAGTACGACAAGATTGAAAATAAAATATTGTTACTGGCTGACGAATCGAAACCGCATTCGCAACTCAAGTCTCACACTAATACACTGAGTGTCAATATGCACACTATCAAAACGAAACGGACGTCAGAACGACAAAACAATTAAGTACGTAAAATAAATTAACATATCGAAGTCAATAAAGCTCAACACGCACGGAGAATCACAGTACAGATATTTAATCTAGATCGGGTCGATATCCAACATTTGGGCAACCCTCATTCGCCGATAGCGGTCCCGTTATCTCAAGGAGAGCCACGCACTGACCCTCTTCATAATTTATATTATACTGTAGATGCTACCTTCGTCCAGGCCACTTCAAAAAAAGAAACATCTAATCTGGGACTTGAGTGTGTACAGCTGACATCCCAGACCTATCGTCGGCCTCACTTGAAATCTGTACATCCTAACACTAATCTCTATGTACATGATACCTTCCGAATTCTATCGTCGGGCGTGAACTAGGACGTCTCATCATCAGTGACTCCAAGGATAACATGTGACGTCCTAAATCTATCGTCGGGCGTCAAAGTGGGTCGTACTACGCATCCCTTAACATATCAGGCGAACTAGCAATTTCAAACAAACTCTGACTTCAATACTAAACCTGGTCCAACTAACAACACACGACGGAACAGCGTCTCTTACTATCAAACGAATGCAAGTCGAAAAATACAGTAAGTCTCTACCTCGTTACAATACGTGAACTCAAAAATAAATATACGTGACGAACGATTCTCCACCTCAAACACAATCTCAGCCTGTGCACTGAAGTTTTAGGGAAGCAATGATAATTCCCAACACACGTCTACCATAGTGGATGCCTTCAAAATAATAATCATCACTACCGCATTCGAAACTCTCCAATCGCCTATCATCAATTCCAACTATTTTTATCAATGACATATCCAGTGGACGAAATTCAATACACCCCAACCATGGGTCCAAAATGCTCTTTTATCCTTAAGGTCGCATTATCTTAATATGCATACGGGCTTTAAGTAACAAATCGCTGGACGTTTACTACCAAGATTATTAACCTTTTACTAGAGTCGTTTTCACTTGGGATCTTACTAGACATCTACGGTGCTTCGCACAGTAGTCGTCTCAAATTTCGGATTGATAGCGGAAAACACTACAGCCTGCCTCGACACAGCCTGTTTCCTAAATACTTCCTCTGCAAAAATATAGCTTGTCTCAAACTCATTCTCCTCGCTTTATTCCAGCGGTATCACTTAAAATCCAGGCTTCATTTCATCTTCAATATTCCTATCCCTCTCATCTCCTCCTAGATATAAATTCGTCGCTCTCAATCCCTTTTTCTTACATTTCCAAGACCCTTTTTCATAATTCAATCCCCTGGTGAAAACAACAACCACTGTAAAACACATCTCTTACTTTACTGTTATTACGACTTTCGGACCTCGAGAATCCAAGAACACACCGCGATTTCTCGTATCATTGATATACACGATGTCTCAAAATTTTACTTCCCCTGAATAAATGTAACTCTATCGAATTTCACCGAAATTTTCTTTATGCCTGCGATCCTTGTAAAAATATACTGGTTAAATGCAATTTTAACATAGAAAAATTTCTTTATCCCGCGGTAGACATTATTATTATTATTATTATTGTTATTATTATTATTATTATTATCGACAAACATTTCCGAATTCAACTGATATTTGAAATTTAGATATTCGCCACGACTAATTTACACTTATAACTTTCCAAAAATCCACGCTTTGGACAATATCTCATCGAACATTAACACCAAATTTTAAACGTCGCATTTTACCGTTTCTTGACATGAAATTTACACACTGAAATTTTCACACGCTGACCAAAAATTACAACACCTTTCGCCTGATAATTACGAATATCAACCCGACAATCATCTTGAAAACTTTGTTGGGACAGAACAATAGAACTAACTACAACATAATACAAATATAGACAGACCTGCACAATGGCGCCATTCCCAGTATTCTGGTTACATCGTCGCCAGCTGACCTCGTGCTTAGCCGTACATTTTCACAAATAACATTATCATTTCCAACATCTCACTCTTACAAACACTACCCTTCTCACACACGATATTAAAATTACCACACAAATCACGCACTTTTCTCTATAATTTGCACCACGAACTTCCCTCGTTCTGCAGTCGGCTGCGACTGTCTGGCTCGTTCCCAACGTTGTCTCTCTCTGTTACTCCAATAAAACAGGTGTTCAACAGATAAAGGGGGCAGAACTACTCTGAATAGCTTCCCCAATTCTCCTACTACTTTCAACGTACATGAGGTGCTATAATAAAATCTGCTGTGTATAATTTTAACAAACGCCTACACTTTCATAGTTCGTCGGTAAACGTTGAGAACTTTTCCAATCACCTTCTCTTCTTAACCGAGTATGTGGACCTTAGCCACGGACATGTATTTAATTATTTGTAGATCAATCTGGCGCGATTTCCAATGACGGCGGGCGCGAGCTCCCGCGGCTTCAAGTTCCAGATCGACACTGAAAAATATACGGTGGGGGGTTTCTTTTATAATCTCAGAAGGGACGCTACCCACACTATTAAGCTTGATTGCGTAATATGCCAATTTTGCGTCCAATAGACCGATTTTGATGAGACTTGTACCAGACTTCCGGACAGGCTTGGAATTATTTTAGATGTTAATCTTATAATTTTACCACACTCACAACAGGGGAAATAAATTATTTCTGCCCGTGCGTTTCGCGCGTTTTCTTCATCCACTGACCTTGGCACGTGTAGCTAGTTCACTGATCTGACGCTAACATGTACTTAGGCTTAATTGCATTTATGTTTTTCCCTGGGGGCTCTGTATTCACGTAGGGTTTACGAATAATTTAACTCATTTATTTCTTTATTTGCTGTATTGCCAAAATCCCTCGTTATATAGAATTCCATGAATTTAAAGAATTGTCGGGCACTCGAGGTCCGCCGAGGTGTCACGGTATTTCACGAGCTTGCCGTGAGTGAGATCCTTCCCACGCGACATCGGGGCTCTTAGGAGCGCAACATGGCTGCCCTCACAAATAAAAGTAGCTTGTTGATACCAAATAAATATTGAGAAAAAATATATATTTTTCTCACCGTAGAATTATGGGTTCACTGTGTCGGTGCGAAGTAAAGCAACTAGAAAAAAATAGGAAGCCGCTTGGTGGAATTTTGCACTGATCATAAATTAGTAAATAATTGCTAAATTCTTGTTCGTAAACAGTAACGGATGGCTGTGTACATTGGACGCTGGTGGATATAAAATAGATTCAAAAATAGTTAAGTATACATACAGAAACGAGATGTTGTATTACAAGACCTACCCAGTAGCAGACGTTGAGTCTCATCTTATACCGAAGGTCATGAAGTACCGTTAGAAATTATGACAGGAAAGATGCCATGAAGAAGTGAGGGAATATTTCAAGTAACGTTTTACACAAGGATTAAACGAAGGTAAAGATCCGTAGGAAGTCAGTTTACTAAGGCTGCAGATGAAAATATAAGGAAGGTAAGATCAAGTGGGGATAAATGGATAACTCATGAGATTAGTGCTATATCTGTTTAATTAAAGGTGGAAATGCAAGAACGAGAAAACTAATGAGGGAAAATTGGAGTAAAAACGTAAAAGAAGAATTAGATTGAAAGAGGAAGGCTACTAAAGGGAATGGCTGAAAGGGAGATGTTGAAGTGTTGAACATTGAACAGTTGTAAAGAAAGGTAGATGCTACATATAGGAATTTCAAGGGAATACTTGGAGGGAAGAAAATCAGGTGCACGAACATTATGAACTCAGAAAACCGTATATAAGGAAAAGGGACAAGGCGGAAAAATGGCAGGAACACAAGGAATAACGATATCAAGGGAAAGAATTATCTGACAATGCTCTGAAAAGAGATTTTAAGTAATCTTGTTATAAATCAGATGTTGACAAATATGAAGACTACCACCCGTTACATTGGTGCCTCATCGACGTAAGAGTTTAACACGAAATTCTTACAGAGGAATGGAAAGACAAGTTGAAGCCTAATCAGAAATTAGATTGGCTTCTAAATAAATTTAGGGACGTGACAGGCAATATTGATTCTGCGTCCGATTCAATTCTACGCGATAGAATTGTGAGAAAGCCAACTCATGTTCAAGGCATTCTATGAGTGTCTTTGAAAATTATGATTAGACAAAAAATGGTGATATTCTGAAAGTAAGTGTAGTCAGTTGCAGAGAAATGAATGTTATCGTCAACCTCTACAAAAACCAAACTGTAGCGATAATAGTCAGTTACGTAATAGATAATTACTTTCCTAAGCAATTGGATTATATGTTAGATGAGTGCCGACCAGGATATTTCTTGTGATTTCTTCTCAGATATTTCATGTTTTGTTTCCAATTTTTATATCAATTACTTTTGCTTTTTATGGTAATTTTAGTTTATATTTTAAATCTAAGATCTTACAGTATTCGTGCTTGGTCTTATTAACTCTGATCTTGGACATTTTAATTAATATTACAACTAAAATAACTAAAATAGTGAAAGAGTGTTAATAAACCTGTCTAATAGTCCAATGATCAAGCTCATACCGTAAGTCACTGGTTTTCAACCGGTGCGCCGTGCTTCCCTGGGGCGACTTGAATAACCTTCAGAGACGCTGTGGAGTTTTCCGTACTAGCGATGAAGGAAACAGCTGTGTCAGCTTACAAATAAAATTGAAATTGTTATTTGTTCATAATATTTTACTCCTTTTAAAATTATCCGTTCATTTTTCTTTTAGTTTTTCATGTCATTTCATTACATTTCATTATCCGCTTAAGTTGCAAGGTATGTCTTTACCCCGGGCTGTGCGAGGGATCCCGCCTCTACCACCACAAGGACAGTGTCCTGGAGCGTGAGACATTTGGTTGCACTGAGGCGGAGGAATAGTACCTCGCCCAGGCAGCCGCACCTGCTCTGTTGAACAGGAGTCTTGTGGAGGATGGGAAGATCGGAAGAGATAGACAAGGAAGAGGGAAGGAAGCGGCCGTGGCCTTAAGTTGGGTACCATCCCGGCATTTGCCTGAAGAAGGAGTGGGAAACCACGGGAAACCACTCTGAGGATGGTTGAAGTGGGTTTTAAAACCCTCGCTGCTTAGTTGACCTCTCGAGGCTGAGTGGACCCCATTCCAATCCTCCTACCAATTTTCAAATTTCGTGGCAGAGCCGGGAATCGATCCCGGGCCTCCGTGGGTAGCAGCTAATAACACTAACCACTACACCACAGAGGCGGGCTGTTTTAGTTTCTAATTTTCAAAAATATTAGAAAGAGAATAACATCGTCTGCTTTTTTATTTTACAACTTAGTAAAGTTATTTTATATTGTACTTTGTGGGTACGAGTTCTTTTTGTTATACGTTGGTTAGTATATATTTCACAGATTCTTTGAGTAAATGTTCAATATCGATAGTTTTTACTAGATATCCAGATAGATAGCTAGCCATGGGCTCATAAAAGGTTGAAACCACTGCCATAAGTGATTAGGGAAGAAGCACGGGGCGTAACTGATTATAACATAAAGTTCGAATTTAAGAGGACAAACTGGGGCAAATACTCGTTTGTAGAAATAGTAATTAGGCAATTGTTCAATATATTTCCAATTTCTTCTGAAATCATTTAAGAAAGGTTTAGATAAACAACTTGTGGGGAATCTGCTACCTGGGTAACAGCCCTAAATGCATATTATTGGTGACTGATTGATTGTTTTTAGCCTATGGCAGGTCAACAAATTGCAACATCAGTTACATGGTTGTTCTCACAAGATTCCAAACGCGGCCAATTGAAATCTATATTTTTCTACGTGAATTGTGATGGTTCTTCTTATCTGTGCGCTTTTTCATTTCAGGTTCTCCTGGTTTGGACGGGCGGGACGGCATTCCTGGAGAACCTGGATTAGATGGCATCCCCGGTCGCAACGGACTTGATGGCTTGCCAGGAGTGGATGGAGTTCCTGGAGTCAACGGCATTCCTGGAATCCCAGGCATCAACGGCACTGATGGTGAGTCCTTGATAATAATTCATTTTGTTTCTTCAATAGTTGATATAATAATAATAATAATAATAATAATAATAATAATAATAATAATAATAATAATAATAATAATAATAATCGTATGGCCCCCTGCAAGCATATTTTTTAATTTTACTTCATCTGCCTGCTTGCGCGTCAGTTTCGAAGTTCCATTTCCTTCTGCGCGTACTAGATGCCAGAGCAAACGGAATCTCTCTTGACCGGGCGAGTTGGCCGTGCGGTTAGGGGACGCGGCTATGAGCTTGCATCCGGAAGATAGTGGGTTAGAATTCCACTGTCGGCAGCCCTGAGGATGGTTTTCCGTGGTTTCTCATTTTCACACCAAGCAAATGCTGGGGCTGTACCATAATTAAGGCCACGGCCGCTTCCTTCCAACTCCTAGGCCTTTCCTATCCGATCGTAGCCATAAAACCTATCTGTGTCGTTGCGACGTAAAGCTACTAGCAAAAAAATTATGAATCCCTCTTGGGGGTCTATGGCTGAGCTTTAATAAATTTTGTACGGTAAACACTAAATGTGTTACCAGATATCTTTAACATGGCGACATCGTACGACATGGAGGGCACAACTGACTTCTTTCCGCCATTCAAAAATTCGTCTACTTCGGCCGGGTTTGAACCCGCTATATTTGTATCCGGAGACCGACACTCTAACACTAAAGCACATACGGAGCCGATAGCTGGCATAAAATAATCATAGTACCGGACTGATTGTATGCGGTGATGTTGTTGCATACGACTCATTTATCATAATATTTATTATGAAATTATCGCAATGTACTGAGTCTTAATATCCCTCTGTTTGACCGATAATATTATTCGTATATGTACAATTTGTTATTAGCTTAAGAAAGTAATTTTCAGTATATTTCCATTCCATAAAGTTTACGTACCACTGTATTTTTTTCTTTTTTTTGCTATTTGCTTTACGTCGCACCGACATATAGGCCCTATGGCGGCGATGCGAGAGGAAAGGCCTAGGAATGGGAAGGAAGCAGCCATGGCGTTAATCAAGGTACAACCCGAGCATTTGCCTGGTGTGAACACTGGAAACTACGGAAGACCATCTTCAGGGCTGCCGACAGTGGGGTTCGAACCCACTGTTTTCCGGATGCGAGCTCACAACTGCGCGCCCCAAACCGCACGGTTAAATCGCCCGGAAGACATACCATTGTTAGCAAAACCTTAAGTCCAGGTGTCGTTTATTTATTTATATTGTTATTTATCTACTTATGTATTTATAGATTTAAGGGAGTAATGGAATCCCATTCCCATTTGACAGGCGAGGGACTCCTTGGAAACAACTTGGCAGACAAAATGGAATTCGATGGGGAGCTATCAATATTAATGGGGCTTATGGAAGAAAGAAGGTAGAACTGGCTGAGTCAGCAAAGAGGATGCATCTGGATGTGCTAGGAGTAAGTGATATTCGGGTAAGGGGAGGTAACGAGGAAGAGATATGAGATTATAAAGTGTACTTGACGGGTGTTAGAAAAGGAAGGGCGGAGTCTGGGGTAGGGCTCTTCATCAGGAGTACCATTGCACGCAACATAGTTTCCGTTAGGCACGTAAATGAGCGAATGATGTGGGTAGACTTGTCAGTTGGAGGAATTAGGACAAGAATTGTGTCCGTGTATTCAACATGTGAGGGTGCAGATGAGGATGAAGTTGACAAGTTTTATGAGGCATTGAGTGACATCGTGGTCAGGGTCAACAGCAAGGATAGAATAGTGCTAATGGGCGATTTCAATGCGAGAGTTGGGAATAGAACTGAAGGATGCGAAAGGGTGATTGGTATATGTGAGGAAGATATGGTGCTAATGGGAATGGGAAGCGTTTGCTGGACTTCAGTGCTAGTATGGGTTTAGCTGTTACGAATACATTCTTCAAGCATAAGGCTATTCACCGCTACAAATGGGAGGCTAGGGGTAGCAGATCCATAATAGACTATATCATAACAGACTTTGAATTCAGGAAATCTGTTAGGAATGTACGAGTTTTCGGGGATTTTTCGATGATACAGACCACCATCTGATCAGTAGTGAACTAAGTATCTCTAGGCCTAGGGTAGTGAAAGTGAAATCTGTCTGCAAACGAATAAGGGTAGAAAATCTCCAGGACGAGGAAATTAGACAGAAGTACATGGATATGATTAGTGAGAAGTTTCGAACAGTAGACAGTAAGCAGGTTCAGAATATAGAAAGTGAATGGGTGGCATACAGGGATGCTGCAGTAGAAACGGCTAGTGAATGCCTAGGAACAACTGTGTGTAAAGATGGGAAAGGGCGAGCATCTTGGTGGAATGATGAAGTGAGAGCAGCCTGTAAACTTAAAAAGAACGCTTATCAGAAATGGCTCCAAACAAGGACCGAGGCAGACAGGGATTTGTATGTAGATGAAAGAAACAGAGTGAAACAAATAGTTGTTGAATCCAAAAAGAAGTAATGGGAAGATTTTGGTAATAACCTGGAAAAGTTAGGTTAAGCAGCAGGGAAACCTTTCTAGACAGTAATAAAGAATCTTAGGAAGGGACGGAAAAAGGAAATGAACAGTATTTTGAGTAATTCAGGTGAACGCATAATAGATCCCAGGGAATCACTGGAGTGGTGGAGGGAATATTTTGAACATCTTCTCAATGTGAAAGGAAATCATCCTGGTGGTGTTGCAAACAGCCAAGCTCATGGGGAGGAGGAAAATGATGTTGGTGACATTATGCTTGAGGAAGTGGAAAGGATAGTAAATAAACTCCATTGTCATAAGGCAGCATGAATAGATGAAATTAGACCTGAAATGGTGAAGTATGGTGGGAAGGCATGGACGAAATGGCTTCATAGAGTAGTAAAATTAGCGTGGAGTGTTGGTAAGGTACCTTCAGATTGGACAAAAGCAGTAATTGCACCTATCTATAAGGAAGGGAACAGGAAGGATTGCAACAACTATCGAGGTATCTCATTGATTAGTATACCAGGCAAGGTATTCACTGGCATCTTGGAAAGGAGGGTGCGATCAGTCGTTGATAGTAAGTTGGATGAAAACCAGTGTGGATTCAGACCAAAGAGAGGCTGTCAGGATCAGATTTTCAGTATGCGCCAGGTAATTGAAAAGTGCTACGATAGGAATAGGCAATTGTGTTTATGTTTCGTAGATCTAGAGAAAGCATACGACAGGGTACCGAGGGAAAAGGTGTTCGCCATACTGGGGGACTTTGGAATTAAAGGTAGATTATTAAAATCAATCAAAGGTATTTATATTGACAATTGGGCTTCAGTGAGAATTGATGGTAGATTGAGTTCTTGGTTCAGGGTACTTACAGGGGATAGACAAGGCTGTAATCTCTCACCTTCGCTGTTCGTCTTTTACATGGATCATCTGCTGAAAGGTATAAAATGGCAGGGAGGGATTCAGTTAGGTGGAAATGTAGTAAGCAGTTTGGCCTATGCTGACGACTTGATCATAATGGCAGACTGTGTCGAAAGCCTGCAGTCTAATATCTTGCAACTTCAAAATAGGTGCAATGAGTATGATATGAAAATTAGCCTTTCGAAGACTAAATTGATGTCAGTAGGTAAGAAATTCAACAGAATTGAATGTCAGATTGGTGATACAAAGCTAGAACAGGTCGATAACATCATGTATTTAGGTTGTGTGTTCCCCCAGGATGGTAATATAGTAAGTGATATTGAATCAAGGTGTAGTAAAGCTAATGCAGTGAGCTGGCAGTTGCGATCAGCGGTATTCTGTAAGAAGGAAGTCAGCTCCCAGACGAAACTATCTTTACATCGGTCTGTTTTCAGACCAACTTTGCTTTACGGGAGAGAAATCTGGGTGGACTCAGGATATCTTATTCATAAGTTAGAAGTAACAGACATGAAAGTAGCAAGAATGATTGCTGGTACAAACAGGTGGGAACAATGGCAGGAGGGTACTCGGAATGAGGAGATAAAGGCTAATTTAGGAATTAACTCGATGGATGAAGCTGTAAGCATAAACCGGCTTCGGTGGTGGGGTCATGTGAGGCGAATGGAGGAGGATAGGTTACCTAGGAGAATAATGGACTCCGTTATGGAGGGTAAGAGAAGTAGAGGGAGACCAAGACGACGATGGTTAGACTCGGTTTCTAACGATTTAAAGATATGAGATATAGAACTAAATGAGGCCACAACACTAGTTGCAAATCGAGGATTGCGGCGACGTTTTGTAAATTCGCAGAGGCTTGCAGACTAAACGCTGAAAGGCATAACAGTCTATAATGATAATGTACTTATTTATTTATTTATTTATTTATTTATTTATTTATTTATTTATTTATTTATTTATTTATTTATTTATTTATTTATTTATTTATTTATTTACTAACGCCTTGTTTTGTGTGGCTTGGCTCAAGCTATGGAGCATATGGTCGTACTACTTTACCCTTGACCTTCTTAACTGATATTGCAACTAAACGGACAAGAGCGGACAATGAGTGTTAATAAATATGTCTTATATACCAACGATCATGCATATCACAATACACATTTCTAATTTATCTTAAATTCTTAAACGTACTAAAATTCGCTAACTTACACTAAACTAATTGGAAGAGTTTATCGCCTGGTTCCTACGGTTAATATTTACATCAAGACAGTGATGCTATCGACTATGATATTATATGTGGTTAATGTTTGAAACACCTTCTTTTAAAGTGCCGGGGTAAGTGGCTTGGTCAGTTAAGGCGCTGGCCTTCTGAGTCCCAAGTTGGCAGGTTCGATCCTAGCTCAGCCCGGTGGTATTTGAAGGTGCTCAAATTCGTCAATCTCGTGTCGGTAGATTTACTGGCACGTAAAAGAACTCCTGCGGGACTAAATTCCGGCACCTCGGCGTCTTCAAAAACGTTAAAAGTGTTTAGTGGGACGTGAAGCAAATAACATTGTTATATTATCCTTTAATGATCTGTGTACTAGGGATGTCACTAATGGAATTACACATGCGGATAGAAGCGGAGATGGATGAATCACTATAACTAGCCGTGAGATGATCTGGGAAAGTTAGTAGGGAGATTTTTCATAACCTTGTTTGGTGATTATTTCTGAAGGAGAGGTACTGAAGTTTAGCTCTCAAGTAACGAGACTGTCTACGAAGTACACTGTGCATAAATGACATTGAATGCAGATTCCGTCTCTCATCTAAATTAGCCGAGATAGCTGATTGAGGCAGGGTAACACATAGCAATGCCTTTTTTAAGATAAAGCGGTTACATGCGTTGTATTTGCGCTGTAGTTTGATACTGGATCTGCTGTTTAAGCTGTTGTATATAACGTCTCCGTAGTTTAAAATGCGAAGAATTAGACTTCGTAGTTTCTTTTACAGAGGGAGAATATATTTTGAACTTTTAATTGAGTAACTACAGTTGTATCAATGTAGAGACCGGGATTCCACACAGACTCTTTCAAAGGTATTTATGCTCCCTGGACATGATTGGAGGAGTGTTTGTTCTCTTCAATTTATTGTGGTTACTTTTGGATCCTGCATTGATAGCTTGTGATTTTGATGAGTTATCTTTTGGGTTAACTTTAAGAGTATGATTATCAGTCTAATCTCAAATTCTCTGTAAGTCTTCGTTCACGTCATTTATGGCCAGATGGATGCCATTTGGACTTATGTCTGTATCATTGTATGTCATCAGCATATAAGTAGTACGAACAGTTTTTTAGATTGTCTGGTAAGTTATTTAGGTACAGGGAGAAGAGGAGTGGTTCCAAGATTATCTCATAGGTGTTAATATAAAAAGAAATATGTATTTTTCAATGTGACTGTCTACATTATGACGTGGGAGAAATATCATGTACGAATGTCTGAAAATTATAGAGTGAGATCTCAACCCACATTAACACAGCAAATGCAGAGATTCATGAACTTGTATTTTGACTGCTGTTCTCTACTTCTCAGATCCATCCGCCATTTCCTAAAATAATATTTTCAGAACTTAAATGTCACGGGAAGTGGGTCAGAAAGGGGACTGGAAAGATTTAACCTCCATAGACAAGTGAAAATACACTTTCCTGTGTTATGACAAGAGACTGGCGTATTTTTCATATATAAATGCTGTTAACCTGAGTGAAGATGGAGTACATGATAATGTGTTGCTCCATCCAATCCAGTAAAACGATGATGTGATTTGCTCTCCTTGTCGTTCTCCAGTTACTTTCTGACAAATCCACATGCATTCTTCTGTGAGAGCGAAATATTCGGCGAGGAAACCTTCGAACAAACGTTCTGGTCAACTTCGTTCCTTCCTTATTTGCTCAACTAGCACACTTAATTCGGTTTTGTGTGAAGTAAAATATTCAGCATTCAAAGTTTTTAAAAGCTCTCTGCAACTGAGTTCCTGAGCTGTCGCAATGAGTCCTTATTTTGATACTAGTTAGTCATTATTCGGGAAACTGAAGATGAACTACACTTTAATATGGAGGGTTTACTAGCAGTTGACGCGGAATGAGACATTTTCTCCCATGAATTGCATCTGAATCTGTAACAACAATATTAGTTCATAGCGTCGTTTACTGCAGTCATGTCTTACACGGTGAACCATAAACAATGGATCATGTAGTGAGTTGTCTGTGAACTGGAACGCTGATTGCTATCGAATAGGAGAGGATATCTGCGATAAATTTCGAGTGTGGTCTTTTTTGAGCACACACCCCCTGAAATGCCTGTCCACCACAAGCACCGAAACAGTAGGGGGAAAATATTAACTGAGTGTATGTAACTAATGACAGCCTCACGATTCATTATTGTGTATCAAGCATCTTCACAGTGTTCTTAAGGAACCTCAGACGTAGCGCATTGGTGGAGTCCAAGTTACATTTGACAAGTCAGGTTCTTTTGGGAAATGACAAATAAACTGGAATTTGACGAGGCTCTGTCAGGGCGGATTTAAGTTCTTAGCTGTTCCTTTATTATCCGAATGTTTTAATGCTTATCATCTTTATATAGCAGACTGCACAAGTATCCCCGAACAGTCACGTTTTTCATTAACAGAGGCGAGGTTTCTGCGAGTATTATAAAATCTAAAAATAATGCCAGTAGGGAAATCTGGGTTGGGTTATCAAGGAACATCACTATACCTTCCAAAAGAAGGATACTTTAAATAATGTTTCAGATACATATGGATATTGTTGAAAAGTACAGTTATTTAATGGTTGTATTTAAAGGCCCAGAATAAATCAGCGAACAGAGCGATCTGCCACTTAAAACTAACGATCCGAGTCGTGTTTTAGTACCCAGTTATAGAAAAGCAGATAGTCAAGCAATAGATTTCAAATTGAAACCGCTTTATAATATCGTAGAATATTAGAAATATTTTAATGTAAATCTTGTGCCCATGCATATAATCCGTAACGAGCACGGAGGAGTCATGGGCGAAACATAACATACATTAATGTATAGCTATATTCTTAAGGGAAGTACTGCTAAATGAACCTTCAGTTTGCCTCGTAATATTGTAGCAATATTGTAGATTTTGCCGTCCCTGAAAGGAGGAGATTAAAGTTGAATTTGTCTTGTTGACAATCCTTTGCTGTTCGAAGCAGCGGGTGTCAGCTAATGACTTTGGCTTAAACTAGTTATATTCAAGCTGTTGCCAGCAGAACACATGTATCTCATTTTGTACTTAATTAGAATGCAATTTTCCGTGATCTAAATGTTCAAGTAAACATTTTCGTTTCTGAGAATTTGAGGATGCAGCAGAACACTAACCTCAAAACCACGCCTTAGCCTAGGAACAACTGATGAAGTCAATTGAGTGAAATACAGTAGTTTAGACAACTTGAACTTAAGCTATCTACTAAGTATAAAAAGCAGAGAATAAGAAGAGAAAAATAACAATTGTGGAACTTTTTTTACTACTTGCTTTACGTCTCACCGACACAGGTAGGTCTTATGGTGACGATGGGATAGGAAAGGCCTAGGAATGGAAAGGAAGCGGCCGTGGCTTTAATTAAGGTACAGTCCCAGCAATTACCTGGTGTAAAAATGGAAACAATGCAAAATCATCCTCAGGGCTGCTGACAGTGAGGTTCTAACCCACTATCTTCTGGATGCAAGTTCATAACTGCGCGCCCCTAACCGCAGGGCGAACTCGCCCGGTAATTGTAAAACTGCACATTGACACTACTATATTTACTACTACTTGTTATTCATATTAGCATTAAATGGTACATAATATCAACTCTATAAACTCTAGAATGCTTCTTAGTATGCGGTTTTCATATATAATGTTACACTGCCATTCATTTTTCTGAAAGTAAAAGAGGTATTTAAAAGTCTACTTGTTTAATGGCTACTTAAAATTCGTTTGATCTGATATATTAATATTAATAATAATATTTTTTTGTGAAATAATTTATTTCTGTGTTTCGTGTTATTTTATTTATTTGTTAAAACTGATTCAAAAACATTGCTACTGAGTTTTAAACTGGTGTAAAATGTTCGTAAACGTAAGAAGTAAAGAAATACGTGACGTTAGGAAGTACAATTAATTTTCATATATTAAAATAACATTGTCATTCATGGATTATTTATACATACATACACATACATACATACATACATACATTATCATTATAGACTGTTATGCCTTTCAGCGTTCAGTCTGCAAGCCTCTGAGAATTTACTAAACGTCGCACAATCCTCGATTTGTAAATAGTGTTGTAAATAGTTTAGTTCTATACCTCTTATCTTTAAATCGTTAGAAACTGAGTCTAACCATCGCCGTCTTGGTCTACCTCTACTTCTCTTACCCTCCATAGCAGAGTCCATTATTCTCCTAGGTAACCTATCCTCCTCCATTCGCCTCACATGACCCCACCACCGAAGCCGGTTTATGCGTACAGCTTCATCCATCGAGTTAATTCCTAAATTAGCCTTTATCTCTCATTCCGAGTACCCTCCTGCCATTGTTACCACCTGTTTGTACCAGCAATCATTCTTGCTACTTTCATGTCCGTTACTTCTAACTTATGAATAAGATATCCTGAGTCCACCCAGCTTTCGCTCCCGTAAAGCAAAGTTGGTCTGAAAACAGACCGATGTAAAGATAGTTTCGTCTGGGAGCTGACTTCCTTCTTACAGAATACTGCTGATCGCAACTGCGAGCTCCCTTCATTAGCTTTACTACACCTTGATTCAATCTCACTTACTATATTACCATCCTAGGAGAACACACAGCCTAAATACTTGAAATTATCGACCTGTTCTAGCTTTTGTATCACCAATCCGACATTCAATTCTGTTGAATTTCTTACCTACTGACATCAATTTAGTCTTCGAGAGGCTAATTTTCATATCATACTCATTGCACCTATTTTGAAGTTGCAAGATATTAGACTGCAGGCTTTCGGCACAGTCTGCATTATGATCAAGTCGTCAGCATAGGCCAAACTGCTTACTACATTTCCACCTAACTGAATCCCTCCCTGCCATTTTATACCTTTCAGCAGATGATCCATGTAAAAGACGAACAGCGAAGGTGAGAGATTACAGCCTTGTCTATCCCCTGTAAGTACCCTGAACCAAGAACTCAATCTACCATCAATTCTCACTGAAGCCCAATTGTCAATATAAATACCTTTGATTGATTTTAATAATCTACCTTTAATTCCAAAGTCCCCCAGTATGGCGAACACCTTTTCCCTCGGTACCCTGTCGTATGCTTTCTCTAGATCTACGAAACATAAACACAATTGCCTATTCCTATCGTAGCACTTTTCAATTACCTGGCGCATACTGAAAATCTGATCCTGACAGCCTCTCTTTGGTCTGAATCCACACTGGTTTTCATCCAACTTACTATCAACGACTGATCGCACCCTCCTTTCCAAGATGCCAGTGAATACCTTGCCTGGTATACTAATCAATGAGATACCTCGATAGTTGTTGCAATCCTTCCTGTTCCCTTCCTTATAGATAGGTGCAATTACTGCTTTTGTCCAATCTGAAGGTACCTTACCAACACTCCACGCTAATTTTACTACTCTATGAAGCCATTTCGTCCATGCCTTCCCACTATACTTCACCATTTCAGGTCTAATTTCATCTATTCATGCTGCCTTATGACAATGGAGTTTATTTACTATCCTTTCCACTTCCTCAAGCATAATGTCACCAACATCATTTTCCTCCTCCCCATGAGCTTGGCTGTTTGCAACACCACCAGGATGATTTCCTTTCACATTGAGAAGATGTTCAAAATATTCCCTCCACCACTCCAGTGATTCCCTGGGATCTATTATGCGTTCACCTGAATTACTCAAAATACTGTTCATTTCCTTTTTCCGTCCCTTCCTAAGATTCTTTATTACTGTCTAGAAAGGTTTCCCTGCTGCTTAACCTAACTTTTCCAGGTTATTACCAAAATCTTCCCATTACTTCTTTTTGGATTCAACAACTATTTGTTTCACTCTGTTTCTTTCATCTACATACAAATCCCTGTCTGCCTCGGTCCTTGTTTGGAGCCATTTCTGATAAGCGTTCTTTTTAAGTTTACAGGCTGCTCTCACTTCATCATTCCACCAAGATGCTCGCCCTTTCCCATCTTTACACACAGTTGTTCCTAGGCATTCACTAGCCGTTTCTACTGCAGCATCCCTGTATGCCACCCATTCACTTTCTATATTCTGAACCTGCTTACTGTCTACTGTTCGAAACTTCTCACTAATCATATCCATGTACTTCTGTCTAATTTCCTCGTCCTGGAGATTTTCTACCCTTATTCGTTTGCAGACAGATTTCACTTTCACTACCCTAGGCCTAGAGATACTTAGTTCACTACTGATCAGATGGTGGTCTGTATCATCGAAAAATCCCCGAAAACTCGTACATTCCTAACAGATTTCCTGAATTCAAAGTCTGTTATGATATAGTCTATTATGGATCTGCTACCCCTAGCCTCCCATTTGTAGCGGTGAATAGCCTTATGCTTGAAGAATGTATTCGTAACAGCTAAACCCATACTAGCACTGAAGTCCAGCAAACGCTTCCCATTCCCATTAGCTTCCATATCTTCCCAACATTTACCAATCACCCTTTCGTATCCTTCAGTTCTATTCCCAACTCTCGCATTGAAATCGCCCATTAGCACTAGTCTATCCTTGCTGTTGTCCCTGACCACGATGTCACTCAATGCTTCATAAAACTTGTCAACTTCATCCTCATCTGCACCCTCACATGCTGAATACACGGACACAATTCTTGTTCTAATTCCTCCAACTGACAAATCTACCCACATCATTCGCTCATTTACGTGCCTAACAGAAACTATGTTGCGTGCAATGGTATTCCCGGTAAAGAGCCCTACTCCAGATCTGCCCTTCCTTTTCTAACACCCGTCATGTACACTTTATAATCTCCTATCTCTTCCTCATTATCTCCCCTTACCCGAATATCACTTACTCCTAGCACATCCAGATGCATCCTCTTTGCTGACTCAGCCAGTTCTACCTTCTTTCTTCCATAAGCCCCATTAATATTGATAGCTCCCCATCGAATTCCATTTTGTCTGCCAAGTTGTTTCCAAGGAGTCCCTCGCATGTCAAATGGGAGTGGGACTCCATTACTCACATAGGTTCGAGGCTTGCTTAAAATGTTCTGAGCTCGGTAAATTCATGAAGCAGGATGCTACCCTACTTGCACATAGTCCAAGTGAGGATCTCACCTCTAACGGGTTATGGACCACCGGTGAATTGTATAGTCCTAGCCGCCTGAGCACAAGGAGGGTCTTGACTCAGAATATGTCCGAGATGCCCACTCCCATTCCATAGGAACTGGTATCCCGACTCTCAGGACCACTTACTACTCCACACAGCCGTTGCCCATGGTTCACGAACTAGGACGTGACTATAGTAACCCACAAACATGAACCATTGGATTATTTATACAATGAAATAACAATACCGCGTAATAAATGATAAACTCGAAGTCACTGCATGACGAGACATACTGCAGCTTCTACTCTTGTAGACGAGCACGCCATTTTACATCCCATAAGAAAGCTGGAATAGTAACACATGGTAATCTAGTCTCGGTTCGTGGTGAGTTTCACAAGCTGTCTTGAGATTATTTATACACACTCCCTTCGAAAAATGATGGAGTACTGCTGTAGTGCTTAATTTAATGCCTCAATTCATTTGTCCATGTCTTGCATCAAAACACTTCCTGTCGCTCAGTGATATCTCGATATAGCAAGTTATCACTGAGGACTGTACTCAGTTACAGTTTCTCTGAAGTGTACTGTCCTATGACGCGCCACTTTCCATGAATGCTTTCATAGGTTTACGATCTTCAACATAGTTATAGACATTTATTTATCCAGCTCATTAGTTGAATGGTCAGCGTAGTGGCCTTCGGCTCAGAAGCTCCAGGTTCGACTCTTAGCCGGTCCGTGGATATAATCGGTGTCTGATGAATTCCTCCAGCTCGAGTGCTGGGATTTTGTGTTTATACACCATCGTTTACGAACATCAAATCACACTAAACACCACCACAGAAACATCCCTCTATATAGAGTTGCCGTCAGGAAAGGCATCTGACAAGTAAAACTGGGCTTAAGGCATAGAAAAACCAGCGAGTTGGCGGTGCGGTTAGGGTCGCGCAGCTGTGAGCATGCATCCGGGAGATAGTGGTCCGCGGTTTCCCATTTTCACACCAGGCAAATTGCTGAGGACTGTACCTTAATTAAGGCCACGGCCGCTTCCTTCCCATTCCTAGGCCTTTCCTATCGCATCGTCGACATAAGACCTCTCTCTGTGTCAGTGCGACATAAAGCAAATAACAAAAAAAAAAAATGCATATAAAGTTCTGACACCAGATAATTAGGAAAAGGCCACGAGGGAGATGATATATTTATTTATTTATTTATTTATTTATTTATTTATTTATTTATTTATTTATTTATTTATTTATTTATTTAATCAAATTGCACTTTTACATAGCACGTTAAATCTTGCAATGTATTCGGAAGATAGTAGGTTCGAACCCCACTGTCGGCAGCCCGGAAAAAGATTTTCCGTGGTTTCCCATTTTCATACTAGGCAAATGCTGGGGCTGTACCTTAATTAAGGCCACGGCCGCTTCCTCCCCACTTCTAGGCCTTTCCTGTCCCATCGTCGCCATAAGACCTATCTGTGTCGGTGCGACGTAAAGCAAGTAGCGAAAAAAGAACCTTGGAATGTTCCTTCTTACTCTCCGTCCACATATGTTTCAACTGTTCTGATCTATGTTTCCGGAGTCGTTCTATGTTATGTGGCTGCTTTCTTTTTCTTTCTCGTTCATTCCTAAAGATCACATTTTGAATTTTGTTCGAACAACTTCCTGCTATGTGTATCATTAACGTCAATGTTCGCTTCTTTGAGGTGTATTTTTTGCCTGTGTAAACCATACTGGTTGGACTGTAAGCTTTATGATTTTATTAAAAAGTTATTTTGTTAGTCTGCCATTATGCATTCCCTTTAAATGTCCAAAAAACGACACTCGTCTTTTACGCGTGGTGTACATTATATTCGCCACATGTACGTAGACTTCTTTATTAGATCGTGGCCTGTTGTATTCTTCTTCTGCTGTTCTTGGGCCAAGAATGCTTCTAACCACTCTTATTTCAATAATTGTTGTAACGGTTCAAATCCCGTTACAAGATGATATCTGTATTTTTATTATTGTATGATTTTATCTGTATTTTATTATTATTATTATTATTATTATTATTATTATTATTATTATTATTATTATGTCAGTATTATTATTATTTTATCTGTGATATTGTTACTATTATTGTAATTATCCGTTTTATTCAATTTTTCAATTGCCTGTTGCTTGCAAGATTGCACTTAGATGTATGCATATATACGTATGTGTAGTATAACACTCAATACCTGTACAGTGAGAATTGTTGTATATATCAGAGATTGGGTATGACGTTGGTGCATTGTGCAATATTGTTGGCGATTCTGCCAAGTCATCGCCACTTCTTGGCTATGTCATTGTATTTATTTAGAATATGCGCTCAGCGAGTTAGAGCCGGCGGCTATTTCACCACTGGATGTAATATCTGTCGCGTAGGTGGGAGTATGTCATTGTTATTTCTGGAGATTACGTAGTTGTGTCAACCAACTTCTATATAAGGTAGCTCCATATTGTAGCGTCAGTCATTACTTATACGGATGCAGTACAGTGAAGTAGTCTACTAGATCAAGAGGCCTTAAGTGGTCAGCCAACCAGTGTGAACGAGAGATGGTGAAGACTCAGTGAGCCATTATTGGTCATTGAGAGAGTGAGACCAAATGGTTGGTCCGTCACTTAGTGGAAGACGCGGACGCAAGGCTTACCAAGGAGTCAGAGAGGGCAACCCTGGACCTACCAAGAGGTCATACCATATTGACTTACAAAGAAGTCAGATGATATGGAGAAGAAGCAGTCTCAAGGATGTATCACCACGTTAGGCGTGACACATCTACAGTAAACACCAGAGCAATGGATTACGTCGTAATTACACTCAAAGTGTTAAAGGTACAGTCAAGTGAATCAGTGAGGGAAATATTTCGTATAAATTGTTAAATGTCCGGTCAAGAAGAATTCAAATTCATGCCTAGTTTCTGTCAGTTGCAATGTCATAATTTCATATTCTCATCTGTTTTATCGCAACAAGACTCACTAATTTTTGATATATTATCTAAAGAATATATATTGTTCTATCAAACGAATTCAGAGTTTCATTTCATTGACAGTAAAATATCTTAACCTCAACATTAATGGGGAAACCGAACGCCAATCTCCTTTTCCCAGAACTTATATGGTATGTTGTCAAAAGTAAGCTTATTACCCCACACCCTAGAGATGGTCAAGAGTCTCATTCTATTATTGCTGTACTGAGTGACAGCTGGCGCCCTTCAAATAACGTATGTGTAAGTAAGCAGGTAACAAGTAAGTGTGAGTACAAGGTTCGACAAGTGTGTAATTTATTTGATGAATGTTAATTTTCATAATTTCCATTTTAAATGCAGATATTCAGATTTTTCAATATAAATTCAGATTAATATGTTTGTAAAGTTAGTCAGCCAGTTAGGAAAATGACAATGTGTCGACGCAACGTGGGACTCGAATAAATTCAGAACTTGGTCTGAATGACAGCATATCATAGGTTCATTCTGGGAAGAGTATGCACAATTAAAGCCAACGGAAGTATTACCGGTAAATGTCAGGAGTATAATTTTGCGATATATATTTGTATTTTGGGGATATGTCAAGGGATTTGAAGAGGGAAATTAATTTGAGATCGCGTACTATTACTAGTGAACCAAAGATGGACAAGGAAGACAATAACAAGTCATGTGAGGACGAGGTCATTGCTTCTGCGGACATCCAAGGTGAAATTCAGAGTAGGGAGCAGGTGAATACGATGAAACCTTCTGAGGAAATTCAGGAAAGTGCAGAAATTGAGAAGCATACTGAAACCCAAAAGGAAATCGCGGGGGGAATGAACCAAGATATTCTAAATTTGCTGATGGCCAGACTTACCGAGCTCAGTAATGAAAATAAGAAGCTCAGTGAAAAGATTGATACTAATAGTGAAAAGAGTCAAAAAAGAATGGAGGAAAAGATTGATACTAATAGTGAAAATAATAAGAAAGAGATGAAAGAATTTTTTAGTAGTAGTAGTAGTGAAAATAATAAAGAGATAAAAGAATTAATTAGTACTAATAATGAAAATAATAAGAAAGAGATGAAAGAGATGAAAGAATTTTTTAGTACCAATAATGAAAATTGTAATAAACAGATTAACTCTTTAAGTAATAAAATGGAACAAATGATTGATATTAGTAATGAAAATAATAAGAAACAAATGGAAGAATTAATTGGCAGTAATAAAGAAAATTTTAATGTGACCAATGAGAAAATCGATGCTTTAAGTGAATCACTAAATTATAAAATAGATACTAAGATAGTAGAGGTAACTAGTCAAATATCTAAGTTAGAAAATAAGGTAAATAAAGAGTGCGTTGACCTTAGAGGTGAAATGGAGTTGAATCGGAGCGATCTTCATACTCAAATTGAACATGTCAAGGGAACTTGTACAGAGAATATCAAAGAGTTAAGTAATAAGATTTCTAGTAATCAGGAAGAAATTCACGAGATCATAGATAAAAGACTAGACAAGATCCATAATGCAGTGGGGCAAGATATGAGGGAATGTGTTAGTAAGGTAGAAACGTTTGAAAAAGAGCTTGGGCAGGTCAGAGAACTAAAGAATCAACAAGAAACTTTGTCGCAGAAGGTTACAGAGAAAGAGGAAAAATTACAGGAAGAATTAAGAATAATGAAAGAGAATGCGGAGAAAGTGGCGGAAGAAAAAGTTTTGAATTGCCAGAGGGTACTACGGCAAGAAATGAGAGAAGGTCAGATTACAAGAGAAATAGTAGTAACGAGTGGTTTATACAATAGGGACCAAGATTTGCCTAAGTTTACTGGAAAACAATTTAATCCTATGGAATTTCTAACATTAGTTGAGAAAAGATTTGCAAATAAGTTGAGGGATAATATTATCGAATGGGAATACGTATTAGAGATCTTGTCGAATTCCTTCATTGGTGAAAGTAAAACCTGGTTTCAAGTGTACCGTAATAATATGTCTAATTTGGAAGAATTTAAAGAGAAGTTTATTAATAAGTTTTGGGATGAGAATGTCCAGGGTCGTGAAAGAGAACGGATTATGTTTGGTAAATATAGACAACAGGAGGGGGTGTCTATGACAGAATACTTTCTGGCACACGTGCTTATCTGGAAAAATCTTAATAGTATTGGTTCAGAAGTCGATATCGTAAGGATCATGTTAAAACATTATTCTGATAGGATTAGGGAAGCTGCTTGTATGCAGAAAGTCAGTACTATCAAAGAAATGGAGGTATTGCTAGATAGTTTTGAGGCTCTGAATAGTAGCATAGGTGGCAATCGACCACAAAGTAGAAATGTAGAGGGAGCGGGAAACAGGTCAGATAATTATCAGAGGAGTGTAAACAATTATGATCAGACGAGGGCTAATAGGAATTTTAATAGTGATAGAGGTCAGCAGAGTTACCCGAGACTATCCGACAATGGGAGGCGTGGGGATTTGAGTCATAGAGATGAAAATAGGCCTAACACGAGTGTTATTCAGGATCCATCATTGAGTCAGCGCACTTTAAACTCTCAGCGGACTGCATAAACAGGTCACGTGAACAGTCCGAAGGTAAAAGTTGTCAAAAACAGGTAAGTAGTGTAGATAATTGTGTAGTAAAAGTAGATTTAAGAGAACAACGTGATTGTGACCTAAGTAGTGATAAGTCAAATGTTTTAAGTGATGACGTAGTCATAGATAATAAAGTAAGAAATAGTAGTATTAATCTAGATATAAGGAGTGATCTATTAAGTGATGTAAGTAGTTATAATACTGAGGATATAAGTAGTGAGGTAGTGACTCCGACGATAGAAATTATGATATGGAGAAGAAAAGTAAAGGTATTATTAGACTCTGGTAGTGAAAGGTCATGTATTAGCTCCAAGCTTTACGAGGAAATTCTGAAAGAAAGTCAGAATATAACAGAGATTCCTGTGAGGCAAACCTTCATTATAACAGCGGTGGGGAGCAAGTCACAGAGGGTAAATAAAATGATAGCAGTACCAATTACGATTGAAAATGAATGTAACTTTCAACCATGCCTTGTTGTGCCAAATCTGGTGTATTCAGTTATTTTAGGAGCTGACTGGCTTACAAATCATGGAGCTAGATTAGACTTTGATTCGGATAGTGTGTGTTTGTCCTGGGGGAAAACTAGCAAACAAGTATGTGTGAATTATGAAGGGTCTGAGGTAAGTGTTGATAACGTGTGTTCTGGTAAAGGTATTAGGGAGGTGAGTGAAGGTGTTCCTAGTGAGAGGAGATGCTTTGACGTGTGTCACGTGTGTATACGACAGGATCCAAGGGATAGTCTGTATGAGACAGTGGCGAGAAGTAATTTGAGTGAATTACAGGAGGAGCAGTTGTGTTCGATGTTAGGTGAGCATCGAGATGTATTTAGTGATAAGCCAGGAAGAACACATGTATATGAACACAAGTTTGTTGTACATGACCATTCATCATTTGTGGGACCTAAGTACCCCATTCCACTCAAATATGCTAGTGCTGTCGAAGAACAGATAAACATTATGCTGGATTACGGAATAATTGAACCATCTTGTAGCCATAGTATTAATCCTTTAATTATCGTTGCCAAGAAGGACGGGTCAGTCAGGCTGTGTATTGACGCCAGGCTTATGAATCAGAGGATTGAGGCAGACCAACAGAGGCCTGAAACAGTGGAAGAACTCATTCAGCGTTTTGAAGGAAAAACATGTTTTTCCATCATGGATTTGTCTTCTTCATTTTGGCAAATTCCCCTCAGAAGAGAGGACAGACCTCTCACAGCTTTCGCATATAAGAATTGTTTGTATCAATTTGCAAGAGTCCCGTTTGGTACAAAAACGTCTTCGGCAGCGTTGATTCGTGCTATGTCTAGAGTTTTAGGTCGGGATACAGGGGATTTTGTTACCATGTACATTGATGACGTAGTAATAGCATCTCACACTTTTGAAGAACACATGGAACATTTGAACATAGTCTTACAGAAAGTTAGAGAGGGAGGCTTCACATTAAAACTGGATAAGTCAACATTTTGCACACAACAGATTACATTTTTGGGGCACACTGTATCTGCACAGGGGGTAAAACCAGAACAAACGAGATTAGAGAAGATTAACAACACGAGCACTCCACGTAATAGTAAACAGTTAAAATCATTTTTAGGGGTTTGTAATTATTTTAGACGTTTTGTCATTCAATATGCAGCGTTGTTAGAGCCATTCAGAGGCTTATTGAAAGGTGGAGCTAAATGGAAGTGGACAGTTGAACATGATGAGGCATTTCTTAGACTGAAGAAAGGTTTTAATGATGCCGTTATGTTAAAATACCCTATGCCTGATCGCGAGTTCGTACTCATGACCGATGCGTCAGAAAAGGGCATTTCCGGATGTTTGTGTCAGAGGGATGACGAAGGAAATTTGGGTATTGTTTCTTTGGCGAGTCGGGGACTCAGCTTGACTGAAAAAAGGTATACCATCACGGAAATTGAGTTCTTGGCTATTATTTATTCATTAAGCAAATTTAGGATGTATGTATTAGGAAATAAGTTTGAGATATGGACAGATCATCAGGCATTAGTATTTATTAAGACATGTAAGTTAACAAGTAATAGAATGACAAGGTGGATTTTAGCTATCAGTGAATATGACTTCACTATTCGACATATTAAAGGTAAAGATAATGTCTTAGCCGATTTCCTCAGCAGGAATTTATCAGGTAATACGGAGTCCAGGTATGTAGATATCAGAGAAGGAATACTGGTATGTGTGGGTGATGTGACGGACAACATGACAGAACGAGATCGATTACGTCATCTCATGGTGGAACAGGAGAGGGACGATGAGATGAATGTTATCTTGACCTGGTTAAGAGATAAGGAGGCAGATGTTCTTGTGAAGAAAGGTAAACATGAATACAAACTAAGTAGTGGTTTCCTGTCAAGGAAGTGTCATTCTGGAGAATTTAAAGTTTGTGTACCAAAGGCATTACAGGAAGACATGATTTGGTATTATCACAAAGAACTCGGTCATTTTGGGGCAAACAAGGTTCTTTATGCTATTCAAGGGAATTTTGTGTGGAAGAATATGGGAAGGAGTATTAGGAAATTACTTGCGACCTGTGATCTATGTCAACGGAGTAAGCATCCTAACAGGACGTTAGAGGGTCCACGGCAAGCAGTCATTGTAGACAAGCCAGGCCAACTTATATGCGTAGATCTGTTCGGGCAACTAGTAAAATCTCGGTATGGATACCGGTATGTGTTCGTTTTGATTGATGCCTTCAGCAAATATGTCAAAATGTATCCCCTGAGAAAAGCTACGGGAAGGGGTTGCCTAAAGCAGGTTATTGACAGATATATTCCTGAGTTTGGATGTCCACTCAGAATATTATCAGATCACGGCAGTCAGTTCAGTTCAAAGATATGGACTACCAAGTTGAATGAACTGGGTGTTAAGGCCATATATTCGTCTATTCGATACCCACAAGGTAATATGGTCGAGCGGGTCATGAGAGAGATCGGGAGAATATTCAGAGCATACGTACATGATAAGCACAGTTCGTGGTTTTCACGACTGGGTGATGTAGAACGATGGTGTAACACTACGTTACACGAGTCTACGGGATGTACGCCGTATGAAATTCATTTTGGTAGGAAGCCAACCGATCAAATTGCAAGTATGCTAGGCTTAGACTTGGGAGAGGGAAAATCTAAGGATTATTATATCCAGCTGGCTAGGGAAAATTTAATCAAAGCAGGCAATAAACGTATTCGCCAGCAGAAAAGGGCAAAATTGGACGAATTCAGTTTGGGTGACAAGGTGCTACTTAGAGTTCCATTCCCATCATCTGCAGAGGCGGGAAATATGTCTAAATTCTTTCTTTTGTATCAGGGGTATTTCACTATTGTGAGCCGTATCGGGAAGTGTGCATATTCCTTAAAAGATCAGGAAGGGAAGATTGTCGGTACTTACAACATTAAGAACTTAAAGAAGTATTTCACGTGAGACTTGTTGAAATAAGAGTAAAATGATTATATTTTGTAAGAAACTGGCAAAATAAAACTAACATCTACGATTTGCGTGTGAACCAAGTGTCGTATTGGTGTATTGGAAGAATAAGTGCTACATTGTCATGTACTGTGTGACAAAAAAAACGGAGAACAGGACATTGGACAGTTATCTGCGATAACAATATGCAAGAAAAGTTCTCATATAAGTGAATTTTCACAAAATATTTTGATATGTTAAAAAAAGGAGAAGAATGTTGTATATTGATTGAAATTATTTGTGTGTGTTAAATTAAGGGCTATGCTCTTGTGAATTGTATGAGAATGGGACACTGGACAGTTATCTGCGATGACAATGTGCGAGAAGAATTCTCATATATGTGATGTATTATAAAATGTATGGATGCTGAAAAAGAAAATTATTGTTGTATACTCATTTAAAGTGTTTATATGTGTCAGTGTTATATATATATAATTTTGTTCATAAATCAATCGATTCTTTGTTCTTCGATTTATTTATGACGGAGGCGAATTGTAACGGTTCAAATCCCGTTACAAGATGATATCTGTATTTTTAGTATTGTATGATTTTATCTGTATTTTATTATTATTATTATTATTATTATTATTATTATTATTATGTCAGTATTATTATTATTTTATCTGTGATATTGTTACTATTATTGTAATTATCCGTTTTATTCAATTTTGCAATTGCCTGTTGCTTGCAAGATTGCACTTAGATGTATGCATATAAACGTATGTGTAGTATAACACTCAATACCTGTACAGTGAGAATTGTTGTATATATCAGAGATTGGGTATGACGTTGGTGCATTGTGCAATATTGTTGGCGATTCTGCCAAGTCATCGCCACTTCTTGGCTATGTCATTGTATTTATTTAGAATATGCGCTCAGCGAGTTAGAGCCGGCGGCTATTTCACCACTGGATGTAATATCTGTCGCGTAGGTGGGAGTATGTCATTGTTATTTCTGGAGATTACGTAGTTGTGTCAACCAACTTCTATATAAGGTAGCTCCATATTGTAGCGTCAGTCATTACTTATACGGATGCAGTACAGTGAAGTAGTCTACTAGATCAAGAGGCCTTAAGTGGTCAGCCAACCAGTGTGAACGAGAGATGGTGAAGACTCAGTGAGCCATTATTGGTCATTGAGAGAGTGAGACCAAATGGTTGGTCCGTCACTTAGTGGAAGACGCGGACGCAAGGCTTACCAAGGAGTCAGAGAGGGCAACCCTGGACCTACCAAGAGGTCATACCATATTGACTTACAAAGAAGTCAGATGATATGGAGAAGAAGCAGTCTCAAGGATGTATCACCACGTTAGGCGTGACACATCTACAGTAAACACCAGAGCAATGGATTACGTCGTAATTACACTCAAAGTGTTAAAGGTACAGTCAAGTGAATCAGTGAGGGAAATATTTCGTATAAATTGTTAAATGTCCGGTCAAGAAGAATTCAAATTCATGCCTAGTTTCTGTCAGTTGCAATGTCATAATTTCATATTCTCATCTGTTTTATCGCAACAAGACTCACTATTTTTTGATATATTATCTAAAGAATATATATTGTTCTATCAAACGAATTCAGAGTTTCATTTCATTGACAGTAAAATATCTTAACCTCAAAATTAATGGGGAAACCGAACGCCAATCTCCTTTTCCCAGAACTTATATGGTATGTTGTCAAAAGTAAGCTTATTACCCCACACCCTAGAGATGGTCAAGAGTCTCATTCTATTATTGCTGTACTGAGTGACAGCTGGCGCCCTTCAAATAACGTATGTGTAAGTAAGCAGGTAACAAGTAAGTGTGAGTACAAGGTTCGACAAGTGTGTAATTTATTTGATGAATGTTAATTTTCATAATTTCCATTTTAAATGCAGATATTCAGATTTTTCAATATAAAATCAGATTAATATGTTTGTAAAGTTAGTCAGCCAGTTAGGAAAATGACATTGTGTTTATTTCACCTTTCCGCATTAGGTTTAATGATTCGGTCCCATAAAGAGCCTCAGGTCTCACCACTGTATTGTAATGTTCAATTATTTTGTCACAAGATAATGTTATTTTTTGTATACATTTCAAGTGATCTGGAATGCTACGTTCCATCTTATTTGCTCTACATCCAAACTGTGTTTTTCGATGTTGTTTATGTTTATCGATTCACCTGAATATTTAAAGGAGTTTTCATTTATGATTAATTAATCAGGACAATTTTTAACGTTTGTTATAAATTCTGTCTTTGGGAAGGAGATTTGTAAACCAATTTCGCCTGCTTACTCTATTAAATGATCTATTTGGATTTTGGCGTTCTTCGGTGTGTCCGTAATCAAGGCAATGTCACCCGTGAAAGCCTGGATATCTATATAAGTTACATGTTGTCTTTTTCACACCCCAATTTAATGTCTTTCGTGTCTGATTTTCTCCATTTTCTAATCACCTACTCCAGAACACAGTTAAATAGTAAAGGTGACAACCCATCTCCCTGTCTGACTCCTGTACTGATTTCAAAATTTTGGGAGAATTCTCCACAGAACCTGACTTTAGATGCGTTGTTTGTTAACGTATAGTGTGCAATGTTTGTAATTTTTGAATCTAAGTTGAATTCTTTCAAATCATTGATTAGGGATTCTGTAACAATGAAATCACATGGATTTTTAAAGTCTTCCAAAGTAAATGTTCCGCCATTGTTTCTTTTTTGTCTCATTTGCAGAATAGTTTTTAGATTCCAGGTATACTCAATGCATGATCTGTTTTCCCAAATACACCTTCATATTCCCCTGTTTGTGGGTCTAGTTAGAGTTATGCATGATTGAAAAGTGCTGTTGATAGAATTTGATATGACGCCGGTAGAAGTGATATCACTTTTGCGCCCTTTCTTATGCAGAGGGTGGATGATTGCAGCTTTCCAGTCTTCTAGAAATTCTTCGTTCACCCAGATTTTATCTATTATATCTTTAAGTTTAAGGATTATTTTTTCTTCTAAGACTTCCACATCTCTGTCGTTATTCCATCCTCACCTGCAGCCTTATTAATTTTCAAGGAGTATATTTATTTATCGTCCACCTCTGTGGTGCAGTGGTAAGTGTGATTAGCTGCCACCCCTGAAGGCCTGGGTTCGATTCTCGGCTCATAAAATGAATTCAATTCCTTTTCACCCCCTCCCACCAATTTTATTTCCCTCCTGAAATGCGCGTTTCTCATACAAATAATACAATAAATTTTTCAATTCCTTAACCCCCTTAATTGAATTTTCCAAAATCAAAGGAATATGTGTTACTTTACTTTTAAGGGGGATTCCAAACACCAAATTCATGTCTGCAACATCTATAGTTTTGAGATATAAGTAGACTCATACAAATAATTTAACTAATTGTTCAATTTTTTCATCCCCCGCCTAAGTGGATTTTCCAAAGCCAAAAAATATGCATTTCTTTATGAGATTCCAATCACCAAATTTTACGTCTGTAACGTCTTCATTTCTTGAGATATCAGTATCCTAATACAAATAACTCAACCCAATTTTCAGTCCTTTCTACCCGCCCCTTCCCCCATCCTCAAGTGTTTTTTTTTCCGAAAACAAAAAGTACGTGTTTCTTATATTTGATAGGTAATAAAAATATAAATTTTCACTTCTGTAACATGTTAAAGTTTTGAGATATACTGTACATATGCTCATTCAAAAAATTCACCCCTTTTTGTGCTCCCCTTAAATGGATTGTCCGAAAAATCTATCTCTCTTTACTTTTACAGGAGATTCCAAGTACCAGTTTTCAAATCTGTAACATGTTAAGTGTCTCAGATGTATTGTAGGCCTAGATATATATTTTTTAATTCCACCCCGTGTGTCACTCCCGTTTACCCCCTATTCGTTGGATTTTTCAAAAACACAAAAATACGCATTTCATTTTTGAATGAGATTCCAAATACCAATTTTTATGTCTGGAACATCTTCAGTTTTTGAGATATAAGTATCCTCATAAAAGGTATTCAACCAAATTTCCTCCTTTTTCACCCCCTCCCTTAATGGGATTACGCGAAAACAAAAAACCCCCACATGTTTCCTTATTTTTAAACGAGATTCGAAATACCAAGTTTTACGTCTGTAAACTTTTAGGTTTTTGAGATATAGACATCCACATTTAAACATTTCACCCCCCTTTTCACCTGTTAGCAACAAAAAATACGTGTTTATTTTTAAAAGAGAATCTAAATACTAATTTTTACATCTGTAAACTTTTAAAGTTTTGAGATATAGATACACTAATTTTAAAAATTTCTAAAAATTCACCGCATTTGACACTCCAGTTTAACCCCCATGAATTGGATTGTCCAAAAAAAAACGTTTTCCTTTATTTTTAAAGGAGATTCAAAATACCAATTTTCAGGTCTGGAATATCTTCAGTTTGTGAGATATAAGTATCCTCATTAAAGGCATTCAACCCCCTTTTTTTTTACCCTTTTTCGCCCCTCCTAGGTGGGATCTTCCGAAAACAAAAAAGGATGTGTTTCTTTATTTTTAAAAAGATACTAAATACCAATTATTACATTGTAAACTTTTAAAGTTTTGAGATATAGACACACTCACTTTAAAAATTCACAACACCCCTCCCCCCTTGTCACTGCCTTTGCGACGGAATATCCAAAAATCCTCCCTTAGCGAGCACCTATATTGTAATATAAATGTATCCTCAAAATTTCATTTCTTCATGTTCAGTAGTTTTGGCTCGGTCCGCCTCTGTGGTGTAGTGGTTAGTGTGATTAGCTGCCACCCCCGGAGGCTCGGGTTCGATTCCCGGCTCTGCCACGAAATTGGAAAATTGGTACGAGGTTTGAAACGGGTTCCACTCATCCTCGGAAGGTCAGCTGATTAGAGGTGGGTTCGATTTCCACCTCAGCCATCCTGGAAGTGTTTTTCCGTGGTTTCCCACTTCTCCTCCAGGCAAATGTCGGAATGGTACCTAACTTAAGGCCACGGCGGCTTCCTTCCCTGTTCCTCGTCTATCCCTTCCAATCTTCCCATCCCCCCGCCAGGCCCCTGTTCACTATAGCAGGTGAGGCCGCCTGGGCAAAGTACTGGTCATCCTCCCCAGTTGTACCCCCCGACCCAATGTCTCATGCTCCAGGACACTGCCCTTGAGGCGGTAGAGGTGGGATCCCTCCCCGAGTTCGAGGGCAGGCCAACCCTGGAGGGTAAGCAGATTAAGAGGGAGAAGAAGTTTGGCTCGGCGATGATGAATCATCCAGTCAGGACAAGTTATTATTTATTTATTTATTTATTTATTTATTTATTTATTTATTTATTTTCATAGCAGATTTACTTCCAAAATTACAGTCTTTGCTATATAACATTTATGGAAATAGTAACAACGTCCTCATACATATCATCCTTTATGAAACAACACCGCATATCTGACAATGCTCTTCCTATCCATTATGTTCCTTAAGTCTGGTCACGCCTCCTATGCGGTTGTGTAAAAGAAAATGAACCTTACTGTACCGTGTTATAGGAATGTATGTTTGCATGACGTAACCCGCTCCTAGAGTATGATGCCGTCCCTTCCAATGGAGTTTTATAAAACCCACAATATTAATCATCATCATCATCATCATCATCATCTGTTTACCCTCCAGGTTCGGTTTTTCCCTCGGACTCAGCGAGAGATCCTACCTCTACCGCCTCAAGGGCAGTGTCCTGGAGCTTCAGACTCTTGGTAGGGGGATACAACTGGTGAGTATGACCAGTACCATCCCGGCATTCGCCTGGAGGAGAAGTGGGAAACCACGGAAAACCACTTCAAGGATGGCTGAAGTGGGAATCGAACCCCCCTCTACTCAGTTGACCTCCCGAGGCTGAGTGGGCCCCGTTCCAGCCCTCGTGCCACTTTTCAAATTTCGTGGCAGAGCCGGGAATCGAACCCGGACCTCCAGGGGTAGCAGCTAATCACGCTAACCACTACACCACAATATTAATTCCGTCCTGAAAACATCTACCCTGTCGGTATGCTCAGACAACACAATCTGATATCTTGGTATTTACCGCCTCACCATGATAGGACGCCGTAATGATATACTCGTATTAAAAACTGGAAGACATGCGTATGCCTTCTAGATCAAATGAACCTGACACGCCGGCGAAACACTAAATTGATATTGTGACCGCAGTGAACCTAATACTTGCTGTAAAGCTGCCTAGAGTGCCGTGCAGAACCGTAGTGTAGTTGATAAAGGGGTGGCAGAACGGGCTTCCATGTCAGGTAGGATGTTCGAGTGCGGGGCGAAGATTACAAATTTTTAATTATTTGTTCAATACGTACAGCACGCAATATAAGTTCAGTTCCTGCTTTCATTCAAATTGTGTGTGAATGAATGTGTTTGTGGCCCTAAGAAGGCCCGATTATTTACAAGTCCGAACACATACCGACCTGAAATAATAGGAACACAACTGTCCTGTTTTATCGCAGCAAATGCTCGATGTGATTACCGTTTTTGTTTTGTCCGGACTCCAATAGTGCATGTTGTGGCGACTGACGTTCCCATTATTGTGGAAGCGCTAATCGTCAGAGAACGAGATATGCGATACGAAAGCTGCATCATTGTCCAGCCTGCCTAAGAGCCACCGACAGAACTAATTCGAGCTTGGAAATCCCCCCCCCCCCCCATGGAGCTCTTGGTGTAAATCAAGATGGTACGGGTGAAATTTATGTTCATGCAGTATTTGCCAGACGGACGGCTGGCTCCAGTTCACCTGTCGTGCAATCGCCTTTCTACTGATGTGTGGATTATTACCAGCTGCCTCCAGAACGGCCTCTTCTGTTTCACCTGATGTAACGGGCCTATCGCGGACTGGTGGCTGAATGGAAATCATGCCTCTTGTCCTTATGCGTCTTCCAACACGGCAGAATGTCGTAACAGCCGAGTGTCGCCTTTCGCGATACCGTTCCTGGTACAGACCTAGTGCGTTACACGCGTTTTGTCTTGCTTCCCCATAAATGAGGAGCATGTCGTCGTATTCCGCTGTGAAAAACATGCCGAATGACAGCAGAGATCAGACCCTAACCAGCGGAGTATGCGGAGGGCACAAGATAAATAACAGCGTCTTCTACTGTTTGAATGTGGCAAACGTGGGCCTGTTTGTACGTATTCAAACATCATACCGATGCAAAAATATTTGAACGATGCAGGATTCGAACCGCCTCTGGAATAATTCGTCGATTGCTATGCGAACACCAAACCACCTCCGCTACGCTATACAGATGGAAGTATTCTATTAGTCCAACGAGAGGAGCGTACATATGCCATCCGGTTCGGTGAATAAGACATTAATTGCTGCTCTGTTATCTAGTTTCATGCATTGATTCCCCTCTTCGTTTCACCCGCTCACTTGGCACGACACATTAACACAGTTGCGTGGTAAAAGGACGTTGCTACATGATTTCAAGGCGTCATGTTTCACGAACGGATGATATAACATTTCGCTAGGGTTCAGAATCGTGTGGGAAATGTGCTCACTGAACATTAGTACCATACAGTACGCCTGCACGGGAATAGCACCCCTATAACCATGTGCGCGTTAGCTGGGCTGCAGCAAACGATATTAGAAGGCGTTGCTGAATCACACTGTATATCGTCGCTACCGGGACAAAACCTCCTATGTGATAATATTTTTGGAGATATACAAACATTATGAAGAGCGATAATGCCTTGATAATATTCACACAATATTGCACCTTAGATAACAGAACCTTTCGTTCGTTCGTTGGAAAGTTAGAATTCAAGAGGAAAAATTGGGGCAAATATTCGTTTATTGGAAGGGGAGATAGGGATTGGAATAACGTAACAAGGGAAATGTTCAATAATTTTCCAATTTCTTTGCGATCATTTAAGAAAAGGCTAGGAAGACAAGAGATAGGGATTCTGCCGCCTGGGTGACTGCCCTAAATGCAGATCAGTAGTGATTGATTGATTGATTGATTGATTGATTGATTGATTGATTGATTGATTGATTGATTGATTGATTGATTGATTGATTGATTGATTGATTGATTGATTGATTGATTGATTGATCTGTTTTCCCTCCAGGGTCGGGTTTTCCCTCGAACTCGGCGAGGGATCCCACCTCTACCGCCTCAAGGGCTGTGTCCTGGAGCGTGAGACATTGGGTTGGGGGATAAAACTGGAGAGAATGACCAGTACCTCGCCCAGGCGGCCTCACCTGCTATGCTGAACAGGGGCCTTGGTGGGGGGTGGGAAGATTGGAAGGGATAGACAAGGAAGAGGGAAGGAAGAGGCCGTGGCCTTAAGTTAGGTACCATCCCGGCATTTGCCTGGAGGAGAAGTGGGAAACCACGGAAAACCACTTCCAGGATGGCTGAGGTGGGAATCGAACCCACCTCTACTCGGTTGACCTCCCGAGGCTGAGTGGACCCCGTTCCAGCCCTCGTACCAATTTTCAAATTTCGTGGCAGAGCCGGGAATTGAACCCGGACCCCCGGGAGTGGCAGCTAATCACACTAACCACTACACCACAGAGGCAGACTAACAGAAATTTACCGGCCAAATTTCTAAGCTAAAATATTTCACGTAGGAGGTTTTGTCCCGGCAGCGACGATATACAGTATGCGTATTAATATATGAGTGTCATTGAGCACATCTGATATTCTGATATGACTTCAGGTATCACTTCCTCTTCTTTTCTTTTTTCTCCTTCTTCTCTTTCTTACTGTGTTTACCGTAGAGGGTGGGTCTTCCCTTCGGACTCAGCGAAGGATCCCACCTCTACCGCCTCAAGGGCAGTATCCTGGAGTTTCAGACTTTGGGTCGACAGCTGGGGAGGAGGACCAGTACCTCGCTCAGGCGGCCTCACCTGCTATGCTGAAGCGGGGCCTTGTGGAGGGATGGGAAGATTTGAAGGAATAGACAAGGAAGAGGGAAGGAAGTGGCCGTGGCCTTAAGTTAGGTACCATTCCGGTCTTTGCCTGGAGGAGAAGTGAAAAACCACGGAAAACTACTTCCAGGATGGCTGAGGTGGAAATCGAACCCACCTCTACTCATTTGACCTCTCGAGACCTTGTGGACCCCGTTCCAGCCCTCACACCTCATACCTACAAGTACGTTCGCCTACTGAAAATACGAGACGAGACGCTAATCCTTAGTGGAAATTGACTCTGGAAACTTTGTTTAGACACAATGCAGCTTGTCAACTTTGTCCGCAGTGCTAAACGATCCAAATTGATTTATTGTAATTTGAGGAGGAGATTTCTCTATTTAATCGAATATCACAGTCCACAAGCTCTGTACATGAGGCCAAGTACTTCTAGCACTTCACAAAGAGCGGGAGATTGTCGAGAATCTACAGTAGTAGTTCAAGCGTTCTGTAATGTGTCTCGAATGTCAGGGAAACATCCGATACAAGACATTAGAAACCAATTCTGGCGAAAAGGCATTTGCCATCTAGAATGGTACAGAGGAATAAGTCGTTGTAGAGATGTGCGCTTTGTAGATTACACTCCGCTTTATAGATTACAGTTAACTGGCATGCATGTGTTTATGAACGTGCTTTCATTCATGATATTACGAGAGTTAGCATAATAACTTGCCTTTTGGGTCGGTCGACCAATTTAGAAGAATTGACTACCGGGCGAGTTGGCCGTGCGCGTAGAGGCGCGCGGCTGTGAGCTTGCATCCGGGAGATAGTAGGTTCGAGTCCCACTATCGGCAGCCCTGAAGATGGTTTTCCGTGGTTTCCCATTTTCACACCAGGCAAATGCTGGGGCTGTACCTTAATTAAGGCCACGGCCGCTTCCTTCCAACTCCTAGGCCTTTCCTATCCCATCGGAGCCATAAGACCTATCTGTGTCGGTGCGACGTAAACCCCCTAGCAAAAAAAAAAAAAAGAATTGACTAAGTAATGTAAACACACTCGTTACCTAGAAATAAAATTAATAATATCATCAATTACAGTACTTATGTAACAGGCAATGAACTGAAATGGAAGATATATAAAAGAGTGAGAGATGAAATAAATAACACAATAGCGAAGTAAGAGACATACTGTACATTGCAGGATATACTATTTAGTATTATGTTAAGTGGGATGTGGAGTGTGCGGTGCGTATCATCAAACATACAGGTGATCACTTAAAATAACCAACGCATTTTTTCCGAAGCAAGATGAGCAATTGATGCGCTGTTTTCACAATAGAAGTACATACAGGGATTGGAAAGTGGTTTTCGAGCACTAAGTTTATGTTTTTAAATGGAACATTATCCCTTAATACAAAGCAAATAAAAGTAGAGGCAATTAAATCACAATGGCTTCTGTGCTGGATCCCAGTACAAATAGCTCATGAAATATTTTCATTTCCATCTGGGAGTGCTGTCTACTTAAGCTGACTGGTCACTACTAGGCTATGTGTAGCTCTCTCGGCCATATCAGTGTGTACGTTAATGTTCACGTTTTATGTTTTGCAATGTGGATTACATTCCGACTTCCCAGTCAGTACATTGTGGTATTGCATAGAAGGAAGTGGTATGTGATGGGTTTAAAGCTAATGGTAGCCTATTTACAAGCAACGGAAAATCTAGTATATGTGAATGTAGAATGAATGCCGTGCTTTCGTGCAATATTTTCGCTGAGAGAGATATTCTGCTAGTGTCACCCATGTTGACGCCTATTTGTGATTATCTTTAATCATCTACGTGAAACTGGTAGTGTAACACCTCGAAATCGTTCCCAAAACAAACAAGCGACTGGAGAAGAGGATAGGCAGAAGAGGAATTTACATTTTAAAAGTGGTAGGTTACATATTAAAGGTTTCGAACCTCCCCGGATTGTTAAACTGCTGAGCTAGCAAAAAATAAAGATGTTAAAAGGCCATTACCTTGTAGAAGTACTGCTGTCAGAAAAACGAGGCGCTTCCCGCCCCCTGCTACATATTCACACACTGAGTCAGATGTTATACTAGTGGCCCGGAGACAAGAAAATCAGCAGTTTTAATACCCTCGTGGAAAATTCGAGACCTTTCAAGAATGAGTAGACACACCCCCTCAACTTTATTGGATAGCTTAGAGCTACATATCCATATCGAAGAAGACATACATGATTGGCTGAGAATTAATGAAAGAAATTCGGGATTGGCTAAGTTCAAACCTGGCGGAAGGAAGGATTATTATTGCCAACCCAAAAATAAAAGAACAAAATTTAGTAAAGACAACAACTTTTGAATACAAAATTTCTTCAAGAAGGTTCATTCCTATGCACCAGAGTGCATGATCATAGTTTTTTTTTGTAGAGACATCTGGTAGAGAACGTCCACACTTCTTGATCAATGACAAACAAAAAGACATCAAAATTCACACAGAGCCATATTCGGATAAACTGTTGAGTTAATACAGTTTTTTAAAGTTCAGGCTTTCTCCTGTAGAGGAGTTTCAATTGGCGCAATATTTGAACTAGCGGCGTGGAGGTGTACCGCCCGGTACAATTATTATTATTATTATTATTATTATTATTATTATTATTATTATTATTATTATTATTACTATTATTATTGTAAGCCTCCGTGGCTCAGGCGGCAGCGCGCCGGCCTCTCACCGCTGGGTTCCGTGGTTCAAATCCCGGTTACTCCATGTGAGATTTGTGCTGGACAAAGTGGAGGCGGGACTGGTTTTAACTATCATATTTCATTCGAGAACCACTCTCCAATATCATTTCATCTCATCTGTCAGTCATTAATAATTGCCTCAGAGGAGTGCGACAGGCTTCGGCAGCCGGCACAATTCCTATCCTCGCCGCTAGATGGGGGCTTCATTCCATTCCTGACCCAGTCGAATGACTGGAAACAGGCTGTGGATTTTCATTATTACTATTATTGTTATTATTATTATTATTATTATTATTATTATTCGTTAGTCCACTAAAGACCGCGATATTTCAACTGTTTGTCTTCTTGCGGGTCCACCAGCTTTTCATCCTTTCGCAGTGTGCTTTCTTCCATGCATCAGAATGGTGATGCATCAGATGAGTTCGGACTTTTTCTTGGTGAAGCTGTCTGAGTTTGTGTCTGAGTGGTGCTCGGAGTTGAATGTCTGTTTCTGAGATTCGATACTTTAAACGATCTTTATCGATCTCCACCAACCAAGGGGGAATCGTCTTGAGACTTCTGATGTAGGATAACAAAGGTTTACAGATTCTTTCAGTTGGCAGTGTGAAGTCGTGAGTGGCTCAGATGGTTGAGGCACTGGTCTTCTGACCCCGAATTGGCAGGTTCGATCGTGGCTCAGTCCGGTGGTATTTGAAGGAAATACGTCAGCCTCTTGTCGGTAGAGTTACTGGCATATGGAAGAACTCCTGCGGGAACAAATTCCGGCAATTCGGCGCCTCCGAATCCCGTAAAGGTAATTAGTGGGACGTAAACCCATTATTATTATTATTATTATTATTATTATTATTATTATTATTATTATTATTATTATTATTATTATTATTATTATTATTATTATTATTTTAATGAAAACATTTCTTCTAAGGAAGAAACTGTATGACAGAACCATTCGCAAATTGCTACGTGGGCCGATGACCTTCGATGTTAGGCCCCTTAAAACAACAAGCATCATCATCAACAACAAATTGCTACGTCGTTTCCGTTGCGTAGCGAAATCTTCCGGACAATACGTAAACAATTTATTCTTTCAATCTAAGTGTCTGTGATTTTTCATTGTGGGGAATATTAAAACAGAAAATGCACGAGGAAAGTTCACGTATTTTAGAAACCCTGGAGAATGCAACTACTGATACGTAACATTTTAGAGGCGGGTGTAGAACAAGTGCCGGAATTATTTACGCCGATGCAACTTCCTTATCGAGAACGAGGGATATCTTTTTCAACAGATGCTTTGGTAAAAGATAATATCTACAGTATATTAGTTTTGAGCTTTATTGATTATTAATTCTTCACGTCCGCCTCTGTGGTGTAGCGGTTAGTGCGATTAGCTGCCACCCCCGGAGGACCGGGTTCGATTCCCGGCTCTGCCACGAAATTTGAAAAGAGCTACGAGGGTAGGAACGGGGTCCACTCAGCCTCGGAAGGTCAACTGAGTAGATGGGGATTCGATTCCCTCCTCAGCCATCCTCGAAATGGTTTTCCATGGTTTCCAGGAAAATGCCGGGATAGTACCGAACTTAAGGTTACGGCCGCTTCCTTCCTGTTACCTCTCTATCCCTTCCAACCTTCCCTTTACCGCAGTCCGGTTGTGTTTGAAGGTGTTCGAATACGTCATCAGATGAGGCCACCTAGGTGAGGCACTGGTCCTCCTGCCCAGTTGTATTACCCGACCCAAAGTCTCACGCTTCCTGACACTGCCCTTGAGACATTATCGGTGTGATACCTAGCAGAGTCCGAGGGAAAAACCAACCCTGGAGGGTAAACATATTAAGAAAGAAAGAAAGAAAGAAAGACGATTAACTCTTCATTAATAATGTAGGTCTACCGTACTGAATATATATGCCTGCACACGCTGCTACAGCTATCATTGAGTCTAACAATGGATTGCGGGCACTTTCTTCCCCCAACGTCGCCTGCACAGTGTGTCAACATTTCGCTGCCTCTCCCGGTAGCAAATGTAAATAGACAATTCAGTAACTGCAGATAAATCGAGGCCTTCATTTTGATGTATCACATGCCAAGAAGAATATGCTAAGACCTTCAAAGTGGAAGAGAAGTATGGCGATTCTTCTCACTACGGGACGATATGCAGCGCGCTGTAATTAGGGAAGAGCTAAAGGCTGCCGTATTATTAGTAAGATTCTTACACGCAGAAGAGTTCATCAGTGTTGCAACTGATTAAAAAATAATCACGTTTTATTGTGAAAATTGGATGAAAAAATAATTAAAGCTTCAATTAGCTCGCTCCTCTCACGTGCTCTTTTCAGCGCTTGATTACTCCAGCCTCATTTCTAATTTGCGACGGGAGCAGTTCCAATCAGATTTAATTGCCTTTCGATAATGTGAATAGGAATGCGGGGTTCAGTCGTATTACGATATCCTGTATGGATATCTGCCAATAATGTGAATATATATATATATATATATATATTAACCTGTACAATTTGGTATGTTCAGCTTATTCCGTTGCAGGCCTACGGCTTTTCACGAAGAGATCTGTAGCGGCACCTTAGGTTACCTGAGTGCTGACTTTCTCTTCCTGATTGCTAATTGTTAAGTTTCTGGCTCTGACGTCAAATTTCACTTATATTTCTACACCTTAGTTGGTTAAATTAATTTCCAAATCAAAAAATAGATTCCTCCCTTTTTATTTTCACCGAAGAACCTACCAGAGAGATTTTACCCTTAAACAAATTATAAAATAAAACCCGTGGGACATACAGCCCATTTAGAATTTTGACCTGCAAAGAGGACTATTGCCTAAACAGATGGCCAGCAGGTATTGCAGTGCCACATGGTCAGCATTATGACATCATCAGCGCGGCTGTGAGCTTGCATCCGGGAGATAGTAGGTTCGAATCCCACTATCGGCAGCCCTGAAGATGGTTTTCCGTGGTTTCCCATTTTCACACCAGGCAAATGCTGGGGCTGTACCTTAATTAAGGCCACGGCCGCTTCCTTCCAACTCCTAGGCCTTTCCTATCCCATCGTCGCCATAAGACCTATCTGTGTCGGTGCGACGTAAAGCCCTTAGCAAAAAAATGACATCATCAGCTGTAACCCTTGGCTCTCCTGACCGAGTCGACTGCTTCTCATATCAACAGCTCCTCAGTCTGTCTCACAGATGCTGAATGAACTTTGTTTTAGCCCTGAGCTCAGAATTAAAATCCCCGGAATAGACATGAATCAAACTTGAGGTTTCTGGGTAAGAGGCAGGCACGCCATTCAACGGCGTTGACCTAGGCAAATTATAACTCTGTACCAATTTACAAGAGTAACAAAACGCGTGTCCTCTCGGACTGTATCTATGATCAAAAGTATCAATAGGTCGAAAATAAAATGAAAGTGTTGCAACTATCTTCCATAAATCGCACTTTCTTATTCCGGTTTATCGCTAATATTTCGCTATTACTTCGTCTCTGTATCTAACTACTGTATGTGTATGAAGTTAATTTCCAATTTCGATTTCATTCCTCTCTGCTTATCCGTTTGTCTCTTTGTCCTTTTGTGGAAGTATCTCACCGAATAAAATTTTGTGACTGGAAGGAGACTAGGGATGTGATAAGAAATGGAACTGGAAAGGAAACTAGGCAGCAGTTTATTAGATCTACAATATTTCAGGGTAGAATTCACAGGGCGTGTCTAGTTGTGTTTACTTCGCAGTGACTGATTACTCGATAAAAATTCATATAACAAAAGTTTTAGGACATTTTGAACATTCTTTTAGAAAGCCCATTTTTCATTACACCCAGTTATTCCGGGGCATATATGTGGAAATTTGTTTATGATATTTTGAAGATCTTCTTTTTGTACATAAACTTCTTCCCCATTTTTTTGAATTAGCACGCGAGCGGATTTGGCCCAGTTTTGTGGCCAGATGCCCTTCCAGACGCTAACCCTATATACACTGACTGACAGAGCAAATGCAACAACAAGGAGGAGTGGTTCGAAAGGGATGAAAGTTGGGGCAAAAACAGAGTCGGCACGGAAGAATAATTGATGTTTATTTCAAACCGATATGCAGGTTACACAATGCGCACGGCATCGACTCAGTAGGATGTAGGACCACCGCGAGCGGCGATGCACGCAGAAACACGTCGAGGTACAGAGTCAATAAGAGTGCGGATGGTGTCCTGAGGGATGGTTCTCCATTCTCTGTCAACCATTTGCCACAGTTGGTCGTCCGTACGAGGCTGGGGCAGAGTTTGCAAACGGCGTCCAATGAGATCCCACACGTGTTCGATTGGTGAGAGATCCGGAGAGTACGCTGGCCACGGAAGCATCTGTACACCTCGTAGAGCCTGTTGGGAGATGCGAGCAGTGTGTGGGCGGGCATTATCCTGCTAAAACAGAGCATTGGGAAGCCCCTGAAGGTACGGGAGTGCCACCGGCCGCAGCACATGCTGCACGTAGCGGTGGGCATTTAATGTACCTTGAATACGCACTAGAGGTGACGTGGAATCATACGCAATAGCGCCCCAAACCATGATGCCGCGTTGTCTAGCGGTAGGGCGCTCCACAGTTACTGCCGGATTTGACCTTTCTCCACGCCGACGCCACACTCGTCTGCGGTGACTATCACTGACAGAACAGAAGCGTGACTCATCGGAGAACACGACGTTCCGCCATTCCCTCATCCAAGTCGCTCTAGCCCGGCACCATGCCAGGCGTGCACGTCTATGCTGTGGAGTCAATGGTAGTCTTCTGAGCGGACGCCGGGAGTGCAGGCCTCCTTCAACCAATCGACGGGAAATTGTTCTGGTCGATATTGGAACAGCCAGGGTGTCTTGCACATGCTGAAGAATGGCGGTTGACGTGGCGTGCGGGGCTGCCACCGCTTGGCGGCGGATGCGCCGATCCTCGCGTGCTGACGTCACTCGGGCTGCGCCTGGACCCCTCGCACGTGCCACATGTCCCTGCGCCAACCATCTTCGCCACAGGCGCTGCACCGTGGACACATCCCTATGGGTATCGGCTGCGATTTGACGAAGCGACCAACCTGCCCTTCTCAGCCCGATCACCATACCCCTCGTAAAGTCGTCTGTCTGCTGGAAATGCCTCCGTTGACGGCGGCCTGGCATTCTTAGCTATACACGTGTCCTGTGGCACATGACAACACGTTCTACAATGACTGTCGGCTGAGAAATCACGGTACGAAGTGGGCCATTCGCCAACGCCGTGTCCCATTTATCGTTCGCTACGTGCGCAGCACAGCGGCGCATTTCACATCATGAGCATACCTCAGTGACGTCAGTCTACCCTGCAATTGGCATAAAGTTCTGACCACTCCTTCTTGGTGTTGCATTTGCTCTGTCAGTCAGTGTAGATGGATGTAATGACTATTGCGTGATTTTCTGGTGGTTGCTAGTGCGAAGTGCTGTGTGTAGGTGAAGACTATTGTATTGAGACGAATACAAACTAGTCCCCGAGCTAGAGGAATTAATCACACACGGATAAAATCCACATCCCGACGAGGAATCGAACCCGGAGTCCTCTGAACCTAAGTCCAGTACACCGCCCGTTCAGCCATTGTCTGCAATCTGCCAATACGGAAGGCGTACTCATCCTTATAGTTGCCACCAATTCCTCCTCAGAGGACTACCTATTTCTCGAATAATACGTAGAAGTGTTTACAATTTAAACGTGAAGAAATGCCTTTGATTTGATAGTTTGGGAAACTTTCTGCTGAAGTGGTTATTAAACCTGGATGAGTAAGGTGGGGTAGCGTTAAATTGTTCAATCTTCCCTGACTTTGTCTGTCTAGGAAGTTACCTTTTATTACAAGCTGCATTACGTAAAGCCCCTAGCAAAAAAAGTTATTTTACGGGAGAGAGAGCTTTACTTCGACTTCCTCTGAATTAACGGATATCTTCAACGTTCTGTAAAACAAGTTAAGTTCCAATTCTATGCTGTCATAGAAATTGTAACGTGTTGCCGAAATTATGATTGTAGCATAAATTGAAGTTCGACAGATTATAAAGAAGTATGTGACTCCGTAAGATATATTTCCTTCAACTTTTAAATTTTATGTCTAACTTCGTTTCCTTCTTTAATAAAAATATATTCTACCCAGTTCTAATTCATGGAGTTCTAGTTGTCTTTAACAGACAACAGTAAATGGTCACCTCGCCAGTTCATCTTTGTTTTGCAACGTTATTGTCTAGTAGCATCGCCTCTAGTTTCTCGACAAAGCGGGCGTGTTTAAAATCCCAGTCAATGCTGGTGCCTGAACGTCATATGCTCGCGGTTTGGATGCACGAAATACATTTTTATTTTTACAAGTTGTTTTACGTCGTATGGACATAGACAGGTTTATGGCGACGATGGGACTGGGGAGGGCTACGAGTGGGAGCCTTCAAAAACGTCCTCCTAATTCCTATAGCAATGTTCGAAGTGAGCAAGGAGGGCTTTACTTTCTTCTGACAGTCTGAAATTTAAGTACTCCTTTCTTCTGCCACCGATAGTTATTCTACTACCAATGTTACAACATTCATCTAAAAAAGGTCCCTGGAAGGAAACAATAATTTAATTTCATCGATTGTAAATGTTAAAAACATCACATTTCAAAAGCTTCTATTCTTTTCTGAGCTAGTTATTATCCACGTTTCACTTCCATACAATGCCACGCTCCAGACGAAAGTCTTCAAAAATATCCTTCTAATTCCTATATTTTGAACACGCCCGCATTATGGAGAAAATAGAGGCGTTGTCACTAGACAATAACGTTGCAGAACGGATAAAGTTGAAAGAAGGTAAGGTAAGGTAATGTAAGGGTTATCCTGCCCGAAGGCAGGTCCGAACCTCCGCAGAGGTGTTCCTGAGCCGGAGTTTACGTGCGGTAGGGTGGCCAGTTCCTTTCCGCTCCTCCATTCCCTTAACCCCCACCAACAGCGCGTGGCAACCCATCCAACTCCTGACCACGCCCAATGTTGCTTAACTTCGGAGATCTCACGGGATCCGGTGTTTCAACACGGCTACGGCCGTTGGCAAAGAAGGTAAAGTCTTCCGAAAATGTTTGGCCTAATGCTAATGTAACATTTAATAAAATAAAATTCAAGATATTATATTTTTAACATTGATCTTCTTCCTTTAAGACTTCATTTCCTAATGTAATATTTCCTGCATCACCTGACTTCATTCTACTGCACCCCATTACTTTTATTTTAGGATTTATTTTTGTATATCCTGTACTCCTTCCCCCAACTCCTTCTCGATGATTATACAAGCCATAGCAAAGGTTGCTTTCTTAGCTTAGATACCGAACAGGCCACCGTAGTAAAATACAAATAACACCAGGGTTACACACAGTCTTTCTATAGACATGAAACATACCACGAAATATTACAATAAGGATATTAATAGTGAAGAAAACCAGGGAAGTGGGAGAGGAAAAGGGAATGAGAGTACGGCTGCTTGATTTTTATATTTTTCTTTTTAGATATATATAAAGTACATACGGTGCACCAAATATAAGGTATACCGAGTTCCCTAAAGCACTGTTATTTTATTTCCCCAGTTCTTAGTCCACACGTAACGAAAAATGTAGGACAAGATCAAGCGTGGTTTTAGTCTATTATGCCAGTAAATCTGGCAGAAAACGGCATAGAATAATGCATTGTGGTGACGGCGTAAAGTTAGGATTGCCGCAGCTGGCTGAAGGCCCAAGTAAAAGTTCCAGTGTAACCTTGAGAGACAACAAAATATTGTTCACCCAGCAGGACGTTGACTATCACAGCTGTACAAGCAGACCAGCCGCATCGAAGCGAATCGCTCCCTCCACTCAAAAGTTTCCTTGCTCGGTGTCTGACTGGTGAACTGGTTTCGTGTGTGTGTGTGTGTGTGTGTGTGTGTATGTGTGTGTGTGTGTGTGTGTGTGTGTTTTTCATTCCCCGCCCCAAGGACAGGGCGGGCCCCTTAAACGGTGACGCCGTCTCTCGGGCCAGAGTTGTGGGGAGAAAGGTGGTGTCATGGGAAGAATTTGATGGAAGGACGAAGTGAGTAAATTGTATGAGGTGTACCTCGAGGGCCTCTTGGCTGGGGAGATGAAAGGAAGTGAGAATTTACAGGAAGTGCGAGAGGTAAAGATTAGAAGAGAGTGCCTATAGGAAGGTGCATGATGAGTAGGTGGAGGGTAGATGTGAGATTACTGAGGGATGTGATGAGAAGGCGAAGGATATCTAATGTCGGGAGAGGTGGGACGAAGTAGCTAGATTGGAGAGGGCGTGGACAAATTAGTTGAGGGGGTGGAACAGGTGGAGAAGCGGTCCGGGGGCGATAGTAGGTGTTGTTAGGAGGAGAGCAAGCTGGAACGAGATCGCTCCACTCTGTAGTGATGACGGTATATGTAGGCTCCGGATTCAATAAGGTTCTGGACGTCGGCTGTAGTCGGTAGATGAAGTCGTACCATGTAGGTTGGGCCAGTGCTTGTCTGTATTCGAAATGCATGCCGGGTGGGGACGCCTGCGGTGTGTAGATCTCGGAGGATGTCCTGGCTTGAAATGGATGGTTCTATCCCACGGATGACACAACTAGGCATACCGTGGGAAGATGTTGGAGGCGGCGTTGACGGTGTTGACGTCGCTACTGCTGAGGCATCTGCTTGAGGCGGTGGTGAAGGTGACGGCTGTGTTGCTGGTGTTGAATCCAGTAGGAGGGTGGGTAGTTTTTGGGGACTAGGTTGGGTGGGGAGCGAAGAAAGGGGAAGTGATGAGGACATGATAGGCGGGGGATGACAAGTAGAGACCGTAGTGACTGGAACGTTGGAAGGGGTGTAATCGGATGTTGTAGTGGTAGTAGCGCTGGTAGTGGTGGGGTAAGTAGAAAATGAGGGCGTTGTTCGGGGCTGAGACGCGGAGACGACGGGAGGAAGAGATGGGTCGGCGAAAAGTTGATCTAGGATGGTCTGAGGAGTCGGTACCTCTGTTGTGAAGAGTAGCACCAGTGTCTTGGAGTCGGAGCATGCCGTCCTCTCGGCGGAGATAGAGTAGAACCGTCGTTGATGGTGAAGATGTAGTGCCGTCCAACAGCCTGAAGACATCATAGACTGGGACTCCCGTTGTGCGAAGGTCGGTGAAGATGTCATCCTCAGAGAGGGCCAGGTCAACGTCCGGAATGAGACAGGTTTACATTGTTGTGGAGGCCGACTGCCAACTCGGTGTCAGCCTATTTGCTTTTTTTAAAGTCGGCGAGGCAGCGAGCTAGAGATGTGAGCCACCCGGCCGAACTAAAATACTTGGAGCTTCTGCGAAGATTATAAGTCCGAATGGAGAGGTCGTTCGCGCACTGGGCAGTTACACTCACTTATATAGTGGAATAGCAAGTCGGCAGAGAAAGGTCGAGAAGGATCGGTGACGTGGCAAGATGACGCAGAACAGAGCAGGTAAGGGAGGGAACAACGTACAGTACACAATCAACATGGCGAGGACTCCTCGCCGAGCGGGCAGAGTAGACTTAGAAGGACGGTGTTTAAGGTAGAAATAAACGTAGCAATAGCCAGCGTACGACGACAGCCGATCAAGCTGGAGAACTGGTAGACAGGTATGTCATATTTTATGGTGAGGGTACGTTATATTAGGAAGCAACATATATTAGGTAGTTAATGCAGGCATGTGGTTCGTGATGTGGATTTCTGAAGTCAGGTCTAGTTCCTGGCCCATGAATAACGATAAATGACCTAGAAAGTGGACCTGCGAGGTGGAATACTGCTTGCTGTGGAGCAGGAATTGGAACCAGGAACGCATTCCGAGTCGTGGCATTCATTGTACTCAGGTAGCTAGGATGATCCTTTACATCGCTGGTTCCTAAACCAGATCCAAATGGAATTTGATTTCAGGAAATCTACTATGAATGTACGGGTATTCTGGGCATTTTTCTATTATAAAACAACTATCATATTTGCAGGTCCTTAAATATGAGTAAGTAAGATAGCGAAGTTTTCTTAATACATAAGACATGTTGTTATATGGTGACATATCTATTTTAGTTGCTTACTGAATGTAGTTTGTTAAAAAGAAATAGTGTACAGGAGAATTAATGGTGCAGAAATGTGTTAGGCCCCTTAAAACAACAAGCATCATGGTACAGAAATGTACTTGCAAACTCATCAATGGTAGTTAAATACCTTTAGATTTATTTTCTAACAAATTTCCATCTACTGTCGGCGCAGAAAGTATGTGTAGTCGAGTCGAACCGCTAATAGAATTTGAACCAGTCCACGAATCTAAAATATAATCACACCATCGTAAAGCTTGTTTTATTCTGCGTTCTTTGGCGGTATTTGCATATTTTGTTTATGTTTCTTGTGAAGTTATATTAGGCGGAATGCAAAAAGTTCCTATTTTCTTGCCCGTTTTTTGTAAACAACAACTTTGTAGTACCATTGCATGAAAACGCACTTTCCGCTTTTCATGAAATTTAGTTGGATGATGGAATGCACTATTATAAATACTGTACATTTCTGAAGTTTAATTACTTTACACCAAAACCAAACCAAACCCCATGGCACCACAGCCCTTGAAGGGCCTTGGCCTACCAAGCGACCGCTGCTCAGCCCGAAGGCCTGCAGATTACGAGGTGTCGTGTTGTCAGCACGACGAATCCTCTCGGCCATTATTCTTGGCTTTCTAGACCGGAATTACTTTACACACTTTGGCAAAAAATGTTTTTGCTTTTGTAAAAGGCTGTCCGTTTGATACTGGGTGGTCTTCCGAAATCGAGATTGAATTCATCAGAAAGGTCTGAAGATTTTTTGTTTTAAATCGTTGTATAGCCAAAATGTACAATTATTTCTGTATTTTGTACCGATTTTTATTTCAAACATAAACAATAACAACTTTTTTGTCAAAGTGTGTAAAGTATTTAAATTTCAGAAATAAATTTATCATAGTGCATCATCCACTTAAATTTAATGAAAATCGGACAGTAGGTTTTTATGTAATGGTACTACAAATTTGTTGTTTACTACAAAAAAACGGGCAAGAAAATAGATACTTTTTGCATTTCGCCTAATGTAACTTTCACAAGAAACATAATAAAAATATCCAAATACCACCAAATAACGCAAAGTAAAATAAGCTTTGAGATGGTGTGATTCTATTTTATATTGGTGGACTCGTTCATATTTTATAAGCGTTTCAACTCGACCGCACATATTTTCTGCGCCGACAGTAGTATTAAGTTGCGTAAAACTATTCCGCGAGTCCGCCTCTGTGGTGTAGTGGTTAGTGTGATTAGCTGCCACCCACGGAGGCCCAGGTTCGATTCCCGGCTCTGCCACGAAATTTGAAAAGTGGTAAGAGGGCTGGAATCACTCAGCCTCTGGAGGTCAACTGAGTGGAGGTGGGTTCGATTCCCACCTCAGCCATCCTCGAAGTGGTTTTCCGTGATTTCCCACTTCTCCTCCAGGCAAATGCCGGGATGGTACCTAACTTAAGGCCACGGCCGCTTCCTTCCCTCTTCCTTGTATTTCCCTTCCAATCTTCCCGTCCCCCGCCAAGGCCCTTGTTCAGCATAGCAGGTAAGGCCACCTGGACGAGGTACTGGTCATCCTCCCCAGTTGTATACCCCAACCCAGAGTCTGAAGCTCCAGGACATTGTCCTTGAGGCTGTAGAGGTGGGATCCCTCGCTGAGTCCGAGGAAAAAAACAATCCTGGAGAGTAAGCAGTTTAAGAAAGAAGGAAAGAAAACTATTCCGCATTATCTGATGTGTACAGCTAAACAATTTTTTTCCCATTGACGGTCAACATTTTTATGACGTGCATTGTACAATTATTATGCTGTAGTTTGATTATCCATGTCACATTTGACATTGTTTAAATAAGATTCAATTTTAGCTCGATTTCTTAGATAATTTAGTAGCGGTCACTTCATTAATACCTCGCTACTACTATACATATCACGATTACATATTGACATGTGAAATCGGAAATCCTTTAATAGCGTACTGTGAGAAGTATCACCGAATAAGGAATACAATTATTTTCCTTACATACCTGAACATTCTCTCTGTCTATGCTTATTTAAATCCTTGCAGTCTCTTCGGTTGTTTCAACGTGTTATTTCCATGATCATTCTTTTTCTGTTTTAAACTAAAGATATGAGTCCAACATAAATATTACAAGTGCTAGTGGTACGGTGTAAATACCCTAACTAACCTGTGGAAGCGTATTTTTAAAGCAAGGAGAGCGACTAGGAGATCAAAAGTGTAAATGTTACAATGCAGTAACCAACGACGTACTAATATCCACATCATCTCTCTCTGTGTGGTGTTTTTATGTCACAAAACGAATGTTAGCTTTCACTCGACACTGAAATCGCCGTTCTCTCGGACTACACCCATTTACATTCCTGTCATGCTCCAATGCTTGGTAATAGAATGGACTCTAATACGAAAGTATGCTTTTCCACAAAAGAATTCCTTTCAATAGAGCGTGCAGGTATAAAGCAGAAGGAAGAGCAATTCATTCAATAAAAAATGTGAACGAAAAGTACAGGTATATATAGTTAAAAGAACTGAGCGTCTGAAGGAGAATGAAAAGAAAATTCACAATATGCAGAATACCGATCTCTCTCTCTTACGCTGACAAGCGAAGATTACGAGAGGAATGTCCAAAACATTCAAAAATATGGTCGTTCTTGCATGAAGGAATCAAAATAAGCATGGTACCAAGGACTCCATAAAGCCTTCCCAGAGTATGACATTAATTCTGTCATATGTAAGGTAAACTGGGGCCGATATACATTTCAAGTCAATTCATTTAACTGTTGACAGTGCGCTGCGCCAGTATCACAGGGTAAACGCGAAGACTGTGAGACACTTGGATTGTGAAATCGTCGTATTTAATTATCCAACGCCGCCATTATTCTGAGTATTATGAGCAAATGCGTTGGTAAGTACATTCTTCATAATATTCCACTACTCGTGAGTAAGGTCCAGAGTCCGATTTCTTCAAATAACACATTTACTGTGTACGTGAGTTGTAAGTTATGCTGTCTGTCTGTTAGGTCAACAGCCTGGCTGGTTGGATCCTCAAATAGCACCACCAAAGGTTATGCGGTTATAAGGACACCCCAAAAACCAATGGCAGCACCAAAATGAGGCGTACTAGGCAAGCTGAGGAGTGAGGTAGTTTACCATTGCTTCCCTCACTGGACCAGAAAGTACTATTGCAGCACGACTGACCCTGTGAGCAGCACCTTTCATAACACTCAGATGCACTAGTCGTGCTCTGAATGTCATTACTCAGCACTACCCATACCCCAGCAGCTTCCATGTTGTCACAGCCATGGATGTTGACTGGGACTTCGGTGGAAGCTACACTTTATTCTGGCATGTGCCAAGAGATGGATGCGAAAGTACTGTATCGATCAAGAAATGACAGCAGGCAGTAAGTTATGCTATGTACATAAATATTATTACAGTGATCAATACCTGACAGGAATACGAAAAAATTTTCCTCTGGTGTCTTCTTTCTGTATATAAGGAAACAAGCAAGATGATGAAACATTCTGTGGTTGTTACATTGCTTTTTTTTTTTACAATTGCCTTTACGTCGCACCGACACAGATAGGTCTTACGGCGACGATGGGATAGGAAATGGCCAGGAGTGGGAAGGAAGCGGCCGTGGCCTTAATTAAGGTACAGTCCCAGCATTTGTCTGGTGTGAAAATCGGAAACCACGGAAAACTATCTTCAGGACTGCCGATAGTGGGGTTCGAACCTACTATCTCCCGAATACTGGATACTGGCCGCACTTAAGCGACTGCAGCTATCGAGCTCGGTGTGTTCCATTTCTAGATAAGAGATGGATGTTATGTTAAACACTTTCAGATACCACGCAAAAACTTCATCGATCAGCACAATTATACAGGGTTATTCACCTAAAATGTTACAGGGAAATAACTTCTAAACCATTGAAGATATCGGCATTCTGTTTTCATGGTCGTAAATGGTACTGAGGGCCATTTAAAATAACGCGCTACTTAGTCTCATGGGATGATTAATAAGAGAGATATTGATACTGACTCCGCAAGATGTAGTGTTTGCACTGCACTATGTCTTCTGGTATGGGCTAGAAAAAATTTGTTACTTTCATTGACCTGTCTCAGTCTCACCCTTGGCTTTGACAATATGAAAGTGACCGAGGTATGTGTGATGCTAGTAATACCATTCCTTATGCAGCCAGTCCCTGTTATGAATGGTGTGAAAATGTCACCCATACGGTCGGTTGGTGCATGCATTTCAGTGGGCTTGGCAGAATGAAATGTAATACCAACTTCTGGCTCGGTAAGGAAAGCAACGGGAAACTACCACACTCCTCACTTCCCTAGTATGCCTCTTCAGTGACGCCTAGGCTATCTATGACAGCTGTTGGCGGAACTGTGGAGGATCAAACCAGCCTTCGCGCTGAATACCCAACATACATGCATCCATATTTTTAAATGGAATGGCACAAATTCATACAGCTGGCTTTAAACGTTCAACTGCGCACACATTCAAATATTCAAGTATTTTCAAAATAGGACAGTTACTTTTTGAGATATTAATAAAAATCGCATTTGGGCTTTTGCGTGCCGCATCGGACGGCGTGCAGTCGGCCAAGGACGTCTTGGAACGCAAGCTGCTCCCTGGCATTGATTCCAGCCACAAAACGGATACCAGGCATGTACTGTGAACATAATGTGAGATACCATGACTGGCAAACACACAACGGGGAAGGAAGACTGAAGTGGTTTGGTTTGGTTTGGTTTGGTTTGGTTTGGTTTGGTTTGGTTTGGTTTGGTTTGGTTTGGTTTGGTTTGGTTTGGTTTGGTTTGGTTTGGTTTGGTTTGGTTTGGTTTGGTTTGGTTTGGTTTGGTTTGGTTTGGTTTGGTTTGGTTTGGTTTGGTTTGGTTTGGTTTGGTTTGGTTTGGTTTGGTTTGGTTTGGTTTGGTTTGGTTTGGTTTGGTTTGGTTTGGTTTGGTTTGGTTTGGTTTGGTTTGGTTTGGTTTGGTTTGGTTTGGTTTGGTTTGGTTTGGTTTGGTTTGGTTTGGTTTGGTTTGGTTTGGTTTGGTTTGGTTTGGTTTGGTTTGGTTTGGTTTGTTTTGTTTTGTTTTGTTTTGTTTTGTTTTGTTTTGTTTTGTTTTGTTTTGTTTTGTTTTGTTTTGTTTTGTTTTGTTTTGTTTTGTTTTGTTTTGTTTTGTTTTGTTTTGTTTTGTTTTGTTTTGTTTTGTTTTGTTTTGTTTTGTTTTGTTTTGTTTTGTTTTGTTTTGTTTTGTTTTGTTTTGTTTTGTTTTGTTTTGTTTTGTTTTGTTTTGTTTTGTTTTGTTTTGTTTTGTTTTGTTTTGTTTTGTTTTGTTTTGTTTTGTTTTGTTTTGTTTTGTTTTGTTTTGTTTTGTTTTGTTTTGTTTTGACATCCATGTGTAATAGGTTGCACTCAGTTTAGAGTCGTTCCCCACGGATGGGATTGGGAAGGATTTGGAAAGGACGTCGGTCGTGGTCTATCCCAAATGTACCTATCCGGCATTTGCCTGATATTGAACATGGGACACTACGAAAATCACTTTCAGGTTGGGCGAGGCAGGACTAGAACATGCGCTCTCCCGAATGCACACTACTACAGTCGCGCTTGAGCTCCGCAGAGATTAATGCGTGTAAAATAAATAAATGATAGTGTTGCTGCTATCACACCACGATCAGCTCTGAACATCCCACATAATAAGTCGAGCTGTTTGTCTCCTGATGTCTAACCTATCCCAACCCAGCATTGGTAACACTGCTCCTTCGCCTGAAATAACCCAGCACAAAACGAGGTGCCCTTTGTACTATACACACCCAAGCAAACAAGGCTACATGACCACGCTGTCAAATCCCCGGAAATGAAATAACAACAAACAGCCACTCTTCTCCGCAGCCTGTCGAATTTCTTAATCACGTGTAGCGGCTAGCATTCGTATCTGTCGCCGCGGTGGTTCGGGTTCAATTCCCGGCTCTGATAAGCAATTTAATTCTGGTTTTAGGCTGGAATGGGATACACTCAGCCACGTGAGGCAAAACGGAGAAGAGATGGGTTCGGTACCCATCTCAGCTATCGTGGAAGTGTTCCCACGATTTCCCACCGCTACTACAGGCAAATGTCGGGATGGTTCCTTACTTACGACAACGGCCGCCTCCGTCCCAATTCCCCACCTGAATTACAAATACAGTATACTACTATAGACACCACAATAACACAGGTTATCAGACACATTCTAACAGACATACATACATTACACACACACACACACCGAAGCACATGGGGCTACACGACCACGATGTCCAAGCCGCGGAAATGAAATAACAACCGCTATTCTCTGTACCACTTCGAGTGTCCTAATCATGTACCTCGGACATTATTAATTTGCTTTTCTAGAGGAGCTCTTCCGGTGTTTTGTGTTTTTATTTCTCAGCTCATACAGTAGTATGTACTGTACACTAAAACCAGTGACAATTATAGCTTTCGTTATGTTCCTTTCAAGCCAAAGTATTTTATTCCTTTTAAACACATCAGCCCTCCCTGTCCTGTCATGTGTTCGTCTGTCATACACACTTTGCAAACACATGCTTGCATGCCTGGTATCCATTCTGCGGCTGAACTCACTCCCAAGAAACTGCTTGCGCGTCAATATGTCCTTGCCCGACTTCACGCCGTTTGATGAGGCACACAAAACCGTGCATACTGTTCTTATTTATATCTCAAAAAACAATTGTCCGATTTTGAAAATGATCGCATATTCGAACTTGCACGCAGTTGAACTTCTATGCCAGCTGCATTAATTTGTACCATTCCATTCAAAATATGGAGTTAGTATCAATATCTCGGATATTAATCATCTCATGAGACTAAGTAGCGCGTTATTTTACAAGACCCTGAGTACCATTTACGAATATGAAAACAGAATGCCGATATTATTAATGGTTTAGAAGTAATCTCCGTGTAACATGTTAGGCGAATAACCCTGTATAGTGCGTGTTCCCAATGGATTTCTGTACCCTGCAGTCTTAGCCTCTACATCAAAAGAGGCAAACCGTAGCCCACTTTGTGATCAGTATATTCAGTAAATCAGCAGTATATTCAACTCGAGTTGCTCAAGGTATATAGAATGAAGAATTACTTTATGATCTACCTCGAAAATTTATGAAATTTTGTATAGAAATCTACAAGTAACGAATCGAGTGCTTAAATTCAGCCAATTTCGACAATAGTCATGTCTATCTACGAGTTATATGATATTTACTAATCACGTCTGCAGGATAAGAGACGATGAATATTATTAACAGTTCAGTTGGAAAACCACTTCTATGTGAAGAATACAATAGGGAAAGATGGCAGGAACATATTCAACAACTGTATCAAGGGCAAGAATTAGACGATAAGGTTCTGGAACAAGAAAAGTTTGTTGATGCTGATGAAATGGGGAGACCCAATTTTGAGGTCAGAATTTAACAGAGTTTGAGAAACCTAAATAGGAAAAAGACACCTACACGTGTTTACATACACTCAAAATTACTGACAGTCATAGGAGAAATCGGTATGGAGAGGTTATTTCATTTAATGTGCAAGATGTATGATACAGGAGGAGTGCCATCCGATTTCAGACAGAATGTTGTTATACGTACTTCCAAGAAAGCAGGTGCTGACAAGTGTGCAAACTACCGCACCATTACCTATTAATTCATTATCTCAAGCTTGCAAAATTTTAACTCGTATTATTTACCGAAGGGTGGAAAGACAAGTTGAAGCTGAGTTGGGAGTAGATCATATTATCATCAGAAGTAATGTAGGAACACGTGAAGCAATCCTGACTTTACGTCTGATCTTGGAGGATTGAATTAAGAAGAACAAGCCCATGTACCGCATTCGTAGATCTAGAAAATGCGTTCGATAATGTTGATTGGGCCAAGCTATTTTCAATTCTGAAGGTGATCGGGATCAGATACCGGGAATAAAGGATTATCCACAATCAGTCTGCAGTTATAAGAATCGAGAGTTTTGGAAATAAGAAGCAGCCGGAAAAGAGTGAGTCTAGGTTGCAGTCTGTCCCGTCATGTTTTAAATGCTTATATATAACATATATAAATATATATATATAAATAAATGAAAGAGAAATTTGGAAAGGGAACCACAATGCAAGGAGTGGAAATCAAAACTCTGAGATATGCGGATGATATTATTTTACATGAGTCTGCAGAAGATCTGGAATGCATGTATAAATGCCCATTTATAGAAGTGGAGGCACATGCTTCTTCCCCTAGTGCACCGTCACTACATATGAGGCTTGCAGTGGTGTCTCAACGGCGCACTAGCCGCCGGCGTCTTGGAAATATAATCCACCTGATGAGCCCACTGCTACACTGGGGCGAAACGCTGGTAATTTCACGATTGAAAAAACCTAAAGAGCTTAAATGTGTTTATTCATTATTGTTGTATTTTTCATGGCTTGTGCGTTTTATCGCGCATACGCAGGACTTGTTATTTCTGTAGTCACTTCCTGGTATGGAAGAACTACAAACAGGTGCTTTCTCTGATTTTTCTCTTATATGTATACAATACATTAACATTTCACAGCTTGACATCATTATGAGGTATTTTTCTTCTGAATCGATTTCTTGGGAATTCATTGCTTCGAACACTGAAGTAGTACGATAGGATCATTTATTCAATATAACTGATTTTCAAAATAAAGCCCTGATGACTTTTTAAAATAATAATGAATTGGAAAGAAGAAAATATGAATTAAGTGCACAGTTGTGAATACGTATTCTCTTCATTGTCAGTATAATCATCTACTGCCTCTAATCCTTCAACCTTTTCTAAACAATTACCTCAATACTACTTTTTTGATTCCGTTTATAAAACAGTAATTTAATAACACCGGTTTATTTTTTTAAAAGCATATGGCAGATAGTTCAAGTATATTCCACAGAGATCTACAAATGCAAATGTTTCCGTACCGAATATAATTGTCTCTAACGACTATATTAATCTTCAATATTGCAGGAAATTGCCATGGGAACTTGTTACGTCTAACTGACCTCATAATGCAATTCACAACTCTGAGGGCAGCAGTTCTCGTGCTATACACTGAGGAAGTCCAAGCTAACTAGCAGTAAGGGCGCTAACGAGAGAAGTCATATTGTCTTGATACGAGCTGGGCTCCAGTGGCGTGAATCTTCAATAATGAGTTACCAAAGAAGCTGTGCGGAGAAGTTGAGGTATTAGTTCCTCAAAGTTTGATAGTATTTGTAAGTTACAATCACAAGGAAATTAACTGCCGAGCACTTTACAGGGAATATTCGTTGAATATCGTCGTTCTACTTCAGGAAACAAAACTCTTACATTTTCATGTTGAAGTACAGAGAAGATACTCTTTAAATTAATTTAGTATTTTAGAAACACTGGGTCAAACGTTCTATAGTGAAGTTGTGGTAATGCTCATAATAATAAATATATTGTTCTTCTGCACATTTCCGTTAGCAGTTTACAAGATACTGAAACGCAAGGTCCTCCCGTCTATTTTTACTGTGTTTAATAACGATTTTAGTCAAGTTGATGGATCAGTGGTTGAGTATACGGGCCATAGTCGGAAAATCACGAGTTCGATCCCGATCTTTGAGAAATGATCATCAATTGGTACTCCGTCCCATTGTCGTTGTCAGGTTAATGATCCCTGGTGGTGCGCTCAGTGTCGCCTGACAAAATGTAATTAACTCGGTCATAAGAAGTGTCTAGTAGGACCCGCTTTCGTTGTAAGACAGTAGCACAATTAAAATGTCAAAATAAGTAGGCAGGTCACTTAAATTGCACCACTGTAGATGGCCTGCAGATTCGTAGCTGTGTCAATAGAGTATTATTATTATTATTATTCTTTTTTTGCTACGGGCTTTACGTCGTACCGACACAGATAGGTCTTAAGGCGACGATGGGATAGGAAAGGCCTAGGAGTTAGAAGGAAGCGGCCGTGGCCTTAATTAAGGTACAGCCCCAGCATTTGCCAGGTGTGAAAATGGGAAACCACGGAAAACCATCTTCAGGGCTGCCGACAGTGGGATTCGAACTCACGATCTCCAGGATGCAAGCTCACAGCCGCACGCCTCTACGCGCACGGCCAACTCGCCCGGTATTATTATTATTATTATTATTATTATTATTATTATTATTATTATTATTATTATTATTATTATTATTATTATTATTATTATTATTATTATTATTATTCATTTGATCATTTATTGCTCTTCATAGGCCATTAAGATTCACTGCGGAAGACAAAGAAGAAGCATATATATAAAACACCGCCACAGGGGTCAGAAGCAAGTTGCAAACGCCCTTTGTGCCGGTTCGAAGACAGTATAAAGCAGAATGATTAGGGAGTATGGGCTAACAACCCATCATTTTAAAAAGAATAAAATAAGTGATTTATGTCTTCCTCAGTTATGTATTCATAATTTTCCTCTTGATCCCATATCTTAACGATTTAAGTACCATCCTGAATAGCGCTACCAGCTAACAGTTTAACTATAATTCGTCACTTGAAACCTGTAGGGCAACTATGACATCTGTAGCGTCACACAAGTTTGGATTCTTAAAAGCTGTGGGGTATATTTTTCAAATATATGTAACAATTATTGTACAAATGAAACAGAGAGAAAGCTGTCAATATTGCCAATAGTCAATGGGGTGGCAGAGAGGTGGCAATACTACTTGGCTTGCTGTTTCCTGCAACGATACAGGAAGCGATCAGTGTGAATCACAAGACCGTTGAGTAGAAGAAATAGTTGAAACAACAGTGGTGTGTAATGGATACGTCCAGGCGCGTGCCACGGAGCGTGATGCAGTTCTCGTGCAAAGAAAGTACTTCGGCAGGTGAAATCTTTGGTCGAATGCAAACCGTGAACAGGGATGCATCTTTGAAATGAAACACCGTGTCCAAGTGATGCGCCCAGTTCCGTGATGATGGGAACATACGGCAGACTTCCCACGACGGTTACCTATACTGACACAGGAAAATACTGTCGCTGTGAACATCATAGTGAAGGACAATCACCGTATCATCGTAGCAGGAAACTGGGAATGTGTGTTCCGACAGGCCGCCGGCACCTCACCGACGAACATAGAGCCGTACTGGTGGGATAGGCCTGGAATGTCTCACCCATGCTACTAGGGATGACTGTGTTTCTTGGAGGGAATTGTGATGGATTACGGAATCTGGTGTCACCATTATGACCCGACAGCGAAGAGGATGTGTCAGGAATGGACACGCCCAAGATCACCAAGACCAAAGAAAGGGAAGTCACCTGCTGTGGCGTGCAGACATATTCACAGTATTCTTCGATGTCGATGTACTTCTCTTTTGGAATGGCTGCCGATCGGTTCCACGGTCAGCATTCAACTTTACTGCGGCACCTCACAGGGCCATCAAAAACAGATGGCCGGGTGAAATGCAATGAGATGTACTTATGCTCCACGATAACGCACGGTCACATGCTGCCAGTGCAACACGCACTGTATCATTTTTGCTGGAATCTTATGGATCACCCACCTTGAAGCCCAGATCTCTCCCTTTGCGACTGTTACGTTTTTGGTCCGTTGGAAAATGATGGCGGGTATGTGTTTCTTCACTCATCAAACAGGTTGTAATGCTCTGGATGTTAGATCCACCAGCAAATATCGTCTTTCATTGGGTAGAGTATAGTTGTTCAGCGATGGGACAGATGGCTGAAAGGTGATTTTCTGTTAACTCTTTCACACCGTTTTCAGAATGCTACACTATACCTCGGCACGGCCCTAGATAGTACATTCACTTATATTACGCACTGCTTTAACATGAAGCAAGAAGTGTTAACCCAAAATAACATCATGTGGGTACTCATTGGTACTTCATGGGGTGCCCAACATCATGTTCTGAGAACTTCTGCAGTGTTAATTTATTTTCCGCCGCTGAATATGACTGTTCTGTCTTGTACAAGTCGGATATATAGGAGAAATTTGTGTACGTCTTAATGAAACTGCCAGACTCATCACTAGATGCCTACGACCAATCCCTGTGGACAATCTGTATTGTATACCAGGTATTGCACCTCCCGACATTCGCCAGGACGTATTTGCAAATGTTATAGGGAAGAAGCATCAAGACTTCGACTGAAATACAGAAGAATCTTCCTTCACTCAACGTCTGTACTATAGATATTACAAGAAAAAAAAGGTATGAAAAGTCTGATGACAGCAGCAGCAAACGATCTGCAAGAATGGATGAAACCATCTGGAAACTTACCAGCCGGAAGCAACCTGGACTGTGCCACATGGAAACCCCTGAACGAAATGGGAACAGGTATTGGTAAAACCAAGGACAACCTGAGGAAAATGGTGGTACCTAAGCATAGGAGAACCAACTCTGTGTCAGTTTGGAGAGTTTCAGGTAGAAAAGCAACTGTGTTATTGTCCATGTTCTCTCGCATATTGCAGTGAGAAGGAGCTGACTAACCCACGTGACAATGCCATGGCTATTGCCCATTTCTGAGCGAGGAGGTTGTAGATAGAACCTTCATGTAATTAATTATACAGTTCTTTATTTCATTATCAATGTCAGTTATCATATCCTTTCATGTAGTCACAAGTTTTGGGGGTTATGTCAACATATTTTTTTCGTTACGATAGGTAATTTATTTACTTTCCTGTAACTATCTGTAATTATCGGAGTCTCGGGGTGGTGGTATGAATTGGGTTCTGAAATGCACCAATATTATAACGACCATGTGATAGAGCAGTAAAGCCAGGAAAGGTTGTACTCAGAACCCGGAAGAAACTCTCACGGTAGGATTAAACTATTCAATAATTTGTATCTTTTACTATGAATTATGATGCAGTACACTCTTGATTTAAATAGTATGGTACTGTTAGTCTTAATAACAATATTTTTATGTTAACTAGAACATTCCACCTTCCCAGCTCGTTATTAGGTGCCTAGGGTTCTTGAGTTAGAATCACGCATTGATATCATCGTCAAATAACTAGTTTTTGTTTCTTTGAAGTTTTTTCAAGCAAGGGTCCGAAATATCGCAGTAACAGCCTCATAAGCCTAATAAGTGTGAAGTATGTCTGATGACATGGATGCCCGCTGTATTTGTACCAGTGTGCGTGTTTTAAATTAGAAGTTAGAACTGCCCACGTGTCTTCCCAAATCCTCCAGAAATTGGTGATGGCAGAAAAGGGAATGGAATATGAACTGCGTGGAATGCAGATGTATTAACCCTTCAACGACGATGGCAGAAAAGACAAAGTACACTGACTGACAGAGCAAATGCAACACCAAGAAGGAGTGGTCAGAACTTTATGCCAATTGCAGGGTAGACTGACGTCACTGAGGTATGCTCATGATGTGAAATGCGCCGCTGTGCTGCGCACGTAGCGAACGATAAATGGGACACGGCGTTGGCGAATGGCCCACTTCGTACCGTGATTTCTCAGCCGACAGTCATTGTAGAACGTGTTGTCGTGTGCCACAGGACACGTGTATAGCTAAGAATGCCAGGCCGCCGTCAACGGAGGCATTTCCAGCAGACAGGCGACTTTACGAGGGGTATGGTGATCGGGCTGAGAAGGGCAGGTTGGTCGCTTCGTCAAATCGCAGCCGATACCCATAGGGATGTGTCCACGGTGCAGCGCCTGTGGCGAAGATGGTTGGCGCAGGGACATGTGGCACGTGCGAGGGGTCCAGGTGCAGCCCGAGTGACGTCAGCACGCGAGGATCGGCGCATCCGCCGCCAAGCGGTGGCAGCCCCGCACGCCACGTCAACCGCCATTCTTCAGCATGTGCAAGACACCCTGGCTGTTCCAATATCGACCAGAACAATTTCCCGTCGATTGGTTGAAGGAGGCCTGCACTCCCGGCGTCCGCTCAGAAGACTACCATTGACTCCACAGCATAGACGTGCACGCCTGGCATGGTGCCGGGCTAGAGCGACTTGGATGAGGGAATGGCGGAACGTCGTGTTCTCCGATGAGTCACGCTTCTGTTCTGTCAGTGATAGTCACCGCAGACGAGTGTGGCGTCGGCGTGGAGAAAAGTCAAATCCGGCAGTAACTGTGGAGCGCCCTACCGCTAGACAACGCGGCATCATGGTTTGGGGCGCTATTGCGTATGATTCCACGTCACCTCTAGTGCGTATTCAAGGCACGTTAAATGCCCACCGCTACGTGCAGCATATGCTGCGGCCGGTGGCACTCCCGTACCTTCAGGGGCTGCCCAATGCTCTGTTTCAGCAGGATAATGCCCGCCCACACACTGCTCGCATCTCCCAACAGGCTCTACGAGGTGTACAGATGCTTCCGTGGCCAGCGTACTCTCCGGATCTCTCACCAATCGAACACGTGTGGGATCTCATTGGACGCCGTTTGCAAACTCTGCCCCAGCCTCGTACGGACGACCAACTGTGGCAAATGGTTGACAGAGAATGGAGAACCATCCCTCAGGACACCATCCGCACTCTTATTGACTCTGTACCTCGACGTGTTTCTGCGTGCATCGCCGCTCGCGGTGGTCCTACATCCTACTGAGTCGATGCCGTGCGCATTGTGTAACCTGCATATCGGTTTGAAATAAACATCAATTATTCGTCCGTGCCGTCTCTGTTTTTTTTCCCAACTTTCATCCCTTTCGAACCACTCCTCCTTGGTGTTGCATTGTCACTGTCAGTCAGTGTATAAAAACAAAATATTTTCTCACCAAAAGGATTATCATCGTTATCAGAGTCATCATTATCGTCGTCCTTATCATCATTTTAAAGAAGAGAAACAGCGAAAAGAAGCACTTTACTACTTCATTACCTCTGGCATAACGTGGTATGCAAATGTATTTCATTAATTAAGTTTGGCACTACACTCACCAAAATATTTTATAGTGTCCACCGAAAAGAACGCATTTGATATCAATATGAGCTATGATGAGCCGTTGAATAATGATGAAACCAATTGTACCAGAGGGAGAAAGTCAATTAATAACTGTGTGGGAAATGCGACACAGATTATTTAAATTATGATTGTGTTATTAGCAATTCATAATCAGGAACCACGCCTTTAATCCTACGATCTGCGTGGTAATGACCCCCTCAGTTTAGACCCGTAGTAAGGAAAGATGAATCTCCCTTTCTTCGTGGTTTATGGATTCCGTTACGGGCCTTGTTACTCCATGACGGCTACCACCCAGCATTTG